>NC_057799.1:99432376-99785204 GCF_018294505.1 Triticum aestivum
AAACTTATTTGAACTCCAGCCTATTTTGCGTTCAGTACGCACCATTCAAAGCGACGTCATCAGTTTCCAACACGTTCTGACATCATTTGTTGTTTTTCAGTCATTTACCGATTTGTTTAGAGAGCTAAATGACGGTGAAATTCAAAATCACTACAAAATGAACTCTAAAAATGTTGGAACTTGGCATGGTTTCATCATTTCACCCGCATAGCATGTGCAAAAGAGTAGAGAGGGTCACGGCAGAAACTGGACGCACCTCGTGTACAAACTGGACAATCTCTTTCGGAGTATCAGGGTTTTGGACGAGAACTCATCTGTTACACGGGCACTTCAATGTTTTTTAAACTTATTTGAACTCCAGCCTATTTTTGCGTTCATTATGCATCATAATAAAACAAAAAATAAATAAAACAGAAAAGACAAAAACTATATAAAAAATTACTCAAAAATAATTAGCAGAAAAAAAAACTATATAATTTTTTTTATATTCACAAAGAAACTAAATACAGCAAGAAAACTACTCAGAAATGAATAGAAGAAAATTATATAAAAAATTGTTGGAGCGCTGCCCAGTGGGCCTGCCAGACCTAGGGTTTGCAAATACAGGCCCAGAAGGGCCAGCAGGCTCACAGGGCAGCGCGCCGAAGTTAGGCCCATAAGCCTGCTATAGAGAGGAGTTCGAGACAGCAGCCGTGCCGGGGCTTTTAAACTGGTGCGGGCGCCCCTCGGCTAGCAAGGTGGGACTAAACTTGCCCGCACCGCTCCTGCGCCAGCGCACCCGCCTTTAGTACCGGTTGGAGCCACGACCCGGTACTAAAGGGGCAGTTTCCCGCCCCTTGGCCTGGCGAAAATTGGCCTTTAGTACCGGTTGGTGGCTCCAACCGGTACTAAAGGCCCCTCCTATATATATGGCACTTACGAAAAATTCAGTTTCATCGACCACCACTTCTTCTCCAACTACTTCACGCGACATTGCCACCGCCGTCGCCCATCACGCGCCGCCCTCGCAGGCCCCGCCGCCCGTCGTCGCCGTCACTGCCGTCGCCCCCGCCGCCCGTCGTTGCCGTCACCACCATCGCCCCCGCCGCCAGTCGCCACCGGCCCGCCGTTCGTCGTTGCGCCGTCCCCGTCGCATCGCCGTTGAGCGCCGCCGCCCCCCGCTCGTACACACACACATACACACACACACACACACACGGACACACACAGACAAACACACACACACACATATTGTTTTTACTTATTTTCTTTTTTCGGTTTGTTTAGATTAATGTTAGATAAATTACATAGATAAGAATGTTAGAATGTTAATGTTAGATATTAATGTCAATTTTAGATGAATTCGCTAGATATTAATTAGGTATATATATGAGATCTGAGCTAGTTGAATTAATATAACTAGTTTATTTTTAGTAAATGCTTAGTTGAACTAGTTGAATTAGTAGAACTAGTTTATTTTTAGTAAGAAAATTTAGGTATATGAGATTTGATGATCTAATTAAAATATTACTATATATAGCTACTTTATATATTTTAGTAAGAAAATTAAAAGAACTAGTTTATTTTTAGTAAATTCTTAGTTGAATTAGTTGAATTAATAGAACTAGTTTATTTTTAGTAAGAAAATTTAGATATCTGAGGTTTGATGATCTAATTAAAATATTACTATATAGAACTAGCTACTTTATTTGAATTAGTTGAATTAATAGAACTAGTTGAACTAATAGAAGTAGTTGAATTAGTTGAATTAATAGAACTAGTAAGTGTTTAATGTTTCACCTATATGAACATAGGAAATGTCGTCTGACGACGAAAAAGATTTCATTAAGTGCGAATACTGTGAAGAATAGCGCGGCCTGTGCGACAGAAATTTCCTTGTTGATGATAGGCGCTTCAGCATCAAGCTGGATGAGACCTTCGAAGTGGATACAGTAAGTCACAACGACAAGTCTTTTTTCGTAATTAAGCATGACTTATATATGCTTCATTTGCTTCAACTTATAATTTTAAATTTTCACTATTCTACTAGCGCATCCCCTGCCATGCAAGAATTTTTGTCTTGGATAAGATAGGTTTCAGTGCTATGGAAACTATGGAGGTAAAGAGAGTTTACCTGAAGACCGAGCATGGTTATACTTTCAACGTCAAATTATACAATGCAGACACGTACACCTATTTTGAATGCAAAACTTGGCAAGCACTATGCAAGGCTTATGCATTTGAGCCTGATATGGTTATCACCTTTGTATTTGTCCGGAAGATGATATTGAAGGTAATAGAGACATCTGGGTCGATGTGCAGACACCTCCAGTTCTACCATTATGTGAGTTTCTCAACCATATTTATGTCTTTGATATTGTTTATTCAAAAATAGTTGACAACTAATTTCTATTGACAGCTTATTTCCATTCAAGCAAACATGTCCGGCGCTTGGTAGACAGGACCTACTACTGTCCCGGAGCTGAACTAAACTGCGAGGAGATAAGTCATTATGTTTCATGACTTGAGGATCTTCATACTGTTAAGAAAATTTTTCTTCCTGCACTTAGAAATGTTAGTACTCAAAACGTGCGACCAATAGTGATCGTATTGAACTACGGTCACATCTATTTATGAAAGATGGTAAGATTTTTACTATTTGTCCTTAGTGCATCTTTTGCATACATTATTTTTTTGCTAAACTTTCATTGCTAAGTATATTAATTACTATACGATGTTCTTCCCGATGACAGTTGTGCCTCAGTGGATCGAGACTAAAGGTCACATGTCAATCGTTAGCTTACGGCCAAGATATCCTACATTGCACATGAGTGCATTCAGGATTTCTAATAGCAATGAATGCTTAATAGTGAAAGATTGGAGCAAAATTGTTAAGGATCCCAGCAGAGAAGTACTAGGGGGCAGCAATGAGAAGCGCAGCCCACGATTAGGAGACAGGTTCATTTGCATGCTCCAGTATGATGAATCCGGAGAGCTATACATGTTCTATGCTATTTTACCTGAGAGAGAGACGCAGGAGTGATTTAGCTTGTTCATGCTCTTAGTACTTTTGTCCTCTCATGTCCGTGTTCTTCGTCCTGAACGTAATCTCAAAGGTTGATTTGCTTTTGTGGTGTTATGAACGCTTATAATATGATGACCATGTTGAACTCGATGATATCTTTGCTTCTGGTACAAGTGAATGTTTTTTCTTTAAGCTAGTGTTGGTGCTGATTAGATAGCGGTAATGACTATGATGATTAAACAGTGGTAATGACGACTATGATGATTTTTAGCTAGCTAATTTACTGTTGTTGATGATATGATGCAAGAGTTTTTATATTAATATGATGATGATGATGATGAGTTATTATATCATTTATAAAAGAAACCACAGATTAGTTTCAGCTGGATGGATCCTAGCTAAGTGATCAAGTATATGCCATATCCATATTATACTTGATCACTTAATTATAGGTGATCAAGTATAATATGGATATGGCATATACTTGATCACTTAGCTAGGATCCACATGCATCCAGTCGAAACTAATCTCCGGTACTTTCACCTAATGATTTAACAACTAAAATAATCACTAAACTAAATTGAAAACACAAAATTAAAGGAAAAATAAAAATAATACCAAAACACCCCCAAACATTTAGTACCGGTTGGTGTTACCAACCGGTACTAATGTCCTGCACGCACCTGGGCCTGGCTCGTGCCACGTGGTGGCAATTTAGCGCCGGTTCGTGATGAACCGGTACTAAAGGGGGGGCCTTTAGTCTCCACTCTTTAGTGCCGGTTGCAGAACCGGCACTAAAGGCCCTTACGAACCGGCGCTAATGCCCGGTTCTGCACTAGTGATCGCGCATGAATAAAAGTGTATCCATTTATGGTTTACTCTAGAATCTTCCATGTATGAATTTTTACTACAGTACTGGTGAGAGACTTATGATGAACCATTTCTTACATTTCCTCTACCCCCTTCCAAGTCATCCTGATTTAATCCCTCCGTCTAGGTGTATAAGGGCATGGTTAATACTTAAATAGTATAGCCAACTGTTGACTATAAGAAAGTGCCATGTCATCCGTAGCCAACATGTATAACAATGGATACTCAAAAAATAATTCTTGAAGATCGTTTCTTGCAAAGCACAATAAGAGTTATTTCTTCACAAGTTTTGGATGCAGGTTGAACAGTTGAACGCTTTTGTTTGCAAAAGATACTTTTTTATCTATTTAACCCGGATGTTTGTGAGCTCTAGATATGAAATAATATCCGAACAAACCTATCGATACCCGTTACACATGAGATGACCCCCACATCCTTTGTCAAAATAAACAACTCCCCGATCAATGCATTTCACTCTTCCTTGCAATGATTGGGCACCTTACTATAGATTAGTACAACCAAAAATTGAACTAACATTATATATAGTACGATAAATGATGATGCATGTCATCTAAAATTATATCATTGAAAACTATGTTCAAATACGAATCCAACAATATTGTTTTTGTTGACATGCACTAACATTTTGTCAGTTAAATCTTCAGTCAAATTCAATGGGGGATAAACCACAACCGATGTAGTACTAGTGTAGAGGGCGGCGCTGCACGTCGGTGTCAAAACCGGCGGATCTCGGGTAGGGGGTCCTTAACTGTGCGTCTAAGGCTAATGGTAACAGGAGGCGGGGGACACAATGTTTACCCAGGTTTGGTCCCTCTCGATGGAGGTAATACCCTACTTCCTGCTTGATTGATCTTGATGATATGAGTATTACAAGAGTTGACCTACCACGAGATCGTAGAGGCTAAACCCTAGAAGCTAGCCTATGATTATGATTGTTGTTCTTGTCCTACGGACTAAACCCTCCGGTTTATATAGACACCGGAGGGGGCTAGGGTTACACAGAGTCGGTTACAGAGAAGGAGATCTACATATCCGAATCGCCAAGCTTGCCTTCCACGCAAAGGAGAGTCCCACCCAGACACGATACGAAGTCTTCAATCTTGTATCTTCATAGTCCAACAGTCCGGCCAAAGTATATAGTCCGGCTGTCCGAGGACCCCTTAATCCAGGACTCCCTCAGTAGCCCCTGAACCAGGCTTCAATGACGATGAGTCCGGCGCGCAGATTTTCTTCGACATTGCAAGGCGGGTTCCCTCTCCGAATAATCCATAGAAGATTTTGAACACAAGGATTGTGTCCGGCTCTGCGAAACAAATTCCACATACCACCGTAGAGAGTGCAATATCCCACACATCGAATCTGCTGACAACTTTTCATAACGTGACATCCTGCCGTGGTCTGGTCGTTACGAACCGTTTTTCCCAGCCTGCCACTGCACGTGTTGCGAGGCGGTTTTATTGGCACGTCTTGTCGAAGCAGAGATCGTGTTCCCCTTATCACGGGATTCTCATCAATACGGGTGTGGGTAACCCAATCGTGCTTGTTAGTATGACTCCTCGATTTTAGGCAAGTTTCGAACGGCCACGCGGAGGACGCTTGATATTCATGCTCTTTATAAAGGGGCCATGGCCTGTCCTTTTCTTCTCACGCTCGATCCTTCCCTTCCCCCACCTCGAGTTCGAACACGCAAGGCTCAGGCTAAGCGCTTCGGACCTTGAACCATGTCCGAATCCAACCTTCAAGGTCGGTGGATGGCCTCCTCTGTCACAGAGGAGGACATCAAGAAGCTAAGGGAAGCCAGGTATCTGACCGCCGAAATCCTGCATAGGCTGCCTGCTAAGGGCAGGTCATCCCCACTCCCGAACCCAACGAGAGTGTCGTATTTGTTTCCCACTTCCTCCAAGGGCTAGGCTTTAGTCTTGATCCCTTTGTTAGAGGGCTTATGTTCTATTACGGGCTTGATTTCCACGATCTAGCTCCAGATTCCATCCTTCACATCTCGTCATTTATCGTCGTGTGTGAGGCCTTCCTCCGCATCACCCCACACTTCGGCTTATGGCTCAAGACCTTCAATGTGAAGCCGAAGATGATCGATGGGCGACACACAGAATGCGGAGGTGCCATAATAAGCAAAGGCGCCGATGCTCTATGGCCAAAGGGTTCCTTCCTGGAGGTGTCCAACTTATGAGAGCGGGAGTGGTTTTACATCACAGCACCCCGAGGTACAAAGTGGGCGGCTGCCCCCGCCTTCCGCTCGGGCCCTCCACCGCAACTGGCGTCATGGGTCAACAAGGCGCTGGACTGGGGGCCAGTTAATGACGTGCTGACATTGCAAAGTCGCATCCGGGATCTCCTCAAGAGGGATGTCAGTCTTGTCAAGGTAATGCAAGTTATGCTAGTTCGTCGGGTCCTGCCATGCCAACATCGATTTCTCCGTATGTGGGAGTTCAACCCGGAAGGACCGCGAATTATTCAACAATTCTTCGGCGTGACACTCGAAGAGATGTATGGATTGTTCTTCGGATCACGAATAAAGTGTCTGGACACCACCGAGGATGCGCGTCTCAACTGCAACCGTCTAGCGTAAGTAATTCTGCGGCCGAACATGCTGTCTTTTATTTGTCACAACATCATTCTGAAAAAATCGCTCTCGGCCAGGACTGGATAAGAAAGGCGGAGAGGATCAGGTGTTCGGCGCCCCTTCCCGAAGGCTCACCGGATACTGTACTAGCCAGGATGCTTGAGCACGCACCTTATCAAGTGCCATCAAGGGAAGATAAAGGGAGGAATAAAGAAGCCGAAAGCGGGCTTCACACATTCACATCCAAACCGGGGGAATTAGTGTCTCCGCGAAGGAGGATAATCAGGGAGAAGAATCTAGAATCCCCTCTCCCCAAGGAAGGAAAAGGACCGCCTCTGAAGACTTGGAAACGGAGGTTTCCAAACGAGGGAAGAAACCTTCGCCAGGGGGCCCTACCCCTGAGGGAGTCCTTACCGCACAACGCCCGCAAGGGGGCCAGCCCTCCACCGAGCTATAAGTGAACAAGAGCACTTTGGTAAATATATCCTGCTTTATCTCCGAGGACAATAACCGATCCATATATCTTGCAGTCCGGCTCGTAGCCCTTCTCGACAGAGTTCGTCTTCGGGGGATATTCTTCCGGAGATGATGGAGAGCGAAACGCCTCCCCCTGTCTCCCCGCCTCATTGGGCGGACGACCCTGAGGTGTCGTCACGGAGGATTTCTCCTGATCCGCGAAGGCCAGAAGGTTACCCTACGGCCACCCGAAGTCCGGAGTATTCGGCTCCTAAGGAGAGCAACAGAAAGAGTCCGGGACTGTCCGGTGCACAACTGGATGCACTGATGAGTCTTCTAGAGGAAGCGGCTATCTCAGAGGCGCATCGTACTTTAATGGGTATGGTGGTTGAGAGGATTTCATCCACCAAAAGTGGGTTGCATGAAGCTTTTACGAGCCTTCTAAGAGGCTTTGAGGTACGCAAAGTAATATATATATATATATTGACGGTACCGCACACGCTAGGTGTGCTCTATACAGATAGTAGCCCCTGAGACTCTGGTTGCTATCGAGAGGTGGCAAACAGAGGATCATAGTCCTAGGTAATGATCGTGCTGCTTTCATGTGCAAGCGGCTGAGGGTTCGGTGGCTGGCCGGACTGCTGAGTTTGCTGAACTGAGGCGGCAGATGTCGACATCGCGCTTGTGAATAAGCGGCTTGACGAAGCACAAGGTATGTATTTTCGGGTGGTCAACAAATATTAAGAGGAGCATGATGCTAGTATCTATAATATGCTGTGACTGCAGATGGAGCTGCCGCCGTGGAGACCCTTTGGGCGGAACTTGCCCGAGCCAAGGAACAAGCCAGGGAAGTGATGCGGCCGCCCTAAAGGCGGCCGAAGAGTTAAGAGCCGAACAGGCTGCTCATCGCCAGAGTGAAGATAAAATAGCCAAGATGGCTATTGAGCTGAAAGATGCCGCCGGCCGATATGAGCTTCTTGAAAAGCAAAGCCAAGCGAAAGCGGCTGACCTAAAGAAAGCCATGGAAGCAGCCAAGGAAACCCGCTCTAAAATCCGAGCGGCGAAGGAGGAGCTCCGTCAAGCCAGAGATATCACAGCTGGGAAGCCCTTTTTGTTGCGGACGAAGTTCGGAGATCCGAAGTTTGCCCCTCTGGATCAATTATGGAGTGCTGCAGACGCGTACTTGGACTTGGTAATGAGTGCTGCTGATGCGACTGAGTTTTTCAAAGATCAGAAAGATCATGAAGTGGAAAGGTTGTTCTGGTCGCAGTTCAGTGCTCCAACGCGTCCGCTGCTGTTAAATGAACAAATGGCCGAGTGGGCCGAGCTCCATAGGTTGTCCGGACTTGCCATGAGGTCAGTCGTGGATCATCTTTGGCCGAAGGGACCAAGGCCGAATAGTTATTTTGGTTTAGTGCAATGATTCCTTTGTGCTGTGCCGCATATCAACGCTGTAAAGAGGTCGGCGTGCATAGAGGGTGCGCGGATGGCTCTTGCCCGTGTTAAGACATACTGGGCAGAGATAGAGGCCACCGCTATTGCAACCCGGGGTCCGGCCATAGGCCAGGTCTCGCGCGAGCACTATTTTGAAGAAGTCCTAGAAGGCGCTCGTTTAATAGAGGCTCAGTGCTCGAAGAGTATCATGTTCGAGTGACATGTATCCCAATTGTAAAAACAATGCTATTTAGATTATAAAGGCTGTGTTTATAATTTTGCCTGAAAGTATTGTGTTGCCTCCTGTGCGGCCGTTTATGTATGTATATAACCTGAATGTTTGCAGTCGTCGGCTTCAGCCCCCATGCATATAATGCGGGGGTGTTCAGAAAAGCGCATATTCACACTTGATCCAACGTCTTGGTCCATTAAGGAGGTGATAGCGCGGCGAACAAGGCAATCGGACTATATAGCTTTAACACTTTCACTTAGCCATAGGAGTTTGACGGTGGGGCTACTATATAGCCCCTGGTACTTCCGCGCTCATCCGAATACAGTACGCATACATAAATGACCGGGAAACCGGTCCTTCGTTAATGTGGAGGAATCGCGAAGATTCCGCTGAGTCATCGAGTGGTTGACCAGTCTCGCGCGTTATCATGGCAGTCAGTTTTCAGCTTTCTCTACTGAGGTGGTCATCTAGAACCAGGGCACAATCGCAGTAGTTCTCCCGGTGCCACCTTAGCCGATAGAGCGGAACGTAAGGTAGCAAAACACGGGAGCCGGGCAAACCCAACTATTGACCAAGGACATGATTCGGAGCTGATGCATATAAGGCCAAACTCGCGACGCCGAACACTCCCTAAGGTATTCAGACTTTACAACATATACTGGGCTGAGTAACACCCTCGATAATGAGCCCGGAATTTCCAGGACGTGCATTAGTCTGACGTGACGAAATGCCAATAATGCCAGCATCCCTCTCGGTTGTGGTGAGTATCCGGAGGGTGTGAAGCAACAAGAGACAGCAAAAAAGGTTTACACATGGTCTTAATCTAAAAAGAAACCTTTGAGCAGGGCCCTGCTGCACGTCTGCGCCTGTGTCTCCATTGTGCCGTATCCTGGAAGGGTGTAGCACGATGATCATCAGTAAAAGAGAAAAACCCAGGTGAAAGTCTTCGTGCGAAAAATTGGTTATTCTTAATGAACCATTAAAATGCAATCTAAATAGGGTCAAGCCGAACTGTAGCCCTTTTTACATGCGGGAAGCCCCTAGCACCGTCTATGGGTGTATATCCATCGACCCAATCTCAGGTTTATCTGAGCTGTTACAGCTAGTGGTGCGCCGGACTCATCTAACTGTGTCCGCGGTCTTGACAACCGATCATTTATTCTGGTTGGAGAGGCCGTTCAGTGTTCGGCTGCTAGAGCCGCCACATATTCCTCCGCACGTAAGGAACGCTCTGTGTTTCCTCTAACTATGATGATGCCACGTGGACCGGGCATCTTAAGCTTAAGATAAGCGTAATGAGGTACTGCAATAAAACGAGTGAAGGTCGTTCTTTCGAGTAGTGCGTGATAGCCGCTTCGCAATGGAGCGATGTCGAAGGTTAATTCTTTGCTTTGAAAGTTGTCGGGAAACCCGAATACAACCTCTAGTACTAGAGAGCCCATGCAGCGGGCCTCTAGGCCTTGTATTACTCCTTTAAAGGTAGTATTGCTTTGGCTGATTCTTGTCGGGTCTATCCCCATTTTGCGGAGGGTGTCCTGATATCAGATTAAGACTACTGCCGCCGTCCATAAGGACTCGGGTGAGATGGTATCCATCAATTATTGGGTCTGGCACCAAGGCAGCCGATCCTCCATGCCGGATACTATTCGGGTGATCCCTGCGATCAAAAGTGATCGGGCAGGCCGACCAAGGGTTGAACTTGGGGATGACGGGCTCCACGGCGTATACGTCTCGGAGTGCGTGTTTGCGCCTCCTCTTCGGTATGTGAGTTGTGTAAATCATGTTCACTGTTTTGACCTCTGGTGGGAATTTTTTCTGTCCCCCAGTGTTCAGCTGGGGAGGCTCATCCTCGTCTTCACTTGGTGTCTCCCTCCCCTTGTGTTCGGCGTTTAGCTTGCCGGACTGCTTGAAGACCCAGGATTCTCTGTTGGTGTGATTTGCAGGTTTGTCGGAGGTGCCATGAATCTGACATAATCTGTCTAGAATCTTGTTTAGGCTGGACGGTCCATCTCTGCTGCCTTTAAAAGGCTTTTTCCGTTGACCGGGTCGAGAGCCACTGAATCCGGCGTTTAACGCCGTGTTGTCTGGGCTGTCTTCATTGTTTCGACGCTTGCTTTTATTGCGTCACGGTTTCCCCTTGCCTTCCCTGACTTCGGATGTGCATGGGTTGCTGGTGTCGCTACAGGCCAGCCAACTGTCTTTGCCCGTGCAAAAGCGGGTCATAAGGCTTGTTAGGGCTGTCATTGTCCTCGGTTTTTCCTGGCCGAGGTGTCTGGCGAGCCATTCATCCCGGACACTGTGTTTGAAAGCCGCTAAGGCTTCGGCATCCGGGCAGTTGACGATTTGATTCTTCTTCGTGAGAAATATGTTCCAAAGCTTTCGGGCTGACTCTCCGGGCTGTTGTATTATGTGACTTAAATCATCTGCATCCGGAGGTCGGACATAGGTCCCTTGAAAATTAGCCTTAAAAGCATCCTCAAGCTCTTCCCAACTTCCAATTGAGTTTCCGGGGAGGCTTTTCAGCCAGTGCCGAGCTGGTCCTTTCAACTTGAGGGGCAGGTATTTGATGGCGTGGAGATCATCTCCGCAAGCCATGTGGATGTGAAGGATAAAGTCCTCAATCCAGACCCCAGGGTCTGTCGTTCTGTCGCATGCCTCTATGTTCATGGGTTTGAATCCCTCTGGAAATTCATGATCCAGCACCTCATCGGTGAAGCATAGGGGGTGTGCGGCACCCCTGTATTTGGATGTGTCATGGAATTCTTCTGACGGTTGTAGTGTTCGGTTTTGATTCCGAGCTGTTATTCGGTCAGTATAGTCGTTTGGGCGGCCATGATTCTGTGCCGGAGCGCGCTTCCTAGATCCGTAGATGGACCTGGCCATACCAGCTTTTTTGTCCAGGTCCTCACGTAAATCGTGCGCTGACTTGTGTGCGACGTCGTTAGTCGCCCTGTCGTGGCCACGGGGTGGTTGATCCGGCTGATCGGCCGTTTTATTTTTCGACTGAATGGGCTCTAAAGCCTCGTCGTCGAATTCGGGCAGCAGCTTGCGCTTTGGATAGTTCTTTGTGTGGCGACTGCTACCGTACTTTTCTTCAGTGTCAAGCACTTTGTTCCATCTGCTGTTGAGCATATTCTGCACGGCCTTAAGCCTTTGCTTCTACTTCTTCAGGCTCCTCGCGGTGGCAATAAGCCTTCTATGGAGGTTCTATTGTTCCAAGTGCCTTTTCGGGATGATGTGTGCATCGTCGTCCGGACTGTTCTCCTCTCCGGAGACAGGTTGATGAGCTTTACCCTCGGCGTTGCCGTGATCAGACAGCGGCTCCGTAGTATGTTCGCCGTCCGCTGGCTCATCCTGCTCCATCGCTGGGTCCATGTGGTCGTCGTTTCCTTTGGAGTTGATCGGGGTATTATTCTTTCTTGCGCTGTTATCGCTGTTTTTGCTGAGGCGGGATTTGGAGCGGCGCCTACGTCGTCGCTTTGATTGCTTCTCGAAGGGGTTATCCTTTGCTGCATCCTTCCATTCCTCATCGTTGTTTTCTTTGGGGGTGTCCACCATATATATATCATATGATGAGGTGGTTGTCCAGCGCCCTGTCGGCGGTGGTTCCTGTTCTTCTCCTGCATCGTCATCCATACCATCGATGTCTTCGGAGCCGAAATCAAGCATGTCGGTTAAGTCGTCGACAGCGGCTATTAAGTGGGTGGTGGGTGGGGAACGAATTTCTTCGTCGTCCGCTTCCCACTCAAGCCGGACATAGTTCGGCCAAGGGTCTGCTGACAAGGAGAGAGACCTCAATGAATTTAGCACGTCGCCCAAGGGCGAGTGCTGAAAGATATCCGCGGAGGTAAACTCCATGATCGGTGCCCAATCAGATTCGATAGGCACGGACGCAAGCGGTTCGGAGCCTGTGGTCGGGGACGAATCCAAAGGTCCGACGACACAGGTCTCATAGGAGGTGAAATCAGTATTCGGCTCTATCGCCGCTGAGTGTGCGGCCTCCGTGGCGGGGTCCATCCACCAATCCTCGGATGGCACGATCTGCTCCGGATTGAGGGCCAACGTAGCCGCAGGTGTGATCTCCCGAACACCGTCCGATGGCAGAGCTAAGTCATGCTCGCCGTGACTGTGCGGCGCACCTGACATGGGCTTGAATCTGTCGAAGATCAAGTCTCCGCGGATGTCGGTAGTATAGTTCAAGCTTCCAAACCTGACCTGATGGCCATGGGCGTAGCTATCGATCTGCTCCAGATGGCCAACCGAGTTGGCCCGCAGTACGAAGCCGCCGAATACGAAGATCTATCCGGGGAGACAAACCTCACCCTGGATCACATCGTTGCCGATGATCGAAGGAGTCATCAAGCCTTTATCGTGACGGCACAGTGGAACTCTCAATGAAAGCACCAATGTTGGTGTCAAAACCGGCGGATCTCGGGTAGGGGGTCCCGAACTGTGTGTCTAAGGCTAATGGTAACAGGAGGCGGGGGACACAATGTTTACCCAGGTTCAGGCCCTCTCGATGGAGTTAATACCCTACTTCCTGCTTGATTGACCTTGATGATATGAGTATTACAATAGTTGATCTACCACGAGATCGTAGAGGCTAAACCCTAGAAGCTAGCCTATGATTATGATTGTTGTTCTTGTCCTACGGACTAAACCCTCCGGTTTATATAGACATCGGAGGGGGCTAGGGTTACACAGAGTCTGTTACAGAGAAGGAGATCTATGTATCCGAATCGCCAAGCTTGCCTTCCATGCAAAGGAGAGTCCCACCCGGACACGGGACGAAGTCTTCAATCTTGTATCTTCATAGTCCAACAGTCCGGCCAAAGTATATAGTCCGGCTGTCCGAGGACCCCTTAATCCAGGACTCCCTCAGGAGTCTCACCCCGCTCATGGCGCAGCAGTAAAGCCGTCATATCACAAAACCGAACCACTACCAGTAATAAGTGGCCTGGTAAAATAAACGGACAAGTAACTATCACATCCCTCCGTCTTTTTTGCATTTCATCTCTCTGCATTTACTTTCAATACTAGGGAAAACCTTATACACAGAAACTTACCAGTAGCGCGGGACAAAAAGAGGCGCTACTACAATTTACCACTAGCGCATGTTATCCAAACGCGCTGCAGCTAAGATCGTAGCACTAGCGCGTCTAACTCTAGAGGCGCTACTACTACAATTCTCTTGACTATTCTCGCCGGGGTTCCTATAGTAGTAGCATGCCTAAGGAAAGCGCGTTGCTGCTAAGATTTTTGTAGCAGCGTGTTTCGCGCAGCAAGCGCTACTGCTAAGAAAGGAAATGTAATGAAAAACATATAGAAAAGTAAATAAAGAAATAGAAAAGGGGGAAGAAAAAAAGAAAATGTGAATGAAAATAAATGAAAAAGAAAAATAAAGGAGAAACGCGTAGCAGGAGCGCGTTTTATGGAAATGCGCTATAGCTAATGTAGCAGTAGCGTTTCCCGCGAAATGCGCTACTGCTACTTTCCACTTAACCAACCGTTTTCTTCTTCCCCAACGCCCACTTCCCCCAAATCCAGCACGCGCACGTGCGTCTGCTGTCGCTGCCGTCATCACCCGGCCGCCGCGCGCTCTCTCGTCGCCCTCTGCACGCCGTCGACGCCGCCCCCGACCCCGACCTCGACGCCCCCCTACATCGCCACCCTCCGCCATGCGCCCGCCGCCCCGACCCTGACCCCGTCCCCGACCTCGACGCCGCGTGCCCCT
This sequence comes from Triticum aestivum, assembly GCF_018294505.1. Taxonomy (NCBI): domain Eukaryota; kingdom Viridiplantae; phylum Streptophyta; class Magnoliopsida; order Poales; family Poaceae; genus Triticum; species Triticum aestivum. The sequence continues at coordinate 99,446,709 of NC_057799.1, forward strand.
CTCCCTAACTCCGCTAGAGCCCGAGGTGAGCACGCCCTCCTCCTCCTCCTCCCCTACCTCTGCCTGGCTAGGGTTCTTAGGGTTAAATTTCAGAGTTCATCTAATTAGTTGGGGTTCATCAAATTAGATGCTAATTATGGCAGTAGTTGTTAAATAGATTTAGTTTTAGAGTTCATCAAATTAGTTAGGGTTAAATTTTAGAGTTCATCAAATTAGTTAGGGTTAAATTTTAGACTTCATCAAATTAGCTAGGGTTCATTAAATTTTAGAGTTCATCAAATTAGTTAGGGTTAAATTTTCGACTTCATCTAACTAGTTTTTTTACTATTTTTTAGTAAGTGTTTAATAGAATTAGTAAGAAAATTAATATAACTAGTTGAACTAGTTTATTTTTAGTAAAAACTAGTTTATTTTTATTTATAGTAAGTGCTTAATTGAACTAGTTGAGTTAATACAACTATTTTATTTTTAGTACGAAAATTAATAGAACTAGTTTACTTTTTTTAGCTAAAGCAATTATTCCTGCATCCTCGTAGTTGAGTCGGCGGAGGACACCTGCGTCACCAGATGGGCCATGTTCGGGACTGGGCTTCGCCGGGGTGGTACTGGGAGGCGCTACCTACCGGGGGCGCAGGTTGGTGAGGAGTCAGCCCGTCGTTGACCCGAACCTTCTTTGGTGGCGGTCGCGTGGGCCAGTGACGGTCCAGAGGCTCGAGGACCCCGCGGAGGTGGTGCGTCACCGTGTCAGTGAGGAGGACGCGCATGTCCGTCGCTACTTGTTTGCGTTGGAGCACAGGTTCTCCAAGACCTGGCAGGTTCTCCAGGGATTTCACTGGAGCCACGATCCTGTGATGGTTCCTTCTCTGTGGGTATCCACCGCCCGCGCCGATACCCGTCGTGCGCTAGGGTTTTAGTTGTATTAGTGATTTTATATGTATGATACTATTCGGGATGTATTAGTGATAATATTCGACGATGTATGGACGCATGAGATGATTTACTTTTGCTTATTGAATGCATGCTAATTTGAATACTTATTTATTTTACGATTTGGTTTTGCTTATTGAATGCTCATGTCAATATGAGTCCTATAAGATATTTTGAAATGTATATCTTGTGTTTCTCAAATAGGATATGTTCTTGCCCAAGTGGCCGGTCATGTTTGCAGGTTACACCTCCGAGTGGCCTATGTTTTGCCGGAGTGTTGATTCATTTCCATTCCGGCAAGTTTCAGGCGCTCGATATGTCCTATTTTAGCAAAGATCATGCTGGATTTTTCCGTGAATTTTGGCATGACTTGTGCCAGAATATGTAGGAAATATCGAGTGCCCCGGATTTGTGTGTTGAGTATCCTGGTAGTTGCCTTTGATCGATTTTCAATTAATGTTTCAACTATGAACATAGGAAATGTCTGACGATGAAAAGGATTTTAGTATTTGCGAATACTACGAAGACGAGCACGGCCTGTGCGATAGAATCTTCCTAGATGATGATAGGCGCTTCAGAATCAAGCTGGACGAGAACTTCAAAGTGGATACAGTAAGTCAGAACGACAAGTCTTTTTTCGTAATTAAGCATGACATCTGCTTCATTTGCTTCAACTTATAATTTGATTTTTTTTTACTATTCTACTAGCGTATCCCCTGCCATGCAAGAATTTTTGTCTTGGATAAGATATGTTTCAGTCCTATGAAAACTACTATCGAGGTAAAGAGAGTTAACTTGAAGACCAAGCATGGTTATACTTTCCACGCAAAATTATACAACGCAGACACCTACACCTATTTTGAATGCAAAACTTGGCAAGCACTATGCAAGGCTTATGCATTTGAGCCTGATATGGTTATCACCTTTTATCTTCGTCCCGAAGATGACATTGAAGGTAATATCGACATCTGGGTCGATGTGCACACGCCTCCAGTTATACTATTATGTGAGTTTCTCAACCATATTTATGTCTTTGATATCGTTTATTCAAAAATAGTTGACAACTAATTTCTATTGACAGCTTATTTACATTCAAGAAAACATGTCCGGCGCTTGGTAGACATGACCGTCCACTGTCCCGGGGTTGAACTAAACTGCGAGGAGATAGGTCATTATGTTTCATGGCTTGAGGATCTTCATACTATCCAGACAAATTATTTTTCTGGACTTAAACATCTTAGTACTCAAAACGTGCAACCAATAGTGTTCGTACTGAACTACGGTAACATCTATTTAGGAAAGATGGTATGATTTTACTATTTGTCCTCAGTGCATCTTTTGCATACATTATTTTTTAAGCTAAACTTCATTGCTGAGTATGTTACTATACGATGTTCTTCAACAGGGACTCCTGATGAATGTTGTGCCTCATTGGATCGAGACTAAAGGTCTCATGAGAATTGTTAGCTTACGGCCAACATATCCTACAATGCACTTTAGTGCATACATGATTTCTAATAGCGAGGAATGCTTAATAGTGAAAGACTGGAGCAAAATTGTGAACGATCGCAGAGAAGTACTAGGGGGCAGCAATCAGAAGCGCAGCCCACGATTAGGAGACAGGTTCATCTGCATGCTCCAACTTGATGAAGCAGGAGTGCTACACATGTTTTATGCTATTATGCTATTTTACCTGAAACAGAGCAGCAGGAGTGATTAGCTAGCTAGAAATGAGTTATGATGATTAAATAGCTAGTGTTGGTCGTAATGACTATGATGATTATTATTAGCTAGTGTTGGTGGTGATTAGATAGCTACCGCAGCTAGTGTTGGTGGTGATTAGCTAGCTAGAATGAGTTTGAAGATGATGATGTATGCTACACTATGATTATGATGATTAAATATCTACTGTTGGTGGTAATGACTATAATGATGATTAAATAGCTTGTGTTGGTGGATTAGATTCAAGTGGAGGCAACATGTGGTGCACATCGAAAGTACTACTAGTCCAAACTAGATCAAGTTTGGATTAGTAGTATACTTTTGACATGCACCACATGTTGCCTCCAGTTGAATCTAATCCACCTTCATTTGACACACTGTTATGGACATATTGATATAACAACCTCATAATTGGTATTGTACCAAAATTTGTATAACGGCGTATAAATACACTAAAAATTAAAAAAATGAGAAAAAGAATACTAGTAACGATGGAGAGTAAACACGCTACAACTAGCTATATTAGCAGTAGCACCAGAACGGACAAATGCTGATGCTATATGTCTTAGCAGCAGCGCGCGTTGAACGCGCTACTGCTAAGGAATAGCTGTAGCGCCTTATCAGTAGCGCGTCCTCCCGCGCTACTGATAGGCAAAATACCCGCGCTACTACAAGGGTTTTCCCTAGTAGTGTTTCTCCGGTTCATCTCGCACACTCGATCCCTAGCTACTACTCCTAGTATCCCTAGCTACTACTCCTAGGGCTAGTTTTTTTGGCAGCTTCCCCAGCTTTTCCCATAAGACTAGTCACAATGGAGAGTTACATTAAGGCGCCTCACTCATTTATTTGGGCTTCTAAACTACTACTAGTAGTACCTCCGTCCTGGTTTATTCCTCACCATTGTAATTTGTGCTAAATTTTGACCAATGATTTAACTAATAAAATGTTAGTGCATGTGACATGCACTAACATTTCATTAGTTAAATTTATGATCAAAATTTGACACAGATTACAATGGGGACCAATAAACCAGGACGGAGGTAGTAGTTATGGGATTACTAATGTAGAAGCCTAAAAGAACTGGCCCCTGGTACTCCTACTAGCTAGGAAGTACTCAAGTTGGAATTCCAATTGCACGGCACAACTTGTTAGGCAAAAAATTCGATACAGGGTGTAGGAAGCGGTTTGGGAATTTGCATGCCTTTCCGACCAGTGATATACTCCATACCAAGTACCACAGAGAAGGAAGCTAAAAGTAAACAATCAAACGAGCATTTTTGCATTTGTTTTGCATTGAATCGTTTCACAAGCTTGACTAGTGTTGTTTTTCTACTTTTACAAAAACCGCATCGTAATGTTAAAACGTGCATTTGCACGTACATAAATAATAGTAGTACTCCCTCCGTCTAGGTGTATAAGTCTTCCCTCCTTCTTGGTCACGGTGCACAACCAAAGATGACTTATTGACCTAGACGGAGGGAGTAGCACAGTGTGCAAGCATATATAGAGAGAGACGTGTACTGAGTATATAGTAAAGTTTGTGCTATATGCACGTACTTACAAAATGCGTACGAATACACAAGGTTTCCAAACTTTCCCTTTTACATACTTAATTAAGGACGCTAATAATACCTGAACGTTCGGGATTTATCATTTGCGTCCCAAAACTAATGAGATCGCCTTACAAAACAAAAATTATACTCCTACTAAAAGCCACGACACTCGTAGGAGCGCTTGGGGCATGCCATGAGTGCCCTGGTGCACGGCCGTTTCCCAGTGCGCTGACACAACGCCTCTTACTCAGCCTCGCAACTCGCTAGGTGCTGATTGGCGGCTTGCCGGCGGGCGAGCGCGATCTCACCGGTGTGGTGATCCGGTGCTAACAGGTACTCCTCCTCGCTGGAAGCGTGCACCCGGTCCATGTACCGCCATGCGTAGATGAGGCGCTTGGGCCCGACTGCACTCAGGGCTTTGGCACGGGCGTCCTCTGCCACCCTCACGGCCCTTGCACGAGCCTTCTGCCAAAGAGCCAATTGCCTGACTCTCTCGGACGCGACATAGGCATGCCAGGAAGCTTGTCCCGCGGTGCGCTTCTCTTCCTCGGCCTTCTTCTCTGCCTCTATTTTGGAGTGCTCTGCTAGAGGCAAAGCTTCCCACAAGGCGACATCCATTTCTTTCCAAAGCTCATCAAGGCTGGGGGGCTCGGTGGGCGGCGCGGTGTTCTCCTCGTAGCGGGGACACGACGCGTCCTCCGACACGCGTGCTGGCGAGAGTGGGAACGCCGACGCGTCCACCTCGACGCGTCGCGGCAAGGAGCGGAATGCCGACGCGTCCTCCTCGACTAGTGGCGGCGAGGAATGGAACGGCAACGCGTCCACCTCAACGCGTCGCGGCGAGGAGCGGAACACCGACGCGTCCTCCTCGACTAGTGGCGGCAAGGAACGGAACGGCGACGCGTTACCGTCTGCGCGGTGCAGCGAGGGGCGCCTAGGGCTTGGGAGGGGCGATGTCATGGTGGTCGACATGAGAGGGAGGGGAGGAGATAGCGATGAACGTGAGCGTTCTTTCGAATGTCGTGGGAGGCATAGTATTTATATCGAGCAATGGCACACCTACGTAAGATATGGACTGAGCTGCACTGACTTAACTGCAGGTCCAGTTGCATCACTGACATGTGGGCCAGACCCCTGTTGGGTCCATATGTTAGTGACCCAATGCACCTGCAGTTAAGTAACTGACGCAGCGTCCCGGAAGATATGTTGCGTGATTAACGTAGTAACAGCTACGTGGGCATATTTGTTGGAGTAAATTACGAGGGAGGGAAGGGGTGGAAATATTGCTGGTCACAACAGATTGGAAGAGCGCGGGGGAGGAGAGTCATGCATGCAGATTTTTTCCACACGGGGTGGAGTGGTGGGACCACCGGAGGGAGAAGGAGAGTCTGGCAGGCATATTGTTTCCACACATGGAGAGGAAAATATTTGGAGATGAACGGGCTTCCTGCAGGTATGGGGAACGGTGCATAATAAGTCTCATCTTACATGCCGGGCTAGGTATAGTCTCAAGTCATTAAAAACATACACGCCCCACACATGTTAATATTTCAAGGTGCACTAAATTATTGCATGCGATGGTTAAGGCTGGCCATAATGGTGGTATCTTAGCTGGTATCATGCACACGGGAATAGCAAACATGCTGATGTTGCAAAGAATAGAGGGGGGTTAGAGTAACTAGTGTTCATGCATGCATTGGTAAACACATTTTTTTGTGAAGAACGACAGCATTAGTTGAGTAATTTTGCAGACTACAAAAACTATCCCACTGCCTCTATCTTGCTAAGAGTAGGAGAAATTTTTTAATCGAGCCCTTTAAACTAGAAGGGAGGTAGTAGTACTCTAATAGCTAACCTTGACCCTGTTTGGATCCATGTGTTAGAGTTAGTTTGGGTTAGTTTGAACTCAACTAACCCAAAAAAATCTAACCCACCCAAGAGGTGCTTATTTGGGTTAGTTTTTCTCGGGACACTAAAAAACACATTTTTCTCTCGCTCTCCCCGCAGGAGATCCCTCCCCACTTCCTCGAAGCTTCTCATCCTCTCCCTCCCTCCCTCCCTCCCTCCCTCTCGCACCGCCCATGAAGGCACCTCGCCGTATCCGCGCTCCATCTAACCCTGTCATCCAAACACCTCTTTCGCTAGAGTTACTTCAGGGTTAGTTTAGGATTAGAATCTTTAACTCATCTAACTCATCTAGTAGTAGTTCTTATACTCATTATAATCGGTATTGTAGATATTGATATTTTTAGTATAAATTTGGTCAAACACTTTGCCAACGGTTGACGGAAGTAAAAAGGACCAGAGGGAGTATCATGCATGCGGAGTAGGCAAAAAAATTGCTCATTTATAGCCGGTCGAAGTCTCAAAGGGCGTGACCGCGCGAGGGAGGCAAAGGTCGTGGGAGGCGCGATGATTGACGGAATTAAGTGAAGTTACCCACGCGCCGGCATGGCGTGCGAACAGGCAGAAGCTATACCGTCAGGCCTACGATATGGGTCTAGTAGACATGACATCTAGTGGGTCCCACATAGTTCTCGAGAACTCTTCGGGGGCTTGCAGCCGTTTATCAACCGGGCAAGCCAGCAACCCCACGCCGTTCGCACGCCCTACTCGTCCCCGTCTTCTACTGGTACAGTACCTTACAACAGTTCGCTCCCAGTCGTCCTGTCCTTTCACATTACACCAGTTCAACTTCTCCTAACCCTCCTCCAAAATCCATGGCCTCCCAAATCTCCATAGTCGCCGCTGAGTACCAGGTTAGAGCCATCACCGGCGATGAGTTCTTCGTCATCTACACATGTGGATCCGCGACGGTGAAAGCATGCCTTGATCGCTTTCTACGCATGTTCAACAGTTCAACGGATGAGTGTGTCGCTGGGCTAGATGTTGAGTACACCACACTCCTGCAAAGAGAGAAGAAACTAAAGGAGGCAGAGAAGAAGAAGCCCGCCGTGATCCAGGTTTGCGTACATAACGTGTGCTTGGTCTACCACATATGCCATGCCGACGTTGAGTGCCAGGATTTTAGGAACTTCCTCAAGGACGAAAGAGTGAAATTCGTTACTGTAGACTTTAGGAATGACAGGGATTTCCTGGGTCAGATAGGCCTCGTTGTAGGCCAGCCCTTCGATCTCGAGAAGGCAAACCTGGTGTCCTCCTCTCGGCCTTCAATGCTGACCCTGGCAGCAGCCATGATTGATCCTTCGTACGCTAAACTGAAGAATCCTCACCACGAGTTTCATCATGCATGGCAATCGAAGACATTAGATGAAGATCACATCCTGTACGCAACAATGGATGCCTACCTTTGTTTAAATATGTACAAGGGTTGGATGAAGAAGCAGAGCCCAGTGTCCGGTTCAAGCAAAGCAGCGTCGGCGAAGAGGAAGAGGAAGAGGGACGAGGATGAAGTCGAGGACGTGGACTCGGGCTCCCAGTAGGTGGCAGTGCCGTCGCTCATCCTGGTTCTACTGCAGTGTCAAGCGGACTAGTTGCTTAGTTTATTTTCAAGGGTGTGTTGTGCTGAGGCCCAAGCAGAACTATGTTTATGTTCTTTCTCGTTATTTGAACTCTTTAGTACATACAGTAGTACTAGTACTATGTCTTACTATTGTTCTTCTTGCAGTTGGTACTACTGCTCGTATCTTCGTGTTCCTACTGTACTTAATACGTTCGTACTAGTAGTATAATTCAGGTCAGTCGATTTGTGAAAGAAGTTCGATGGAGTGAAGGAAGAAGACGGTAGGGTGCCCATGATCTATCTTATGAGTGTTGGGTGTGGAATGCAGTTCGCCGGAAAAAATGGATCGTGCCCGGGGTTAAACGGATGGCGGGGGTGGGGGGAGCATGGCGGTGGCAGGCGGTTCAGGGGAGGGCGCGGCGGCAGCGGCATGCGGTTAGGCGTGTGGCGGGCTGAGAAGATGAACCGTGCATCTATTTCGGAGGTTGAAGAAGCCCTTCTAGCCATCCATGTTGCATCAAACGGCTCACAAGAGTCGACTGACCTAAATTGCTCCTTCAGATTGCAGGATCCACGTGGCATTCAAGGTCTCGAAGGTAGATTCCGCGTCCGCACCCGGTTTGCGGGCTCGACGTGCGCGCGACCGGCTTCCGCCGCGACAGCCACCATGCGCGCCTCCTCCGCGCGGGCGGAGACGACAATGACACGCTAGTTCCTCCTTGCCAGCGTGCTGGAGCACGCGCTCGTCCTCCTCTTCGTATGCTGCGTGCATAGACGTGGCTCCACCAGCTGCTCGCGTGCTTGGCAGCGCAGCGGCATCGCGAGGAGGGACTGCAGACGATGTGAGCGGGCGAGCCTTCGGCTTGGCAGCGACACCGCGGTGATGGGCGAGAAATTGTTCGCCGGAGCAGGCGGGCGACAGCATGCGCAACGGCGGCGGCGGCATATTGATGAGTGCGCGTATGGGAGCTTAGTTTAGTTTTATATAGGGTTGTTCAAACTTAAAAGAAAACTGTACTAGTACACGTAAACATTAGACTTAGGCAGAGCTTTTATTAGTTACCACAGCCACGATACGGAATCCTGTGCAAGCGCGTGAACCGCGGCCGTGCGGTCGATCGAACGGTGCGTCACCGTGTCGCGCTCGAAGGACATCCACCGAACCTTTTTGTGTGTGTGAAAACAATCCCCGAATATTACTCAACGTTTTTTTCCGGGAAAAGTTCTTGACGCTACAATATTTCCATATATTTGAATTTAGCTCCAGTTCGTGTTTATTTGGATTTGGACGTTTTAGGTGCGCCCTAGTTTTTTTAATACTGAGCACACAATTCATCCCCATCCAAGGTTATATGGCGACCACTCTCTCTTGTGCTTCTCTGCACCCCAGCATGCACAACACCTCAATCTTCAAAGAGGGCATCGAGGAGATCGAAGACGGCGATCACACTGCGCTAGAGAATGCAGGGCCATTTGGAAGCAGGATGATGTGACGATGGCTGACTGACTCCTCCCCCCACCCTCTCTCTCTCTCTCGCACAAAATTACCAATCCCTCTCTCCCCCGCACAAATTTATAAATCCCTCAACCCACGAGATCCTTCCCCTCTCGTCCATGTTTTTCCAGCTCTCTCATCAAACCTGTTGTCTGTTCTCCTTCCACGTGTACAGAATCCGGATGCACACGCATCTCACGTATATTGCATGTCTCCATCTTTCTCACAGACCTAACTTCTTCCTCGCTCTTTCTCTCTCTATCTCCCTCTCTCTGTTTCATTAGGTTTGTCTCCTACTCTCTCGTACACATACATACAATCTTTCCCGCCCTATCCACTCCATCTTCGCAAGCTCTCTCTGCACGTTTCATTCACACATTGGGATATGTTCAAAATTTTGCTTTTATAATGGCTGATGTAGAGTTATTGTTGGTTTTGTTGCATCCTACAAAGTAATAACTATGAAATGCATTTTGATTGTCATTTGACTGGGATTATGCGAGTTTGAGCATGTTGTGAAGTACTATAGACCTCGTATACATCTTGGAATTCGAGAATGCTTGTAACTATTGAATTGTATAGACCATTACATTCGAAGTCAGTAGCCTAATATATTTATTTCCCAATTTCAACAAATGATTAATTCACTACATACTAAGAAAACAAATGTGTACAGCCTCTGTTTTTATTTATGTTTGCGTATTAGCATTGGTCAAAGTCAAGTTTTGTAAACTCTCAGAAAGTTTGTAACAAAAAATATTAACATATACAATAACAAATAAATACCATTAGATTCATTATCGAATGTACTTTCACATCATACATATCTGTTATGGTAAATGTTTATATTTTTCTATAAACTTGGTCAAACTTTAGGAAGATTGACTTCAGTCAAACCTAATATGCAGAGTTTACTAGTACTACTCGCTAGTTGCTTAGCCGAATTACAAAACACGCCCCACGGGGAGTTCAGTGTCACAAAATTTTGAGGTCGGCGGGAAAATCTCCCGCGACCTTGATTCGAGTAGTGGGAAGTTACCATCATAGCCTTCGGAACAGGCCTACGGATGACGGTTGGTAGGGGGCTGTTTTCGTAACTTCAGGTTCACCCTACCCAGCCAACCCCACCCTGGCACCCAGAGTAGTACACCTGAATACTCCCCATTTTCTATCCCCACCGCAAAATAGACTTCTCCACGGCACCGCAGCCTTCGTGCTCCTCCCCTTCTACATCGGTGCACTCGTCCACCGCAGCACATAAAGCACCTTCTCATGATCTGAGCACTGAGCGATAATCAGTTTCCTTTCAATCTCGCGAAGCCAATCATCGGCTTCCAGTGGCCTGTCGGTGTGAGCAAAAGTTGAGGGGCGAGTCTTCTGTAACTCAGATAACTTGGAATGTGGTTGATAGGGTTCATGGTGGTTTCCCATATTGATGACATGGTTCATCATCTCCTGGTGCTGTTGCTGGCTTTGCTCGAAGAGACGGCAAACTTTAGATAGTGCCGCTTCGCTGTCCTGTTGGCTAGACTGACCCTGAGTGAAATTCTTGCTGGTCTGTGTTCCGTAAACCTCTTCTGGCTGATTGGGCATAGAGCGAGTCCATGGGCGTGACATTTTTCCAGTCTGGGGTATCATTTGCAAAACCCATGAGAAAAACTGGGTAGCGCAGGAAAACTCTTGCAAAGGTAATAATCAAAAAGGCTTCTAGGTTTTCAAAGAAACACAAATGATTTTTCACGGAGAAGAAGTGCTTAACACAAATCGTACATGCGAAAGCAAACACAAGATACAGCACTCAGGTTGTGCATACACAATCCTGACATGTTATTTAAAACTAGCGTACTACTCCGGAAGCAGGCATAACACGCGGCTACTCGGTGCTCTCAGTCGGAGATGGTGAAGATCTCCTTCCCCTTGCCGATGGCAAGGCTCAGCGGTCCAGGAGAATCAACCTCCTCCTCTCTAGCTGGCTCCTGGCGTGCGACGCTGCGCGGCGGTGATGGTGCGGGGGCGACTGGTTGTAGAGCGCGTGCGGCAGGCGGTGCGGCTCTGACTGGAGTAGGAGCGATGATTCGGTCGAACTCCTCAGTGGTAGGCAGACGGCGAGCAGTGGCCAAAACGGCCGGTGCATACGAGGCTGAAGACGAGACGAATGTCAGAGGCGGCGCTGTGTGGAGAAGCTCCTTCCTGCTGGCAGGACCGCCCCGGACTAAGTCCATGCGGGCAGCCACAAGATCATCTACGAGGTTGTCGAAAGACTCCTCCAGCGCCTTGAGATACTCCACAACCATTTCGATGGCTTCATCTCGTTCTCCCCGATGGCAGGCGAACGCATAGTGGCTAGTGTAGGGCACATGGCATGGGAGGTAGCGGTAGCGACGAGTCTTCATCGTAGGAAGGATGTCCCGAAGGCGAGCTATCGCCTCACGGGCAGCCATCTGCATGGCATGCCTCTCCGTAGGCATGGCCCTTCCCACAAAACGGAAGTGGTGTGCAGCTGAACGTCCTCCCTTGAACTGCACCATAGCCTGGTGCATAGACACGTCGTCACTGAGCTTGTGCTGATAGAGTGTGAACTCCGGGCGAGCTGCTGGCCCGATCGCGAGCTTGGTGATGGAGACGAGGAGCTTGACAAACCCCTCGGGCACGTTGGTGAACACTCGATTCTCACAGCTGCTGCCAGCCATCTACAAAAGTAGGCAAAAATTCTGAGTAGTCATGTCATAAATTTTATGATGACCAACAGAAAATAGCTACAATTGCAAAATGCTGAAAAAGCATAAAAGACGCTAATAACCGATTAGCGATCGCACCTAGTGGCTTCCTACAGTCAGCCTCGCTCTGATACCAAGTTTGTCACGACCGGTTTTTCAATAAAATAATTATTGAGAGACCAATCCCTTTTACGGACCAGCGAAGAAGAATTCCTTCTCACTGGTAGACAATAATCTTGGTCACAGAAGAAAAATACCAGGAGTACTAAATATAACACAAGGTTGAGCAGAGACTGCCCAATAATTTATTACAGGCACGCCGATAAAACAATACGGCGGATAGGGTGGCAAACTTCTAACTCACGATAATAACGGTGGTGGAAATATCATCGCGAAGCGAGTGATATGATTCCAGAAGACTACAACTCATCGAGCGTCGGAGTGAGGCTCGAGGAGACTTATTGCGGGTGGCGGAAGCGTAAACAACATAAGTGACCAATATCCGGGATCGCGCAGGACTGACTGGGACTCCTCTAGGCATCGGACGCGCTATCAAACTCTTCATCCAAGAGATCACCTTCGTCAACATCTGGCCAAAACAACAAGCCAGGTGAGTACTATGAAAGTACTCGCAAGACAGTTTGGACATAAGGTATAACAAATGTAAACATGAAGCACCTGAATAAGTTAACCAGTGCGATTAGACATAAATAAATACTGGGTGCCAAGCGAGGGTCTGAATGACGCCTCGAGCGGAAACTGCAGAATAGTAATACTGGTGCCAAACGAGTGTCTGAAAGACTCCTCGAGCGGAAAATGCGAAATAATAATGCGGGTGCCAAACGAGTGTCTGAAAGACTCCTCGAGCGAAAAATGCGGAATAATAATGCGGGTGCCAAACGAGTGTCTGAAAGACTCCTCGAGAGGTAAATGCAGAATAATAATGCCACAGTCGGGCGTCGGGGCGACACCACATAAAGGGCTTATAACAGAAATTAAAGACAGTGCATGCCGCAGTCGGACGTCTGAGCGACATCACATAAAGGGCTTATATCGAAAGTGAGAAACGAGTACACGCCACAGTCGGACGTCTGCGCGACGTCACCTAAAGAGCTTATATCACATCTCATTATTACAACAGTTCGGAGACATAAATTATCACAAGCATGAGACACAAAATAAAGTTAGTCCATCCACTGGAATAACAATAAATCTGAAATTTTACCACTTGAGCTTGTTCACCGGGGACAAGTTTTTCACACGGATAGATATGGATATAACGTTTACACTACTGATCATGGATACGATGATTTGGAAGGAATTGACTCTGCAGAGTTTGTACTTAACCACAGCCAACGGATTTCAGTAGTCACGGGGACTAGTTCCGTCTGCGGTGTTTTGGAGGAAACACGTCTAACCAGTACACACCCAATTCAACCATCCGAAGCCAGGGATCACCCTCGGCGACGTTCAAGAAAAACCTTGAGACGGGGAGGCTACAACCTCGCGGAGCATGGGATCAAATTTACATACGCGCGCTCTAAGGGGGTGCCCCCCCCTCGGTCCCAACCGGAAGCACCCATGCCCCCTGACCGAATGACTGGCTTTAATCCTGGGCCAAGGTACCATCATCCCGGCCTCTCTATTTGGTGTGTACACGGAAAGAGGTTACCAACTTACTAAACCGCATCCTGGCAATGAGACATGTGGTAGCACGGAAAGGGGAAGGGACGGTAACACGGCTCCAACCATGTTAACGTCGGAAAAGTCGGATGACGCAAGGCTGGCATGCTACAACAGTACCACCTTGCTGCCCTTCATGTCACCACATGATTAGGCCATCTCTCATCAGAGATCATCGCAACTTTGGAACATGCGGGAAAAGATCGATAACGTGGCTCCAACCACGTTAACGTCGAAGAAAAATCGGATGGCGCAAGGCTGGCATGCTACAACAGTACCACCTTGCTGCCCTTCATGTCACCACATGATTAGGCCACCTCTCAACAGAGGTCATCGCAACTTTGGGACAACCGGGTCGTTGCCGCACAAGCAACGAGGTTTTCACCGACACTCATATGCCACACACAAACTCCCACGTGAACATGCAAAACACCTGTCATATCAAATGTTCAAAACATGCTTGCCTGGTTCGGAGAAGTCGGAGTCTAGCTCGGCGAAGTTCGCGGCTCCGTCACCCCTCCCGGAACCTACGGCAAATCACGAAATGGGCACTAACGTGAAAACCAACACATACACAGAAACTTTTCCAATTATTTTTCAAATAAATCCCATAAAAAACTAGACAAAATTTGAAGATTGTCAGAAAAAGAATCACTCAAAAATACCTTTTTATTAAAAAGTTATAAAGGTTTCTGTCCAGGGACTTATCTGTAATGAAACAGAAAAGTTCCAGGGTTTTAACTGAGAAAACAGAAAACGCTTCGGCTGGGAATGCGCAAGCGCAAGGGAGGAAACGTATTTTGCCCAAAGGCGCCAACAGAAAACGGTTCGCGAATAAAAGAACAGAGGCTGACATGCGGGGTCCACATGTCAGGTTTGAAAAGCTCGCCGGCGCCCGAAGACTGCGGTGGACGCCGGCGTCGAACCACGGCAAGTTAGGAGAAACGGAGGGTACCAAGAGCTTCAGCGTCCTCTTTCGCGTCGGTGGGTGGTGGACTCGTCCAACGGGGAGCACTATGTCGACGGCGACACTTTCTCCGGCGGACGGTGGCTCGGGTGAGGATGGGGAACTTCGGTGGAGGGCTGCAAGCTACAAATTGAGGCGCGGGTCAGAACGAGGGATGCAAGGTGAGGCTACTGGCACGAGAATGGAGGCGGAGGAGCACACACGGGGGCGAATCGGGCTGGATCCCGTGGCGGGTCGCGGCGGCCGGAGTCGAGGAAGGAGACCTCCTCGAGGCTCTTCCAGTGGCTAGGCGTGCTCTAGGGGGAGTGCAGGGCTGGTGGGTGCTCGAGTTGAAGCTCGGGGCCCCTATTTATAGGCAGATCGACGGGATGGTCGTGAACGGTGAATATCCGGCGAGCGATTACGGCGGAGCAGTGGGTTGGCAGGGGGTTTGAGCGGCAGGGCAGCATCAGTGGATGTTACTGGACTCGATTTGCAGCTAAACGGGGTCGGTCTTGGCGTAATGGCGTCGGTCCATGGTGAGGTGACCGCACGGGCTCAACGGCGGCAGAGAGCGCGCTCCGCGCCCTGCGGTTCACGATGAGAGCGGCAGCGCGTTCGGGGGAGTGGAAGGCCACGCGGCGAGCTCCGGTGGTTTGGGCGGCGCTGGGTGGCGTCATCGGCGCCGTGTCTCTCGCTGGCGCTCGCAAAGCCGCCGCCGGCGTTGGTCACGGGGTGGCGCACCTTCTGCTGCTCGTCGCCGACGCCCGCAAGGTGCCAGGCACTCGTGTGGTGCAGGAACAAGGGGGCGAGGACGAGGAGCAAGGCGACGCGGTGGCACTGGCGAGATCGATGTCCATCTCTGAAGAAAATGACAGTGAGCACTGAACTGAATCTCTGAACTTTGACAAAGACAGTGCACTTCAGGTGTTCGACAGAAGGTTTTGGCTATGAGATAATTTTTTTTGGAGCTGTAACTTGGTGAGATGATCACTCAAAGCACCCAGGGGCTGCCTGAATTTACTTGGAATTTTTGGAGAAGGTTTTGAATGAATTTCACCAAATTTGCCAAATCTGGTCCAAACTTGCAGCAGGTGTAGTTTGAAATTTTTGAACTGAAGACTAGTGGATCTTCATGGTTCCAGGTTGAGGGTTCAAAGGACTAGGAGGGGAAAGAAGTTTGGTGGTAAAAGTCCAAACAGAAAATGGAGTTCCTTTGTAAATCTCCAAGTGGTAGAATGGAAGGCAGAAATTTGTTTGAATGAAATTTGAATGGGAATAATCACATGGGGAGGTTCAACTTGCTGGATTAGGTGTAAAACATGATCCAAAGGTGACGGAAGGATTTGGGGAGAGGATTTGCACAAATGTCATGGTAAGAAGGGAAAGTTGAAAGTGGTAAAGGACTTTCCAAAAGCCATAGTGCAAATTCAAAAAGGTTTTCAGAAGTTATTTTCCCAAATGAAAAACATTTTGTTTTGAGTCCAAATGAAAAGTAAGAACTTCCAAGACCAAAGGCAGATCTTGGGTGAATCAAAACAAAACTTTTGCCATAAGGAAAAATATATGAGAGGGAGAGTTCTCTTAAAGAAAAATTTAAATTGCTCCCCTCAAGTCAAATAGAAATCTTTTTTTGAACAATCCAAATAAAAACTTGGGTGTCACAACACCTACCCCCTTAGGAAAAATCTCATCCTCGAGATTTCGGCTGATCCTCAAATAGATATGGATACTCTGCTCGTAGGAAATCTTCCCTCTCCCATGTGGCTTCATCCTCAGTGTGGTTGCTCCACTGAACCCTGAAAAATCTTGTCGTTTTCTGATGGGTCCTCCGTTCAGACTCTTCTAAAACCGTTACAGGCCTTTCTCTATAGGTGAGATCTGGTTGCATATCAATGTCCTCATGAGGTACATGTTTTTCTGGATTGCTCATACATTTCCTTAACTGTGAGACGTGGAACACGTCATGGACGTCTGACAGCTCCTTGGGGAGGTCTAGTTGGTAGGACACCGTGCCTCTTCGTGCCTTTACACAAAATGGTCCAATAAACCTTGGGGCTAGCTTCCCCTTAATTTTGAACCGTTGCAGACCCCTCATAGGAGATACTCGGAGGTATACGGAATCACCGGGTTCAAAGCTGACCTCACGGTGCTTCTGATCATAGTAGCTCTTTTGGCGGCTCTGTGCTGTCTTGAGTCTGTCCCTGATTTGCTTAACTTTCTCCTCGGCCTCTTTGAGCATGTCTGGGCCGAAGATACGGCTGTCACCGGTTTCTGACCAATTCAATGGGGTACGACACCTTCGCCCGTACAACGCTTCAAAGGGTGCCATTTTCAAGCTGGCTTGGTAACTGTTGTTGTAAGCAAATTCGGCATACGGCAAACTCTCTTCCCAACTGGATCCATAGGTGAGTACGCAGGCTCTTAGAATATCCTCTAGGATCTGGTTCACATGTTCCGTCTGTCCATCAGTCTGAGGGTGGTATGCTGTACTGAAAGCTAGTTGCGTGCCCAGAGCTTGTTGTAGGTGATCCCAAAATTTGGAGACGAATTGGGTGCCTCGGTCTGATATTATAGTCTTTGGGACTCCGTGCAAGCAAACTATACGGGAGAGATAGAGTTTTGCCAGTCTTTGTGTGGAGTAGGTAGTCTTCACGGGAATGAAGTGAGCAACCTTGGTTAGTCGGTCTGTGATGACCCAGATGGCGTCATTTCCACGCTGTGATCGGGGTAATCCGACGATGAAGTCCATTCCGATTTCATCCCATTTCCACTCCGGTATCCTGTTAGGCTGGAGTAGCCCTGCTGGCTTTTGGTGCTCGGCCTTGATGCGCTGACATGAATCGCAACAAGCAATGAATGTGGCTGTATCTCTTTTCATACCGTGCCACCAAAATCTTTCCTGAATGTCCTTGTACATTTTGGTTCCTCCGGGATGGATCGAGTATGGAGCGGTGTGGCTCTCCATCAAGATCTGTTGCTTGAGTCCCTCAATGTTAGGTACGCAAAGTCTGTCTCGGTACCATAATGTCCCTTCACTGTCCGTGACGAATTCTGAAGTCTTGCTAAGGTTCATTTTCTTCTTTATGCCTTCGATACTGGGATGTCCCTGTTGAGCCTTCTTGATTTGTTCCACTAGGGTGGGTTGTATCTCCAGGTTCGATATGGTGCCCTCAGAGACTAACATCATGTTGAGCCGAGTGAACTCTCGCTGAAACTCAGGCCTCAAACTTTGCTGACCGTCACTGTCCGGGCTGGGGTTTCGACTAAGGGCATCGGCCACTACATTTGCTTTCCCTGGGTGGTAGTGAATACCGACGTCATAGTCCTTGACCAGTTCCAACCAGCGTCGTTGGCGTAAATTCAGCTCTGGCTGTGTGAAAATATATTTGAGGCTCTTATGGTCTGTATATATTTCACAGTGATTTCCCAACAGAAAGTGCCTCCACTCCTTGAGTGCATGTATAACTGCTGCTAGCTCCAGGTCATGTGTTGGGTAATTTTCCTCATGTTTTCGCAGTTGCCTGGAGGCATATGCGACAACTTTGCCATCCTGCATTAGCACACATCCGAGACCTTTTCGGGACGCGTCACAATACACCTCAAAGCTCTTGTGTATGTCTGGCACAGTTAAGACTAGTGCGGTTGTTAGCTTTTTCTTGAGTTCTTGGAAGCTCTGCTCGCATGCTTCCGTCCATACAAATTTCTTGTCCTTCTTGAGTAACTGTGTTATAGGTTTTGCCACAGTGGAGAATCCTTCAATAAACCTCCTGTAATATCCGGCCATTCCTAGGAAACTCCGCACATTTGTAACATTCGCGGGTGGCTTCCAGTCCAGTATGGCCTTGAGTTTTTCTGGGTCTACGGCCACGCCTTCTTGGTTCAATATATGGCCCAAGAAACCAACTTGTCTTAGCCAAAATTCGCATTTGCTAAATTTGGCGTACAACTGATGTTTCCTCAATTCTCCCAAAACAATTCTGAGGTGCTCAGCATGTTCTTCTGGTGTCCTTGAGTAAACTAGAATGTCGTCAATGAATACCACCACAAATTTGTCCATGAATTTCATGAACACTTTGTTCATGAGGTGGACGAAATATGCGGGGGCGTTTGTTAGTCCAAAAGGCATCACTGTAAACTCATATAACCCATATCTGGAAGTGAAAGCTGTCTTGGGAATATCTTCCGTCCGTACCTTCAATTGGTGATATCCCGATCTCAAATCAATTTTCGAGAATACCTTGGCCTGTGCGAGCTGGTCAAACAAATCATTTATTCGTGGCATCGGATATTTGTTTTTGATGGTGACCATATTGAGGGCTCGATAGTTTATGCACAGCCTTAGTGTCCCATCCTTCTTTTTGGCGAACAACACAGGCGAACCCCATGGTGAGGAGCTGGCTCGAATAAATCCTTTGTCCAATAATTCTTTTATCTGCTTCTTTAACTCCACCAATTCTGAGGGTGCCATTCTATACGGCTTCTTATTAATGGGAGCGGTGCCAGGTGCTAGTTCGATGCTGAATTCGATCTCTCGGTCTGGTGGCATGCCTGGTAGTTCTTCCGGGAACACATCAGGGAACTCGCATACCACTGGCACTTTTCTTAATTCTGTGATGTCCATCTTGTTCAGTTTTGGTTTCTGTGATCGTGGCCTTTCTTGAGCGGAAACTCTTATAGTCTTGCCGTGATGGTGAGTGAGAATCACTGTCCTATTGAAACAGTCGATGGATCCTTTGTTGGTGGTTAACCAGTCCATTCCTAAAATGACATCCAGTCCTTTACTTTCCAACACGATGAGATTCGCGTGGAATGGTAGTCCTTCGAACTCAATGACCACTCCTTGGCAGTAACCCTGAGCAATTTGCTTATTTCCGGGGGACTTGATGATCATAGATTTTTCCAAGGGAAGTATCGGAAAACCGTGTTGTGAAACAAAACTCTTCGAAACAAACGAATGGGAAGCTCCAGAATCAAACAAAACCGTGGCAGGTACTGTGTTGACAGGGAACGTACCGAGCACGATGTCTGGGGCATTCTGCGCTTCTTCCCTGGTCACATGGTTCAGGTGACCCTTCCTGTGGTTGCTGCTGGGGTTGAAGTTGTTGCGCTTGGGGGCTGGATTGTTCCCACCATTGTTCGGCTTGGGTGCCGTGTCTCTTGGCTTCGGGCACTGTTTAGCCTAATGCCCTTGTTGACCACAAGCATAGCAGGTGACCCCTGGACGGTATGTGAACTCCTTGTCTCTGGCATGAAATTGTCCGACGGGTCTTGGCTCAGTAGTCGTGGATCTCCTCGTGTCTGTCCTTGGGACCTCAGTCTTGCCTCGGTTGCTGCGGGCAAGAGTCGTCTTGTCCCTCTTCCGCTTGCGGATGTCTTCCAGACTACGACGCTCATTCTCCAGGGTGATGGCCTTGTCCACCAGCGTCTTAAAATCCGGAAAGGTGTGTACAATCAGTTGGCATCTTAATGCTGGTGCCAGGCCGTCCAGGAATTTTTCCATCTTCTTGTTTTCTGTCATGTGCTCGTCGTAGGCATAACGAGACAGTTGGGTAAACTGGCCGTTGTATTCTGTGACGGACATGCCTCTTTGCTTCAGGTCATCAAACTCTCTCTTCTTGATCTTTAGGATGCTCCTGGGAATGTGTGCCCCACGGAAGCCTTCCTTGAATTCTTCCCAGGTGATGTTGTGTTCCCTGGGGTGCATGTGTAGGAAGTTTTCCCACCATGCTGCGGCTGCTCCAGTAAGGTAGTGTGGTGCATAAAGCACCTTCTCATGATCTGAGCACTGAGCGATAATCAGTTTCCTTTCAATCTCGCGAAGCCAATCATCGGCTTCCAGTGGCCTGTCGGTGTGAGCAAAAGTTGAGGGGCGAGTCTTCTGTAACTCAGATAACTTGGAATGTGGTTAATAGGGTTCACGGTGGTTTCCCATATTGATGACATGGTTCATCATCTCCTGGTGCTGTTGCTGGCTTTGCTCGAAGAGACGGCCTACTTTAGATAGTGCCGCTTCGCTGTCCTGTTGGCTGGACTGACCCTGAGTGAAATTGTTGCTGGTCTGTGTTCCGTAAACCTCTTCTGGCTGATTGGGCATAGAGCGAGTCCATGGGCGTGACATTTTTCCAGTCTGGGGTATCATTTGCAAAACCCATGAGAAAAACTGGGTAGCGCAGGAAAACTCTTGCAAAGGTAATAATCAAAAAGGCTTCTAGGTTTTCAAAGAAACACAAATGATTTTTTACGGAGAAGAAGTGCTTAACACAAATCTTACATGCGAAAGCAAACACAAGATAGAGCACTCAGGTTGTGCGTACACAACCCTGACATGTTATTTAAAACTAGCGTACTACTCCAGAAGGCGGCAAACACACCAACACAAACTAGCGAACAGATAAAAACAACACATCATACAAGCAGGCATAACACGCGGCTACTCGGTGCTCTCAGTCGGAGATGGTGAAGATCTCCTTCCCCTTGCCGATGGCAAGGCTCAGCGGTCCAGGAGAATCAACCTCCTCCTCTCTAGCTGGCTCCTGGCGTGCGACGCTGTGCGGCGGTGATGGTGCGGGGGCGACTGGTGGTAGAGCGCGTGCGGCAGGCGGTGCGGCTCTGACTGGAGTAGGAGCGATGATTCGGTCGAACTCCTCAGTGGTAGGCAGACGGCGAGCAGTGGCCAAAACGGCCGGTGCATACGAGGCTGAAGACGAGACGAATGTCAGAGGCGGCGCTGTGTGGAGAAGCTCCTTCCTGCTGGCAGGACCGCCCCGGACTAAGTCCATGCGGGCAGCCACAAGATCATCTACGAGGTTGTCGAAAGACTCCTCCAGCGCCTTGAGATACTCCACAACCATTTCGATGGCTTCATCTCGTTCTCCCCGATGGCAGGCGAACGCATAGTGGCTGGTGTAGGGCACATGGCATGGGAGGTAGCGGTAGCGACGAGTCTTCATCGTAGGAAGGATGTCCCGAAGGCGAGCTATCGCCTCACGGGCAGCCATCTACATGGCATGCCTCTCCGTAGGCATGGCCCTTCCCACAAAACGGAAGTGGCGTGCAGCTGAACGTCCTCCCTTGAACTGCACCACAGCCTGGTGCATAGACACGTCGTCACTGAGCTTGTGCTGATAGAGTGTGAAGTCCGGGCGAGCTGCTGGCCCGATCGCGAGCTTGGTGATGGAGACGAGGAGCTTGACAAACCCCTCGGGCACGTTGGTGAACACTCGATTCTCACAGCTGCTGCCAGCCATCTACAAAAGTAGGCAAAAATTCTGAGTAGTCATCTCATAAATTTTATGATGACCAACAGAAAATAGCTACAATTGCAAAATGCTGAAAAAGCACAAAAGACGCTAATAACCAATTAGCGATCGCACCTAGTGGCTTCCTACAGTCAGCCTCGCTCTGATACCAAGCTTGTCACGACCGGTTTTTCAATAAAATAATTATTGAGACCAATCCCTTTTACGGACCAGCGAAGAAGAATTCCTTCTCACTGGTAGACAATAATCTTGGTCACAGAAGAAAAATACCAGGAGTACTAAATATAACACAAGGTTGAGCAGAGACTGCCCAATAATTTATTACAGGCACGCCGATAAAACAATACGGCGGATAGGGTGGCAAACTTCTAACTCACGATAATAACGGTGGTGGAAATATCATCGCGAAGCGAGTGATATGATTCCAGAAGACTACAACTCATCGAGCGTCGAAGTGAGGCTCGAGGAGACTTATTGCGAGTGGCGGAAGCGTAAACAACATAAGTGACCAATATCCGGGATCGCGCAGGACTGACTGGGACTCCTCTAGGCATCCGACGCGCTATCAAACTCTTCATCCAAGAGATCACCTTTGTCAACATCTGGCCAAAACAACAAGCCAGGTGAGTACTATGAAAGTACTCGCAAGACAGTTCGGACATAAGGTATAACAAATGTAAACATGAAGCACCTGAATAAGTTAACCAGTGCGATTAGACATAAATAAATACTGGGTGCCAAGCGAGGGTCTGAATGACGCCTCGAGCGGAAACTGCAGAATAGTAATCCTGGTGCCAAACGAGTGTCTGAAAGACTCCTCGAGCGGAAAATGCGAAATAATAATGCGGGTGCCAAACGAGTGTCTGAAAGACTCCTCGAGCGGAAAATGCGGAATAATAGTGCGGGTGCCAAACGAGTGTCTGAAAGACTCCTCGAGAGGTAAATGCAGAATAATAATGCCACAGTCGGGCGTCGGGGCGACACCACATAAAGGGCTTATAACAGAAAGTAAAGACAGTGCATGCCGCAGTCGGACGTCTGAGCGACATCACATAAAGGGCTTATATCGAAAGTGAGAAACGAGTACACGCCACAGTCGGACGTCTGCGCGACGTCACCTAAAGGGCTTATATCACATCTCATTATTACAACAGTTCGGAGACATCAATTATCACAAGCATGAGACACAAAATAAAGTTAGTCCATCCACTGGAATAACAATAAATCTGAAATTTTACCACTTGAGCTTGTTCACCAGGGACAAGTTTTTCACACCGATAGATATGGATATAATGTTTACACTACTGATCATGGATACGATGATTTGGAAGGAATTGACTCTGCAGAGTTTGTACTTAACCACAGCCAACGGATTTCAGTAGTCACGGGGACTAGTTCTGTCTGCGGTGTTTTGGAGGAAACACGTCTAACCAGTACACATCCTATTCAACCATCCGAAGCCAGGGATCACCCTCGGCGACGTTCAAGAAAAACCTTGAGACGGGGAGGCTACAACCTCGCGTAGCATGGGATCAAATTTATATACGCGCGCTCTAAGGGGGTGCCCCCCCTCTCGGTCCCAACCGGAAACACCCATGCCCCCTGACCGAATGACTGGCTTTAATCCTGGGCCAAGGTACCATCATCCTGGCCTCTCTGTTTGGTGTGTACACGGAAAGAGGTTACCAACTTACTAAACCGCATCCTGGCAATGAGACATGTGGTAGCACGGAAAGGGGAAGGGACGGTAACACGGCTCCAACCATGTTAACGTCGGAAAAGTCGGATGACGCAAGGCTGGCATGCTACAACAGTACCACCTAGCTTCCCTTCATGTCACCACATGATTAGGCCATCTCTCATAAGAGATCATGGCAACTTTGGAACATGCGGGAAAAGATCGATAACGTGGCTCCAACCACGTTAACGTCGAAGAAAAATCGGATGGCGCAAGGCTGGCATGCTACAACAGTACCACCTTGCTGCCCTTCATGTCACCACATGATTAGGCCACCTCTCCACAGAGGTCATCGCAACTTTGGGACAACCGGGTCGTTGCCGCACAAGCAACGAGGTTTTCACCGACACTCATATGCCACACACAAACTCCCACGTGAACATGCAAAACACCTGTCATATCAAATGTTCAAAACATGCTTGCCTGGTTCGGAGAAGTCGGAGTCTAGCTCGGCGAAGTTCGCGGCTCCGTCACCCCTCCCGGAACCTACGGCAAATCACGAAACGGGCACTAACGTGAAAACCAACACATACACAGAAACTTTTCCAATTATTTTTCAAATAAATACCATAAAAAACTAGACAAAATTTGAAGATTTTCAGAAAAAGAATGACTCAAAAATACCTTTTTATTAAAAAGTTATAAAGGTTTCTGTCCAGGGACTTATCTGTAATGAAACAGAAAAGTTCCAGGGTTTTAACTGAGAAAACAGAAAACGCTTCGGCTGGGAATGCGCAAGCGTAAGGGAGGAAACGTATTTTGCCCGAAGGCACCAAGAGAAAACAGTTCGCGAATAAAAGAACAGAGGCTGACATGCGGGGTCCACATGTCAGGTTTGAAAAGCTCGCCGGCGCCCGAAGACTGCGGTCGACGCCGGCGTCGAACCACGGCGAGTTAGGAGAAACGGAGGGTACCAAGAGCTTCAGCGTCCTCTTCCGCGTCGGTGGGTGGTGGACTCGTCCAACGGGGAGCACTATGTCGACGGCGACACTTTCTCCGGCGGACGGTGGCTCGGGTGAGGATGGGGAACTCCGGTGGAGGGCTGCAAGCTACAAATTGAGGCGCGGGTCAGAACGAGGGATGCAAGGTGAGGCTACTGGCACGAGAATGGAGGCGGAGGAGCACCAACGGGGGCGAATCGGGCTGGATCCCGTGGCGGGTCGCGGCGGCCGGAGTCGAGGAAGGAGACCTCCTCGGGGCTCTTCCAGTGGCTAGGCGTGCTCTAGGGGGAGTGCAGGGCTGGTG
Source organism: Triticum aestivum (assembly GCF_018294505.1). Lineage (NCBI taxonomy): Eukaryota > Viridiplantae > Streptophyta > Magnoliopsida > Poales > Poaceae > Triticum > Triticum aestivum. The sequence goes on from NC_057799.1 coordinate 99,471,460, forward strand.
GGCGCTCGAGTTGAAGCTCGGGGCCCCTATTTATAGGCAGATCGACGGGATGGCCGTGAACGGTGAATCTCCGGCGAGCGATTACGGCGGAGCAGTGGGTTGGCAGGGGGTTTGAGCGGTAGGGCAGCATCAGTGGATGTTACTGGACTCGATTTGCAGCTAAACGGGGTCGGTCTTGGCATAATGGCGTCGGTCCACGGTGAGGTGACCGCACGAGCTCAATGGCGGCAGAGAGCGCGCTCCGCGCCCTGCGGTTCACGACGAGAGCGGCAGCGCGTTCGGGGGAGTCGAAGGCCATGCGGCGAGCTCCGGTGGTTTGGGCGGCGCTGGGTGCGGTCGTCGGCGCCGTGTCTCCCGCTGGCGCTCGCAAAGCCGCCGCCGGCGTTGATCACGGGGTGGCGCACCTTCTGCTGCTCGTCGCCGACGCCCGCAAGGTGCCAGGCACTCGTGCGGTGCAGGAACAAGGGGGCGAGGACGAGGAGCAAGGCGACGCGGTGGCACTGGCGAGATCGATGTCCATCTCTGAAGAAAACGACAGTGAGCACTGAACTGAATCTCTGAACTTTCTGAACTTTGACAAAGACAGTGCACTGCAGGTGTTCGACAGAAGGTTTTGGCTATGAGATAAATTTTTCTGGAGCTGTAACTTGGTGAGATGATCACTCAAAGCACCCAGGGGCTGCCTGAATTTACTTGGAATTTTTGGAGAGGGTTTTGAATGAATTTCACCAAATTTGCCAAATCTCGTCCAAACTTGCAGCAGGTGTAGTTTGAAATTTTTGAACTGAAGACTAGTGGATCTTCATGGTTCCAGGTTGAGGGTTCAAAGGACTAGGAGGGGAAAGAAGTTTGGTGGTAAAAGTCCAAACAGAAAATGGAGTTCCTTTGTAAATCTCCAAGTGGTAGAATGGAAGGCAGAAATTTGTTTGAATGAAATTTGAATGGGAATAATCACATGGGGAGGTTCAACTTGTTGGATTAGGTGTAAAACATGATCCAAAGGTGAGGGGAGGATTTGGGGAGAGGATTTGCACAAATGTCATGGTAAGAAGGGAAAGTTGAAAGTGGTAAAGGACTTTCCAAAAGCCATAGTGCAAATTCAAAAAGGTTTTCAGAAGTTATTTTCCCAAATGAAAAACATTTTGTTTTGAGTCCAAATGAAAAGTAAGAACTTCCAAGACCAAAGGCAGATCTTGGGTGAATCCAAACAAAACTTTTGCCATAAGGAAAAATATATGAGAGGGAGAGTTCTCTTAAAGAAAAATTTAAATTGCTCCCCTCAAGTCAAATAGAAATCTTTTTTTGAACAATCCAAATAAAAACTTGGGTGTCACAACCGTTCACAATTTACCGTACTCCACTTACACGTTATAGATGGGCTACATGTCCTCCTCCAGGTTCCAGTCCCAGGTGTTCTTCATGGATGGCACGATCCATAGCGGTGGTCAACGGGAATCATTGTCGCAGCTTTCTAGTCCGGTTCCACACGATGGAGACTCATCCAAGCTGAAGCGGCATAAATCAGGGATAGCCTGTCCCAGCATGTCGTTCATCCGGCGGTGCGCACTAAAGACACAACCATGCTTCATGAATGGCAGGCCTTCCGTGTCGTGCACGGAAGGTGGCATCCGCTTCACAATGGGGTAGCTGTCCCCAATGAAAAGCGAGTACTCTCCAAGAGTGTACCTCGGCACCCACATAGCATCACGGGGGTCGAACTCGGCGCCGTTCATCTGGTACACGCGGTATCTCAGATCTGGACACAGTGACGTACATAGTCAAGGTAAAAAGGTGGCAATAATGAAAGAGAAGGCGAGAGGGTTAAAAAATGGAATACCTGGGTAGATGGTGACGGTCCAATCGTGGTAGATTGTGTGACCATGTTGCACATCAGTGGTACCATGGGTAACGACTGCTAAGATAGTTGATCCCAATATGCCAAAGTCAGCTACAAGGTTCCAGGTTAGACCGAATCGCGGATGCAAATGCACATCCAGGATCGGCGATCTTATTTTGATCGCGGGATGACTGGTCCCTGCAAAATAATGGAGTACCATTAGGGATGCAAATGATGGTTTGTGCATTCCGTTTGTAATCTCCCGTACCGTAGGATGGCAACCAGATGAAACAAGTCCCCTAGCTTGTCACTGCGAAGATGCGGCCTAGATGGCGCACGACGTCTTCGAACGTGTAGGGGTACAAATCTACCGCTGCCAACATGCGCCAGCCTCTGCCATTACTGCCTCTTGCATTGATGGCAATCCTTATGTCGCACACCGCGATGAGATAGTAATCGTCGTAGCCGCGTCGCTTTGTCGGCGGGTCCACAATTGCTATCTTCTTGAATCTCATGTAGGCATCATCATACGTATTCAAGCCCAGCCAGTCTGGAAGGCCGATCCCAATGGTGGAGAAGGGGTCTACCGGAACGGCCGCACTGCTGTGGATGTTGTGCAAAATGATGGTGGTATCCGGCCGGAGGTACGCAAGCCAATCTTCGTTGGCACCGACCCAGACATATATATAAGACGGTGGGCAGCGGAGAAATTACGGGATGGAAATGGAATAACTAAGTACTACATGATCAAACTCCATTACTGACCTGCTCATCGGACAAAATCCGACTACCTCTCAACGTCGGCAACTCTAGCGGAGTCAACGTGCCACATTGGCCAGGGAGCGGTGGACTGTTCGAAGGATTGTCCCATAGAAGAACCTTCTCCTCGAGGACGCATGGAAGACCAACAAGCATGGCCTTTTCCCAAGCAATTTTAAGCACCGTCTTGAAAATTTTGGTGCAGGAAGCACCGAGTCTTGCGGTGGTGAGGACGTCGGAGCGGCGTGCGATTTCTCCCAGGGGATCGTCGTCCAAGGTCTCCCAGCCCCGACGAGGAGGAGAACCGCCTGGCGAATCCATGGGAGCAGCGACGAACTGCCTTCTCTTGGGGGGGGGGGAGGGGAACTGGCGAGGAGGAGATAAGAGTGTAGTAACCGCAGGGCCTCGTCCCTTCCAACTTTAGATCATTCCTTAGGTACTCATAGTGGGGAGTAACATATACTAGTATCATGCATATGATACTAGTATATGATACTACCTTCATACTGCATAGTATCATAAAGTAGTATCATAGATTACCATATTTATTGCCATGCATGACACAAAGTAGCATAGCATTTAACATGATACGGTATCTACCTATGTTACTATAACCCTCTCTCTCTTATTTAATTGTGTGCCACATAAGCATGTTTGCTAGTCCCAAGTGCATGTTACCGGTTATGTTACCCCCACTATGGCTAGCCTTTAGCAAAGGGATGAGGCTATTATTTACTACTAGTACTAGCATTATGGGACGTTATGGGATTGCATTATACTGTAAATAATAGCACTAGTAAGAAATTTTTGGCACTAGCTAGTAGTTTTTGGCGTGGATTAAGAAATTTTTGGTATGTTTTTGCTATTTTTTGTACACGCCAAGTAGTGTCAAAAAATGTCTTACATTATGTGACGGAGGAGTACGTACTCGTACTGTAGCAGTACTAGTACTACTTTCTCAACTAGTAGTGCGAGGGTACTACTAGTGCTATGTACTGTACTTCTAGTATAGTGCACCAGTTTTGAACTCTTCAATCACAGGGCCAAGGAGCTACAGTTGGAAGTGGAGGGTACTACTGTTCTCTAGAACCATCGCTGTACTATCAATGCAGGGAAAGTACACCTGCGTAGTGGCCTAGTGGGTACTCTCGGTGCTCTATTCAGCCGCTCCTCTCACGTAGCTGGCCTACTCAGCAGCTCCTCTCACGCACACACTAGCAGCCTGTTTATCAGCGACGGTTACTGCGGGGGCAGAACATTTGAGTTATTTGATACAGCGAGACTAGGCTTTTCGCTTCCATTTATGGAGGTGTAATGGATCTCGTCGAACTTTGTTAGTAGTTCCTTCTTTATGAATGAGATGAAGCAAAGCTTTTGCCTCCATTTCAAAAAAAACACGTCAAGAGGAATTTCTTTTATAGTAGAGCCGATAATGGAGTGAAGTCCATGCGTGCAACGCCACAAGCTACAGAGTAGTAGTAGTAGTAGAGCACTTTACGTACAGAGCCATATTGCACAGTTCCCAATGCCCCGGCAGGCTTTTCCGTCTCCTCGGGCTTAATTGGGAGGCGCTACTTTAAATATGCTACTAGTTGATGAGGAAGCTGCAAGCGAGGTGTGGCTAGGGCGAGCACACGAGCCATGAGATGCTGGGAAGGAAAACCCGTTCACTTGGCTAGGCTATCCAGTGCACCCAGATTGTGGTGCCGCATGTCCGTTTGACTTCAAAACTCAAACTACCTGTGTAAAATATGGGCTCGCAGCGAAGTTACTATTTAAAGAAAAGGCCGCCATGCGTTCGGCCGGGATCGAACCCACAAAACAAGGTATACACTCCCGCGACCACTAGTAGTACTCGTTGGAGTACAACGCAACCTAGAATCGCCTTTTGTCTCTAGTAGTACATTGTTCCTTACAAGAAACCCCTAATAATGCAAGAAACCACTAATAATGCCAAGAAACTACTACCACTTGCATACGTGGCAGACTTAAGATAAGACTACCTTATCAACCATTGTACATGCTCTTACCAACCAGCCCTACCAAGAAACGACTACTCTACAAAGTGTCGTTATAGGCACGTTTCAACCCATGGCCCTGTTTGGATACATTTGTTGTCAATCTAACCCTGCCATCCAAACACCACTTTGGATCGAGTTAGTTCAGGTTTAGAATCTAACCTCTGACTTAGAGTATCCAAACAGGGCCCATGTCGCCCATTAAGTCAACACCTTCTATTTGACCGGGCGTTATGACTTGTGGGACCTACATGTCAGTCTGCACAAAAATCCCCGAGTAACCTCCTACCTCCGGCCCGTCCACCTGGTCATCCTCGGCCATGGGACGCACCTACTGCTGCCGGCAGAAGGCGAGGCCAAAACCGCCGGCGGTGCGGATCCCATCTTGCGGCAGCCCGGATGCCAGCTCCGTCCAGCGCTCGCGGCCGCTAGCTAGCCAAGATAGCTTCGTCCAGCTGCTTCTCTGCAAGGTTTGCTGGCTAGATTGGCACGGCGGCGCGGAGACTTGCTCGCGCGTGCCACGCTAAAGCCAGCCATCTGGCTCGAGCGAAGGCCAGCACGGTGGCTTGCTCGCTTGTGAGTCACGCTCGGGCCAACCTGCCAACCCGTGCAGAGGCAAGCCCGGCGTCCGGTCCATCCGGCGGAGCCGCGGCCAACTCGCTCATCACCGGCGCCACCGACGAACACGCATCAGTACTGTTTGAAGTAATGTTCAGGAAAAATAATGATTTGAGGGGGAATAACAGGATAGAAGATCAGATGTGGGTCCCTCGTGTCAACGGTCAAACAAAATGTGTTGGTTTAAGCTGCCTCGTCAGCACCGACGTGTGGGCCAACCCTGTCATAAATGGGTTTAAACTAACCTAATCGGTAGGTAGTAGTTTTTGGCGTGGATTAAGAAATTTTGGGTATGTTTTTGCAATTTTTTGTACAATAGATTCTTCCTAGGGCTGGTTGAAAGTGGTAGTTTTTTGTTAAATACTCTACATATTGTAAGTAGGAGTGAAAGTTAAGCTTTGGAACCCAATAAGCAAGGCTAGTTACATAGTGCATATGTGTACATGATTGAAAGTAAATATCAACCATGAGTGACTAATATCTTGATGGAAAACTCAAAACTATGGAATACTAGGAAAAAAATTGCATGGTTGGAAATACTAGCAATGTTCATGTGCGTTGCAACGAATCATAATTAGAATAATACTTATTCACAAACTTGATACAAAACACTCTAATTTTGATATACATATATCACTAGAGATATGTTATGTTTCAATTAGAATATATTCCTTGGGTTGTTTTGGTGAGGTCAGGGAGGGATGTGGTTGGTTTTAAGATACTAATTATCGGTTTTTCTGCAAATTGGTAGACAAGTGGGATGTTTGTGAGAAAAAGGCAACAACTTACCTCACAGTCGTTAGATGTACATCTAATGGTCAGAAATGATGGATGGCAGACACACCATCATCACCAACTAAGTCTTCTGTAGGAGTACTAGCAAGATCCGTGCATTGCACGGAACATCAAGATGCATTTTTTTATAAAAACACTCGTTGTGATTGACCCATGTGGGAGTAATCCCATGTGTAAAAACTAATGATATCTCCAGAAATAGGAGATAAGATGAAGAGGAGTGGGCCATGGTGGTGATTGGTGGTCGGACTGCGCGGAGGCATGGGGATTGACGACGCCGGCAGCGGCCACCAGGCCAGTTTGTTCCAGAGGCTTCCTTTCTTAATTGCTCAACAATGAGGTTGTTGGAGATAAGGATGAACGAGGGAAGGCCTTGTCGGCAAATGTGGAGAGGGGTGCGGTATCTTTTAGTTTAATTTCCATCAGTCAGATATAGGTCGGACGGTCTATATTGCAAGATGGCACGCGTACCATCATCACCAACTCGGTTTTTTATAAGAGAAGAAATATAAGTATGGAGATACAAACGTATTATCGAACCTGTTTCCGTAAACTAGCATCTACATTCTATTCAACGCCTCAGCATGTGAGGCCTTAGCACAATGACTTCTCAACTCTGTAAAACAAAGGTTTTCCCATCGCCGATAAGGAGTAGGTGATGGCGGCGCGCTTTTTGGCTTGCTCTAGTCCTAGTAGTCATACTAGGTGGTCTAAGCACGTGTAGATTTATTCTTTTTCACGTCTCGTGTTCGCCGTACTGCCACGACTGTTGATGAATAGACGGTAAGTTATTCACGGGGAAACCCTTGTTGAGCGTGTTTGCGAGAGAGAGAGAGACAGTGTGCGTGTGTGATATGTCTAGAGACTGAGGCAATGATAATAGATTCTTTGTGTCTGTGTGTGAAGGATGGAGAGAGACATGTACATGGGGCTCTGTGTTGTGTAACGTGGAGACACATATACATAATTAGAGAGTGAGTGTGCGAGATACACATGCGGACATGGGGAGTGATGAGGATCCTGATTAATGGGTGTTTGTGCGTGTCTGTGTGTGTTTGTGCACGTGTTTGTGTGTGAGAGGGAGTGTGTGTATGTGGAGTAGAGAGACCACCAATGATGCAAACGTAGTATAAGGGAAGGGGGAATGGTGTGACATGTGCAGTAGCGGGATAGCATGGGTGCGGGCGGGGGAAGTAGACTATTTGGAAGAGACATCGATTGTGTGTGGGAGAGGGGTGTGTGTGAGAGAGAGAGAGAGCTAGCGACGGAGAGAGAGAGGAAGAGAGGGGGCGTTTGTGTCCATAAATGGCGTATAGATAGGGAGACAATGTTGATGTTGTTTGAAATTGGCCTATGTATGGAGACGCAAGGGAAGCGAGTCATCGTGTGTGTGATAGGGACTTCATGAGAGATCTAGAATAGATGGTGTAGAGAACAATGTGCAAGATCGAGAACGATGATACATTAGGGAGCTATGGAAAGAGTCACGACATATATGTATACAGGGAGGAGTTGGGGCGGGTCCGCATGTGGGAGAGATAGGAAGAGGAGAGTGGTGCACAAGGAGACAAAGTGTGCTTGTTTTGCAGTGGGGGTGGTGTGTGAGGTAAGTGTGCGAGAACCACATAACTAGGGAGATAGACGTTTGGAGTGACATTTTGTGTGTATGGGAAAGATACACTCTACATAGTGCGTGTGCTTGGGAAAGAGAGATGCCGGGAGACCTAGCTAGGGAGTGGGGGAAGAGATGTGTGCGTGCCCAAGAGATAAAGTGATAGAGACCTACATTGGGGTCCAGACTTCAGAAGAGAGAGGGGTGTTAATGTGCTCGTGTGTTGGTGTTTGGGGGAGAGAACGAATTCTCTGTGTGTGGGGGGCGACGAGGGGGGGGCTTCAGATAAAGAGTGAGGTGTTTATATTTGAGGGACTTTAGCGCAATTGAGATATATGTCAAGGAATTGTCATGGCAGATGTCCTAGTGTGAGGACTTAGTCATGAGGCCAACGCATCTATGTGGTAGCTTGAGAGGGGTTGAGCGGAATCGAGAGACGCAACACAAGACAAGAATTTAGACAGCTTCGGGCCCCGGGAAACATCATCCGGTAACAACCCTACATGCTGTTTGAGGCTAGGTCTTATTATCATCATGAGGGAGTCGCCGTAAACTGGCTCTCCCAGTTATGTCTAGCCCTAAGATTATCTTCTCTCCCCTCTTGGGGTGCCCTGCCCCTCCTTATATATGTTGAAGGGCGGATTACATGTAGAGTCCAACTCGAATTAAGACTTAAACTATTCTGACTTCTCTTCATGGGCTTCTTAACGTCTTGGGCTTCATAACGTCTCGGGCTTCATAACTCCAGGTGACTCTATCTGCCGAGTTATGACTGTCAACCAGTTATCATTGTCTGCCAAGTTATGACTGTCAATCAATTATCATTGTCTGCCAGGTTATGACTCCTGCCGGGTTATGACTCCTACCGGTTTATGATTTTCCACCGGGTTATGATGGTCCACCGGTTTATGATTGTCTTAACACCTGCTGGGTTATGATGGTCTGCCTTAACACCTGTCGGTTTACCGTCTATCTTAGCCATCTGTCTTAACTGTCTATTTTAACTGTCTGCCGGTTTACCATCCGCCGGTTTACCAAGTCCCGGCCGGGTTATGACTCCGGCCGGGTCATACCGCGGGGTATATCCCCGACAATATACATGGTCAATAGTGTGAGCACTCAAGGTTGATCAATTTGTTTCACAGTTTGGACTATGAGATAACGATACTTTTGAACATGCGTGATATACTTTGATGTACCAGAATTACAAACCTAAGATTGGAATTTTGGAATTCGACTCCATCATTAGCTTTTGTAATTCATTTAAACAGAGGTACATTTTAAGCCGGGATTTCGTGATTTCAAATTCATATATCAAACCTAGAGATATACACATACGGGCATGTTCAAACTTTATAATCATCCACTTTATTCATACACATACACATTTTTTCTTTTGTCATCATATTTAGGATAAACACATTTGGAATTTCATTTGAATTGGACCATATGATGGTATTTGCGTGTAGTAGCTCAATTATCCATATTTGAATTGAATGGACAACCTAAGTTTCGAGTTGGAGACATTGATTTTCAAAACTTGCACTTTTTTTTACGTGCAAAACAAACAAATTCTCGGCCATGATATCATAGTCGGCCATACAAGAGCAGAATATAATTTCAGGCGCCAAAAGCTTTCAAACTTCCCGCTCACATCGAAATATCTCGCGCCCGAAAGTTTAGCCCTGTGATATTCCTGTTTTACCCCTACCACATGAACGGAAAAGGGCTGCTTTGGTAACTCCATTGTTTTCCCCTCTTTGCCCCCAACATTCTGCCCCAGAGCCCCTCCCCTTCCGCTCCCCGACCCCCCCCCAACCATGGCAAGCCGCCGAATCTAGTCCTCCGCCGCAGCGGTGGACCTCACACCCCGACGGATCTACCTTCCGCACCTTGGAACCCCCAGCTGCCAACTCACCACTTCACCGGATCTGCTTCAGCGACTGGCTTGTACACCGCTCCAGATCTCCTTGGCCGCCATCATGGTCCACCGCACCGGATTTGCTTAACCGGCGCCCTCGTCCACCACAGTGTAGGCCCTTCACTGACTCCCTCGTCCGTCCCTTCGCTAGCCCTTCATACAAGCCCTCGTCCGCCGCAACAGATCCGCCTCACCGAAAGCACTGTACAACGCGCCCGCCGAAGCCTTCGTCCACTGCACCGGGCCTGCTCCACGGACGCCCTATTCAACTCCACCGGCCCTGCTTTACCGACGCCGCAGCCTCATCAGGTTATTTCGATCAGTACTCCTTCGGTTTTTCTCTTTATCGTGCAACTGTTCACTTACCACAGATGAGCTTTCTTGTATGTCGACAAGCGCCGCAACCGTAGCACCGGAGCCGCTTCAGCGTGGCGACAGCCGGCCCAATGTCAATCGCAACACGAGCACCATTGACGATCCTTGGCTATCAAGTAGGCCAACGATACCCATACGCCGACGAGAATCAGGTACTATTATCCAACGGCCGGCGCCTACGTTCACTTTCTTAGCATAAGCACCGCACCTTTGAATTTCTTCAGGGCATCATTCAGTTTTTCATGAGATGCGGTATTCTGCTTGCACCTGTAGGGCCATACTTCTGGCAGTGAACATGTTACATGTGCTAAATTACATACCAGTGCACATATAGTTAATATGCTTTAGTTTTGTCCTAAGTATTACTGTACTTTCTAGATATCACTGGCTACTATTTTACTTCTTGCATGCTATATTTATGATAATGGTGTTGTTCTGATGCCACCTGTTGGTTCCATCAGACTGCTTCATGTTCTCTATGCTTAATTACACATCAGCAAACTAGCATGTGGTTCCGCTGGTTTTTGTTCATTTTACCCTAGATTTTCTGATACTAGCTATTACATCACTGCTATGAGCCTCTGTTCATTACTTTTTTGTGTATTCTTGATCTTCCCAAGTTGCATGACTAATTTGATGCTTCTATTAATTATGGAGCTGCCAACCCCATCAAGCAAAATATTTGTTCTTTTGGGGTTGGCACCTCGAACAAGCATAAAAATAGAGGGAAGCAGATATATTGTCGTGTATGCACACACCCTTCTTTCATTAGTTTAGATGAACCATTAATGATCAATTCAAACCAGTGCATGCGATTAAAATTAATTTTACCTAAATAGAGGGTGCAGAATAAACTGCAACAAGTAGATTTGCAACCACGGGATGCTGACGATATCTTCAAAGAACATTGCAACAGCAGCGAGGCTTCACAGCAACATATGGTAAGCCAGTGTGTTTTAGTACATGTGAAATGTAATGCGTGTGGGATGCTTTCTTGGCTTGTGCCCTCAACCTGTAATCCTACAGAATAACAAATAGTTCAGTTGTCTGCTTTGCTGTATTTGCTTGATTCGAGTGCTTGTTTGTTACTTGTTACGCTATACCTGAGTTGGCCAATATGTCAGCAGTGCCTGTTGTACTATCGTAAAGAAATGCATGCCTACTTCATTTGAGTCCTTCACTTTTCCTCTGAACTTCATCACAAGACTGTCTTCATAGTTTATATGGGAAAAAACACATATTTAACCTGAGGACGAAAAGAATTCACAATCTGAACTGCTTTCGAAAAAAATTCACTGAGCTAACCGTTTCGAGTGGCGCCCAACAGATAGGCGCCACACTATACTATGCAGCGCCTGACTCTTAGGCGCCACACGCTGGTCCAGCATGGCAGCCCGGGCCCCACTCCTGGTTGTGCAGCGCCTAACTGAAAGGAGTTGCACAGTGTAGTGCAGCGCCTAACTGAAAGGAGCTGCACTACCTTATATTAAAACTGTTGTAACTTTTAATCCGTGCATCCGATGAAAACGTACCTTATATGAATGTTGTACATTTTTCCGTGTTCTACACAATGATGGAATTTTCATCTATGTTAGGATCAATTTGCTTGATGAAAAACCTGTTGCAAAAGTGCATCATAATATAACTGACAGAATCTGTTAAAATTTACAAACTTGGCATGATGATAGCCATTGACCTATAGCTCTTACGCTTTTGCAACCTACATGAGTTTTGCACTGCATAATGTGTACTTTCACGCCATGCCTATGATTGCCATGTTAATCATCTTTAACATGTTCATTTCTTGCATCTAAGTGACTAACATGATATAAGTGAACTTCTGTTACAGAAAGTTGTATTTTGTAAGATCCATAGTAATTAATCCTGGCATCATATGAATATGATCTAATTATGGAACTTAGAAAATATTATGTCTACTTTAAGTCCATGTCATTTTCACACCCACTAAATATGTGCATCACTATGTTTTGAAACAGTAAAGTTCCTAAGGCAATGTTCTGCCAGATTGACACATTAATTTCATCGAGTTCATGGATATCATCAGAACTTTGCATTTTATAAGATGTATCCTTACATAGCCTTAAAATTTAGCACCTATAATGTTTTCTGTCAGTAGCAAGAGCACATGTTCTCTGATTTGGACTCTGTCTTTAGGCTACTGGAAAAAGCTGAGGTCGGTTTGGAGTGACTCAGTTTGAACTTGATAACCCAGGATGGCCTCATGCTAACCAGGACGACAAAACAGAGTTGACGGGAAAACTAGCTGTCAGCGCTACTAGCTGGATGTTAGAAGACTTATCTCACTAGCATAATGAATAACAGAGTTTCGCCAGCAGAAAAACTAAATTGATCTAAACAAATTCTAAATGAAAAACATATCAGGTTCATGCCAAGGGGTTTTGTTGAAATCAAGATATGATTATGTCAAGATATGCAACAAATTTGTCAACAACATTATCATGCCTACTTCAGTGTGACATAACATCAGGTTAAATGTTTTTAACATGGCAACACGCTGGATATACTAAAAGTAGACATGGAGATGCTCAAATTCATATATAAAGTTATTCCATATGAAGCATGGTTGATTTACTATGCATTTTACAAAATGCAAGTTCTGTTGACAAACTTGGTGAAATTAACGTGTCAATCTGGCAGAACATTGCCTTAGATACTTTAGTGTTTCAAAACATAGCGATGTAAATATTTAGTCGGTATGAAAATGACATGGACTTAAGGTAGACATAAAATTTTCCAACTTTCATAGTTAGATCATATTCATATGATGTCATGATTAATTACTATGGATCTTACAAAATGTAACTTTCTGTAACAGAAGTTCACTTATATAATGTTAGTCACTTAGATGCAAGAAATGAACATGTTAAAGATGATTAACATGGCAAGCATAGGCATGGCGTGAAAGTACACATTATGCAGTGCAAAACTCATGTAGGTTGCAAACGCGTAAGAGCTATAGGTCAATGGCTATCATCATGTCAAGTTTGTAAATTTTAACAGATTATGTCAGTTATATTATGACATACTTTTGCAACAGGGTTTTCATGAAGCAAATTGATCCTAACATAGATTAAAATGCCACCATTGCGTAGAACACGGAAAAATGTGCAACATTCATATAAGGCACGTTTTCGTCGGATTCACGGATTAAAAGTTACAACAGTTTTAATATAAGATAGTGCAACTCCTTTCAGTTAGGCGCTGCACTACACTGTGCAACTCCTTTCTGTTAGGCGCTGCACTACATTCCATAACTCCTTTCAGTTAGGCACTGCACAACCAGGAGTGGGGCCCGAGCTGCCACGCTGGACCGGCGTGTGGCGCCTAAGAGCCAGGCGCAGCACGGTATAGTGTGGCGCCCATGTGTCGGGCGCCACTCGAAACGGTCAGCTCAGTGAAATTTTTTCGAAAATAGTTCAGATTGTGAATTCTTTTCGTCCTCAGGTCAAATATGTGTTTTTTGCTGTTTATATGAGGCCACACTGTTAAGTGCTTTCTCAGATTGTTTCAACTGCTTAGATGCCTTGGCAACTTAAATATAGCGGTGGTACACTCCCTTTCAACTAGGGATGTCAACTGGGTCCCGTTTAATCCCGATTAAAGTCCACTAGTGGTATGATAGTTCAAAAGAGTTTTTGTTTTTTGAGGAAAATGAACCAGGGAGCTAGCAACAACTAACTAGATGGGACTGGCGGATGTCGTTTATTTGCCACTTACATCCCTAGTTTCATCTTACCATTTTAATTTCTTTTCGGCTGATGCTGCTTCGAACCATTTAAATATAGCTTGCCATGCACGGCAATAATTTGTATGTCGTTTACCGTGTAAGCTTACTGCCTGGATCATGCGATAACTATCTCTTACTTATGTCCAGCGGAAACCTTTCAGGATGCCGTTCACACTAGGACACAATGTACAACCCCAGAATCTATTTGTGGAAGCAGTGCGCCATCCATGTTACCAGATGGTAGCAGTTCAGAGGCAACACCGCCAGAGAGCAGTCTGAGCGCAGATATTATAGTTCTTGAGGCTCTACTAGAGGCAGAAAGAGATGGTGTGGCTGCCATGAATGAGGTAATCTCGATCTTGAAGCTGGAAATTATGCAATTAGCTGCACGCATTATGCAAGCGACCCAAGAATTGGAGGAAGTAAGAATGTTGCATTTGAAGATGGAGGAGGTCCTGCTGCTTCTGCTATCTGAAGCCCAGGGTAATCCCAGTTCTTCTTTAGATAGCAGTTGAAATTGTCATTAGATTATTGTACTTGCATGTTGTGTCATGTCTCTGAATGGATTATGTTGTAAGACCCCCTATGTTGTCCATGTGTTGTAATGATCCTAATTTTTTAGGCGAGGTAATCCTCAGTACTTGTATGATTGACATAAGGTGAACTATTTTTCGTGTGAGCATATTGTATTGGATGAAATAACTGTTTGACTCAAAGTGTATCCAACCTACTGAATTCGAAGATCACGGCATTTCTAAATCATAATCATATATAAAGGCGGAATAAATCTTTGTTGTGGTTTTGAAGAAATAAATAACAAAACATAGAATTATATGTGGATATTCGTAATCAAATAAAAATTGGATTTGGATTTAGTTGCTAGGGCCCACGGCAAACGTGAATACTAATTCTCCCAAGTTTTGAACGAAGCGGCTAAACTCCCACTATCATTTGTGAGCTGCCCGAAGAATGTGTTTGCGAGATGGAAATTACTGTCTACCCCTGACACTTGACATCCTTATCAACCGGATTTACACTGCTGTCGATAGGGGTAGACTAGTAACTTCAATCAGACGTGACACGACGGCCTCTGCGCCCATACAGACACGGTGGACGCCAAACGTGGGCAGCAAAACACATTTGATTCAAGCTCGTCCGAAAGACATGTGTCTCTCCCTCCATTTCCCCATTCATCCACGGTGGGCGGCAAAACAAACTCTCCTCGTCCAAAATCTATGTAGGCTAATATTTTAAATAGGGGCAGATGTGTAACTTCCCTCAGACGTGACACAACCGTCCTACCTGTCAGCCCTGTTCGTAGACCATGGGCGCCAACCGTGGGCGGCAAAACACCCTCTCCTCGCCCGAAATCGTTACCGGCAAATATTTGGGAGATGCGAGATTACCGTCCTATCCCCAACCGATGTGATGTCCGAAATTTTAAATGGGGGATAAGTTCATAACTTTCCCACATTTCAGACAAGCGCGTCCCAAAGTTTGAGATCCCCCCTCCCCCTCCATTTCCCCATTCATACACCGTCGGCGCCACGAGAACCTCCCCATTGCAGCCAGCCTCCTCCGTCCGCCACCCCATCCTCCACCTTGCTGGAGCCGCTACCCCTACCCCGTCGTCCACTGCAAGAGATGGACGTCTCTCAACCACGGCGCCGGACCAGGTCCTTTCATCGCGTCGTCTCGCTTCATCGGCGCCGTCGTCCACTTTGCCGTTGCCGCTCCTATGACCGCCTCGTCCACTGCAACAGGATTTATCCCCCAACCCAGTCGTCTACCATCTAAAGTCTTCTTCCCCGCCGCCGACAACCATCGCACCCGCAGCACCCTCAACGTATCAGCAGGGGCCTCCACGACATCGCAAGAGAGGTGGTACTCTTCCATATGTGCTTAAGTTATTGATCTCACCCGGAAAATAGATCTTAAATTGTTTACTGTACTTTTCTTGTCCGTACCAAATCATAGTGGCTAGTTGAATGCAAACATTGGTTGCGAAGTAGCTTTGTCCGGTTTGCACCTTCAGATCCGCCATGTCACAGTCACTATACTCGTAAAGCTCATGGTTCCCCCCCCCCCTTTATATTCACTACCATCATCGTAGGTGCTTCATTGCTTCGTGTCGTGCTAGCACTGCTCCTCAAGACCTCAACCCATCAAGCGAAACAACATGCCACTCATAATTCCAAAGCTTACATGTTGAAATACGAATCTGATATGATGCTCATATTACTAAAACAGAGAACGTTTAATTGGTCACCTAATGTTCCTATATTCGTTTCGAAAAGCATGTGCGCCACCCACTGGTCCAGCTAGTCCCACTTTCCTGATTTTACTCTTGATGCTTAGGGTTTTCCCCTTTTATCTACTCTACTATGCTCTGCGTAGGTGCTTTCTGTCATACTAGCATTACTCCACCCTTCAAGCTAAACAACACAACACTCAAAATTCCAAAGCTTAGTTGGTCAAATATGATTGTGATATGATACTGATATTAGTTAACAGACACATTTAATTGGTTAGCTAAAGGTCCCACTTGAGTTTCCAAATGCATGTCGCGACATATAGAGAGACAGCAGAATTGCATTTCTTTGTCACTTGTTGACTGTACTTTCTTGTCATTACCAAATCTTAGTTGTTATTTCAAAGCAAATATCGGTTCCTAACTACCCTTCGCGCGGTTTGCAGCTTCAGATCTGCCATCCCACTGCCACGGTCAACACTATACTCATCATGCTTATGGTTTCCCCATTTTATGATGACCACGATCAGCCTACATGGTTCGTGTCGTAATAGCACTTCTCCACCCATCGAGCTAAACAAGCTTAGTTACACAAATTCAGATCTGATATCATGCTGATATTAGTAAAACTGAGAGATGTTTAATTGGTCAGCTAAATGTTCCTACTTTAGTTTCGAAATGCATGTGAGCCACATATGGAGAGACCGGAAGGAATAGTATTTCTCTGTGCGCTCTGGTTCATCATGGGTGGCCAACCGGCAGTGCATAGAAATACTTGTAATATCATCAATCTGCTTGCTCTTCTGCTCTTCTTTAAGATGATCCGCTTCTCTTGCGGTCGACTGATCAGGTCGAGTTATTCTCCCTTAGTATATTTTGAATCGGTCAGGTCAGGTCGACTTGTTCTTCTTTACTATATGTTGAAGCTGTCATCTGCGAAGTATCATCACTTCTGGAGCTCTCATATTTTGAGTAGTAGGACACATTATATTAATGCACACACCAAATTACAGCATGCATGGCACCTCTTAGAAGAATTGCAGAGATAGCACAAAGGGGTTTACAGGAAGTATTGGATTAGAATCACTTCTGCATTACAAAGATAATCTCACTTGTTTTTATGTTTTCATGCATGTCAGGTATTGAACATTATCAAAATGAATATGAGAATGGGCGCACGAAATGAATATTGCGGAACAATCGACTGGCTAACAAACTTGGCATGGTGGAGGATGGCCTATCTTATTCACCCATCAAGGTGCATGCTCTAACTTGGCAAGGTTGTATTGGTCGCACATATTTTGCATCTGACCTCTTGCATTACTTCTACTTTGTTACACCATCTGCTTAGTTTAAGCATCATATATGAGTATATGCCATACCTATCCATTTTCTGTACCTATTCCATGTGTCGTCATACTATGTTTTTCCAGTCAAATGTTGTTCTTTCGTAATAAATGTCCAAAAGGAAGAGGGTGATTGCAGATCCTCAAGGAGTACAAACTAGGTATTTGGAAAAGGTAGTGATACCTGTTAAATCAGATAGATCAGCAGTCACAGAAAACACAGGCCCAACTGTAACAGACTTTACCCCTACTCCAGTGGCCAAACCCCTATTAGAACTGCTGACAGCCCAGCGTCAGGTACTGTCTATGATATCAATTCAAAATTTGAACTCCTAAATTTCTGCATGTGCCTTACCTTCTCTCTTGTATGAAAACTAATTTCAAATGAATCTCCTTGCTCAAAGGATCATAGGATCTCACGACAATACTGGGCTCTGCATTGCTCTTGTCAGTACCTCTTGCCCTTTGTCAGCATACTTACACTCATTGCTGTTTGATTATGTAGCATCACTGTAAATGTTCGCTTCTTTATCCTCCCTTTTCTTGAAATTATAAGATCTATATTTACTCTTAGATAAATGTAGAATTAACACAATGGTTATGAAGTTTTGGATTGCTCATGTAAGTACATGTTGTCATGTACTCCCTCTCTATCGAATTAATTGTTGATCAATGACTTAATAGTGCTAGATACATCCATTTGAGCGACAACTAATAACGGACGGTGGTGGTATTACTGTACATGCATCGCGAGATAGTTGATTGTCTAGCATTACTCTGCATCTTATCTTCCCTGCCCTCCACTTTCTCCATATTATCATATCTACATTTACTCTTACCAAAATGTTGAATAAAGCCAGTGCCACTGCACACGTTGATGTCTGCATTCCTCTTGTCAGTACCTTTTGCCTTGTAACGCTGTACTTAATTAATTGCTATTTGATTATGTATCATCAGTCTGCACCTGAGCTTCATTATCCTCTATTTCTTCCAATATTATTTGATCTATATTTACTCTTTGCAAAATGTAGAATAATGGCAACGCTTATAAAGAATTTTCTTTGGGGAATTTATTGAATTATGTTTCCATCAACATGGAGAAGGGCCTTGTCCAGCCCGTGTTAACATGTAATGTAAGTTCATCCTTCTCAAGCCTTCAAACTTTGTTCTAGTATAGATTTGGATAGGCATCATTTCCTCCACTGCTGTTTACATCTGATTGGATGTTTGCAACAACTACTAGTTTTAAATTGTAGTTGTAAAAACATGTTCCTTATGCAGAACAGATCCATTTATTTGCTTATAAAATTGTGAAACCTGTTACGTGTCTCCTTTTTTCTCTTTTAGAGTTGTATCTCTTATGCCAGGCAGAACTTTAGGAAAGATAGTGAGCCAAACCATCTTGAGGACAGCGAGATGACCCCAAGGTCCTGTATTGATGAAGACAGTGAGTTGAAGCTACTCACTAGCAGGTGTGAGACAACCTCTGTGCAGTCGCTGCCTCAATCAGTTCGACTTCTTCAGTCTCAACTTAAAGCGGAAAGGCTTGCTTCAGCTCAGCTCCGACTTGAAGTCAAAGATGTAATGAAGATGTCAGGGGACTGCCTTGCGCACTATGGTGCCATACTGCTAGGGATGAAGCATCTATCGTTGACACAACTGAGGTCTCATCAGCTTGTTCGGCTGCTTGCGGGGCCCGAGCTTGCCAGGTCTAGTGCCTTCTGAAGTGCTCTTAGTTTGTATATTCTTTTGTCGGCGCGTTTATATGCACTGGTGGCGACCTTTGATGCCCAGTGTATGTAATTCACGGTCATGTTGCGCTTTATTATCACCGGTAGCGAACTTTGATTCCCAGTGGATGTAATATGCCGTAATTTCTTTGTTGTATAGTCTAGGTTTATTCTTTGGTCGGCATGATGTATTTTAGGCCAGAAGGTTCACTGGATCGCAGTGTTGTCGGTCTTCAGGCCGGCCCGTTACTCATATGGGCCAAAACCTGGGCCTATAATCATCTTGGACCATTAGCAGGTCTAAACCTATAGTAGTTTCCCGCCTTTAACAGGCCATGGGCTACATATTTACTGTAGTGACACCGGGCTTCCTACGGGCCGTAGAAACAATGGGCCTTCTACGGTCCGTAGAAACAATGGGCCTTCTACGGGCCATAAAAACAATGGGCCTTCTACGGGCCGTATCATCAATGGGCCTTAGACGGGCCGTAGGATCGATTGGCCAAACATGGGCCAAAAACAGACCGCATTATGGCCGTAAACGGGCTAGAGTTGGATTCGTCCGTTCATGGGCCGACCGTAACGGGCCGTCGTTAATAGGCCGTATTAGATGATGCTATGAAAACGGCCCAACGTATTAACGGGCCACAAACGGGCCGACTGTAACCACGGGCTGAATTTGGCCCACAAGCAGAAAATGGCAGTAACGGGCCGTAAGTAACCGAATGCTGGAAATGAGCCCAAGAATAAATGGGCCCTGAGAACGCCGAAAGATAACACGGGCTGCAAACGGCCCAATGGATTAATGGGCCGTTAATGGGTACAAAGTGATACACTGTTCATTACGGGCCAGTTTCACCACGGGTCGTTAATGGGCCAAGAGTTACAAAGGGCCTCATATGGGCCGAAAGATGTCATGGGCCATACATGGGCCGGAACTTAAAATGGGCTGGAATAATATTGGTCGGCCCAGATGACGCTACTGGGCCTAATTCGGATAGGTCGTAACGGGCCCTCGGTTAGCGGGCTGTAAATGGGCTATATGCGAACATGTCGTTAACAGGCTTTCCGTGGGCCGGCCCGCCACCTTTTGACCAAGTCAAACGGGCCGGCCTTTTCACAGGAATGGGCCTCTGTTCGGCCGTGCCACATGTCGACGTATCATAGGCGCCTTCGGTCCAATGAGTGGATGACATCTGTCCCAACGGTGAGCCGACATGTGTTTCCTCCAGCCAATGATGATTTTACACGTGGAAAATCCCCATTGGTCGGGGCTGTTAGCGGGTTATCGGATCCAAAACCAGACCCGATAGCTTAACAGCGTTCCGTTACGGTGGATGCCACGTGTCGGTCACCCTTGACGAAAGCACTTCTGTGACGCGCGATTTATCGTCATGGAAGTGGACACTTCCGTGATGATAATTTTGGTAATGTCATGGAACACTTCTATGACAGCACAGGTATGACTATCTTGATTCTGTCATAAAATTGTCATGGATGTACATGCATGACAAAAAATGCGACCTACTGTGACAAACACGTATCATCACGGAAGTGTATTTTTTAGTGCTAAAACTGTTGTCAATACAAAATTTCCTTCATAGTAGCTAGGTTCAAATGTTTATCCAGTCAGCATGCCTGTTATGATGTCCGTGCATCTACTGATGTGGCACAAAATATATTTTTTTTTCGGGTCATGTAGTGACAACAATTACTTTCCAAACAATAACAGATGAAGCACTTGATATGGTATAGTTCACGCGCAAGCCTGACATTCCAAGTTCAACTTCCACATCGAACTCATGTTCACAGATATCTCCACATTCATACATAATGTCCACAACCATGATTCACTTCAAAGCCAAAAAAAATTGAGGAGAGTTATGAATAAAGAAAAACCTCTAGTTCCTACTACCAGTGCAAGCACAACAAGTCAAGACCATGTGTAATTAATTATATTTTGGTCATTTTTTGTGTTCTAAAATGCCGGCTCGCTGGCGGAAGGACGTGTTGCCGGCATACGTGCGGATTCAATGAAGGCAGGCGGGGCAGTCTGAAGCCGGTTGCATGCGGCGAGGAGGCGTGTTCAGCCGGGTCTACAGCGAGTGGGGCCCTCTTGGCCGGCGTGCCGCTTCAATGCCTGCGCTATGAGAGGTCGCGTCCGTGTCAGAGCAATCACTCCCTCCAGTCCTTTTTTGTTTGCGCATAACAAAATCTCCTTTTCCATTTACATTTTACAAGTAAAATTCATGGACAAACTTTGACCCAAAATACGATGGGGACTAGTAAACCAGAACAGAGGTAGTAGTTTTTTTAATCAAAGAAGGGCTTCCCCCTTCCGATTTTCATTACTGAAAACCAACATCTAAATCTAAACATAGTATTTTCCCTAGAACTACCAGTTCAACATCTCGCAACATAAACCCATACAACCATATGCCAAGGAGGTACGTAGTACTATGAATTCCATTTTCGCTCCATACCAATCGTTCTAAAAACTACTTAGTACTTATAACGCGCCATTGAAAATCGGAACTCTTAACCCCGCTAAAAAATGATATTTTAAATGTGGCTACTCAATCTGTGGCAACTGGCGAGCCACCGCCTCCAAGTCGTTCACCTATGGTCCCGACCATCAACTCCTACGGATCAAATTATCACGCGAGCTGACTATTCCTACAAAGGTGCGCTCCACCACGTACCCAGTACCCGCGAATGCAGCAATCGTGCACCTAGGGTTTTAGGGTTTATTTTTTAATGTTGCCTTTACGTAACACTCAAGTGTGCGAGACAGCGAGAGACCGACTGCGTGTGTGCGCCTCTTCTCTTCGTATATGTACTCCACCGTTTGTCTGGTGTCCAAAAAATTATAATAACTACTAGTAATGTGCCAAGCGTTGCCACACGATCAGAGTAGATTAATACATATTCACCGATTTGATAGAAAAAAAGTCTAGTTTTGAAATACGTATATCACTAAAAAGATGTTATGTTTCACTCAAAATATATTCCTTTGGCGGTTTTGATGAGATAAGGGAGGAATGTTGTTGGTTTCAAGATTCGAGAAGTGGTATATGTCTAATTTCTACTCTTACTAGCAAGATGCCCGTGAGTTGCATGGAACATCAAGATCTTGTGGGAGAAAAGGATGAACGAGGGAAGGCCTTATCTGCAAATGTGGAGAGGAGTGCGGGTAAATTGACATAGTTTTGTTCCTCCGTCAGATATAAATCGGACGGCCTATATTGCAGGATGGCAGGCCAACCATCATCACCAACTCTGTTTTTTATCCCTACTCTTATAAAAAGCATAGTTGGTGATGATCGTGTGCCTGCCATCCTGCAATATAGGCCGTCCGATCTATATCTGACGGATAGGAAGGAAACTATGGCAATTTTGCAAAAAGATACCCACACCCCTCTCCACACTTGCAAATAAGGCCTTCCCTTGTTCATCCTTTTCTCCCACAAGATAAACTACTCATACAAATGCATCTTGATGTTCCATGCAACGCATGGGCATCTTGCTAGTTGTTGCAAAAAGCCCATGTGTGTGAGAGAGAGAGGGAGAGAGGAGGAGGACGGAGTGCATGTGTGACAAAGATACAAAGAGTGTGTGTGCAAGAGGTATCAGCTTAAAATGAGGCGATAGTGTGTGTGTGCACGATCGAGAGGGCGTGTCTCAAGAAGGGAAGAAAAATCTACATAGATACAAGGAGCGGGAGAGAGACATGTATGCGATAGTGGAAGCACGAGTGTGCGGGTGTATAAACCTATCTAGAGGCTAGTCGATAAATGTTTGTGAGAGAAATACGAGTCAGGGGTGCGAAAGCGAGAGTTTTGTGTGTGTGAGAGAGAGACGGTAGTCGGGAAGGGGAGTGGAAGCAGGAGTTGTGTGTGTGTGTGTGAGAGAGAGGGGGGAGTTTGTCTAATCAGTAAACAAATGAATAATGTCAGTCTGGGATGGAGACGAAAAGGAGACCGCAAGAAATGTTGTGTCTACAGGAGAGAGAGAGAGAGAGTAATTTTAGTGGTATGATTCATATCTAGAGACATATAGGGTGTGTGAGAGAATCCCATAGAGAGAAAGACAAAGTGAAAGACGAGTGGAGACTGTGTGTGTGGCAGTGAAAAAGAAAGCTTAGGTACCTAGTGATACGAGAGAACGGTAGAGACGTGAGAGATAATGAAAACCGTGTAATGTATAATGATAGGGAGAGTGTGACACTTCTCAAGGGATACGTCGAGAGACCATGTTTGCGAGGTTAGGACAAACATGAAGTGAGCGTGCGGGTGAGCTGGAGAAAAGAGAGTGATAGCTACATGAAGGAGCATGCATGCGAGAGAGATGGGCATGAAAGGAGTGAACATAAAAGGGATTCAAATATTTGAATTCGAGATGATGATACATGTAATCCATACTCGAACCAAAATTGATCTATCAAACATGCATACTCATATAAATTCACGCGCATCTATGTTATTTAATATGTAGATATTACTGATCCATACATTTTAGTAGAACATAATTTGGTTTAATTTTTTGAATTCAACCTTATGATTTTGAGATCATTGTATTTGTAAATCATATTGTACATATAAAGGAGCATAATTCTTTGTTGTGCTTTTGAAAGTATATATAAAAAATGATATATATAGAATTTTATTCCAACCGAAAATGGATCCCTCCCAAAAAATAGGATACAAACGGGATTCGAATTGAGTTGGCACGGTAAACGTGCACTCTGCAAAATTTGAACGAAGCGGGGAAAGTCGCAGTAACCGCCCGAAACCAAAATCTGCGAGATGGAAATTACTACTGCCTATCCCTGCCACGCAAAACCTATCTACTCGATTTCTATAGGTTTCGATAGGGGTAGGTTTGTAATTTCAGACAAACGTGACATAACCGCCTCTCACCCGGATTCATACATGGTGGGCGCCAAAACACAGTGTGTCCTCGGCCGAAAACGACTCCCTCCCCGATTCATACACGATGGGCGCCAAAAACAAACTCTCGTCGGCAAGTATTCGGTGTATGTGAGATTACCGTCCTATCCCCAACCGACTAATATTGCTGTGATGTAGGAAATTTGACACGGGGGCTAAGTTTGTAAATTTCCTCGCATTTGAGACAAGCGAGCCCTGAAGACATGGTTCCCCCCTTCCTCTCCGCCTCCATTTCCCCATTCGTACTCCGTGGGCGCCAAAACACCCTCTCCACCCCAGCCTCCTCCGTCTGCCACCCCATCCACTGCCGTCCTCCTCCACCATGTCGGAGCTGATACCCCGACGCCGCCATCCATTACAAGAGATCGACCTCTCTCATCCACGGCTTCGGACCGGGATCCTTGCATCCCCTCCTGTCGCTTCATCCCCGCCGTCGTCCACCTTGTCGGCGCTGCTCCTACGACCGTCTTGTCCACCGCGCCCCGCCACCACCGTCTACCCTCCTAGATCTGCTTCCACGCTGCCGACAGCCATCGCTACCGCAGCACCGTCAAATTCTCAGCAGATGCATACACGGCGCCGCACCAGAGGCGGTACTCTTTCGTATCTGCTCAACTTATTTATTGCAGCAAGAAAATAGATCGCCACTGCTTTACTCTGATTTCTTGTCCATCACTTACTTGCTAGTTGAAAGCAAACATTGGTTGCGAAGTTGCCTTTGTCCCGTTTGCACCTTCAGATCCGCCATGGCACGGTCAACACTATACTCCCAATGCTTATGGTTTTCGCCTTTTATATTCCACACTAGTTAAATCACAGTAGACTAAATTTCAAAATTGGGTCAGTTGATTTTTCAGAGCTCGCCGGAGTTCGCCGGTGCGAACGAAGGGGCTCGGGTGGGGACTTTGGTTGTGGGGGCGGTGGTGGGGCCTCGCCGAACAAAGAAAACTCGACGCGGGTGGGGGCGGGGTGGGGGTGGGGGTGGCGGAGGAACACAGGCGGTGGGGGCCGGTGGGCCGGCCGGCGGCCCGTGCGGTGTTCTGTATGGGAAGAATCAGAGACGAGGAAGAAGAAGGGTTAGGAGACGTAGGATCTTCATCCAACCGCCTAAAATGGTCGACTGACCCAAATGACAAAAGTCACGCGACTTGCATGCAGGCATGCCTTTATATTCAGTACCATCATCGTACCTGCTTAGCACTGCTCCTGAATCCATCAAGCTAAACAATGTGCCACTCATAATTCCAAACTTGTTGCTCAAGTACAAATCTGATATGATGCTGATATTACTAAAACAGATAACATTTAATTGGTCAGCTAATGTTCCTACTTTACTTTCGAAAAAGCACGTGCACCACATATAGAGAGACATCAGGGAGTTGCTTTCTTAATGCGCTCTGGTTCATCATGTGTGGGCACTGTGCAACAAACATTTTATTATCCAAAATCTGCTTGCTCTTCTTTAACATGTTCCTCTTCCGTTCTTCTTTAATAAGTACTCTCTCCGTTCCTAAATACAAGGCTTTGTATAGATTCCACCATGGACTACATATGGAGCAAAATGAGTGAATCTACACTCTAAAATGTATCTAGATACATCTGTATGTGATCCATAGTGGAAATCTCTACCAAGACTTATATTTTGGAACGGAGGGAGTATGATAGTAGTACAGTACGTTCCTTGTAGTGAAGATGAGCAGGGACATTTGCAGTGTAGAGGTCTATACGGTCGGTTGGTATGGACACATTGAACTCTTCGGGCCTCTTTGATTCGTAGGATTTTGTAAACATGGGAATAGGATTTGTAGTGGCCTGCCCACTTGAATCCTATAAGAATAGCAAGGAAATGTGGGGAGTTGTGTTGCCTTTGAGAGTTACACTGATATTAACAGTAGCGCACCTTCAGTTGAAGAGAGCTGGTATCCGAAGCCTTTCTAGCCATACCGGTAATACTAGCACATATATTCCAGCAAGTTCCACTTTGCTGATTTTACTCTGATGCTTACGGTTTTCCGGTTATATCTACACTATGATCTGTGAGCTGCTTTGTGTCGCACTAGCAGCAGTCCACTCTTGAAGCTAAACACCGCAATGACTTACAAAATTGGCACCAAGGCATTGAGTGCCATTCTGGATGCAATGAAACTCATACGCTCCCCACCTGTTGATTCTTGTTCAAAATATGATCCTAATGACTATTCTAACCTCGAGGAGTCAAAGGCAGATGGCCTATCCTGTTCATCCATCAAGGTGCCTGTTCTAATTTGGCAAGGTTTTATTGATTGCGTGTATCTTGCATATGTTGTCTTGCATTTCTTCTACTTTGTTGCACCGCCATCTGCTTAGTTTACTCATCATATATGTCGAGATGCCATGCCCATCCATTATCAATACATATTCCATATGTCATCATACCATGTTTTCCACTCAAATGCTGTTCTTGTGTATCAGACATCAAAAAGGAAGAGGGTGATTGCCGAGCCTGAAGGAGAACCAGCAAAGTCCTTGAAAAACGTGGTTGTGCCAGAGAAATCAGACAGCACCCCACTTATATTGGATGTACAACTAGTGACACAAAACGTAGGACCGACTCTAGCAGATTGTACCCATACTTCACTGGCCACACCACTAGCCGCACCACACAGGACCTGCACTCCAGCAAAAGGTATGCCGACTTCAGTTGCCATAACACCAGCCGTACCACAGAAAATCCCACTCCAGCAAAAATTACAGCAAGTCCATCGGCCGAAGACCTATCCCAACAGCAGAGACGGCCAATTCCTGCAGATTGGAACCCCATTCTAGTTATTCCCAGTTTAAAAGACAATGCTTTCAATGTTGTTAGGGACTATGTGCATATATTCCCATCATGGGAAGATTATAGTGAAGACAAACACCATTTTCACATCTTCCTGTCCCACTTACGTGTAAGTGCTATTATTCATGGTGATTATTTCCTGTTTTCTGTTGATTGAACACATCAATGATTTACATTACATTGTTGTAAGTAGGCGAGGGTCAATCTGGATAGTCATGACGAGCAAAGCTTGCTTATGCTTTTCAAGGAAGCATTGCAGCAGTATTGGTGTTACCTGAGGAAATGACACTTTGATGGCAAGTCTATAAACGAATTCCTCGTGAAGTCTCCTGTGCTAAATTTAGAAGACATTGAATGGAAAAACCTTGTTATGCACTGGTCTCGTTCCGAGTATGAGGTACTGTCTATGATATCGCATGATAATTTGAACTTCTACTTTTCCGCATGTGCCTTACGGATCTTTTTTGCAGGAAATCTGCTCGAAAAAGAATTCTGGTTTGAAAAGAACGACAGGATATCTACTTTGCTCTTCTTAGTACCTGTTGTCCTATATCACTGTACTTGCATACATACCTGGTTCATTATGTGACAACAGTATGCATGATAGCTTGCTTATCAATTGTTTGCTCCAAATTATCTGATCTGTATGAATGGTTACATTAGTGTAGAATATATCCAATGCCAATGAAATTTTTTAGCTTTGCATTGTTCTTGTAAGTACCTGCTATCCTTATCAGAGTACTTATATTGACAGGTAGTTGTTCATCTACCATCACTCTGCAGCTTGTTTTCCTTTGCCCTCCATTTTCTACACATAAGATCTATACTTACTCTTACCATAAGTTGGATAACACCGATGGTACTGAAGAAGTTTAGCTCTGCATTGCTCTTGGCTGTACCTTTTGCTTGTATCGCTGTACTTACATTTATTGCTACTTGGTTATGTAGCATCACTCTTCATCTTATCTTAAATATTCTCTATTTTTTCTTATATTGTCACATCTATATTTACTCTTAACAAAATGTAGAATAAAGGCAATGCTTATGAAGAAGATTCTGTGGTAAACTTCTTGAATTGCCCCCCCCCCATCAGCATGGACAAGGGCTTTATAGAGCCTGGCTTCACCAATAATGTAAGTTTGTCCATCTCAGGCCTTCAAACTTTGTTGTGTATATTTGGTTAGGCATCACTGCAACAGCTGTTTATTTTTGGTGTTTGCATTAAATTGCATGTTTAAATTTATTATGTAGTTCATAAACAAAAATTTGTCCTTCTCAATTTAAGTTTTCAGTTGTACAATGAAGTTCCTTCTTCATACCATGTAAATTAAACTATACAGAGCAAGTGATCTTCTTTTGCACTACATGTATGCTTCTGTTCTTCATCCGTAATCCAGTGGTGTGGTGAACCTACCCACTACAACACAATGTCATATTCTGCAATGTCTTAACTATGAACAATGTCATATCATTCTACTATTATTTAAACCGTCTCTTTATTTGCCAATCTTAAATGGGATAAATTGACAGCACACTAACCATTGATACTTATGAGTTCTTGATCTCTAATCGAGTGGTGTCGTGAAGCTGCCAACTCCTTCACAATGTCATTTCCTGCCATATCTCAACCTGAACAATACCATATTGTGTTAATGCAATTTTAAACTGTGTCACTTTATTCGTCAGTAAGAAATGTGATGAATTGTCACCACTGATATTTTTATGTGCAAAACCTGTCATCTGTCTGCTTGTTTATCTTTCAGAGTGAGGAGGATATAAGTGTTAAACAAGCGCAGTCTCATCAGCTTGCTCAGATGCTTGCGCTACAGCTCCCCAGCAGGGCTAACCTTTCTTGAACTCTATTGAAGTGTTGTCGGTTTTGTATATTCTTTTGTCGGCGTGTTTAGTTGCACCGGTGGCGATCTTTGATGCCACATGTATGTAATCTGCTGTCTACTTGTGCTTTATTATCATAGTGGCGAACTTTGATGCCCAGTGGATGTAATATGCCGTAATTTCTTTATTGTATAGTCTAGGTTTTTTCTTATTCACGATGTTGCAGTTATTTTACTGTATATATCAGGTCTTCGCAGTAAACCGGCCAAACCGTAAAATTACTGTACATAATTGGGCCGTCATGCAATCACGATGTATGATCTGCATCATGGGCCCCGTCATCTTGGTCCGTTAGAAGGCCTAAATGTAAACTTGCCCACTAGTAGATTCGGGCCTTTAATAGGCCGAGTAAACCACTGGCACTCTTTTTGCAAGAAAATTCAATGGGCTTTTAGGAGGCTGAGAAGTAGGTTGGGCCTGAAACATGTCGAACAGCTCACGGGCCGGCAGAAGCCCGAAATGGACCCTGTCCCATGATTGTGCCAATCAAATCACGGGCTTTTAACAGGCCAAAATTGTCTCAGTCCTTGTTTGGCCCAATCAGATTATCGGCTGCGAGTAGGCCGGATGCAAACTGGGTCGTAGTTAGGCCCAACTATATGACGGGCTTTTCACAGGCCGAAATTAATATAGGGCCGAAATGTTAAACGGACCCTTAACAGGCCGAAACTAATATCAGGCCGAATTACTAAATGGGGCTTTAGCAAGTGGGCCCAAAAGCATAGCATCCAGTTGACGGGCCGAATCTGATATGGGCCATAATTTAGCCCAAAGCATCTTAAAGGGCTAGACCTGATCTGGCCGTAATTTGGCCCAGAACGTGCTAGGCTTTTAACGGGCCGGATCTCATATGGGCCATTGTTAGGCCCGGAACGTGGCAGGCCATTAATGGACCGGATCAAATATGGGCCGACATTTGGCCCAAAACATGGCAACCAGTTAATGGCCGGCCTACTAGGGTCCTCAAAATCTAGAGGGCCTACAGCTGGGCCGGCCCATTAATGTCGGCGAAATCTCGTGGGCTTTTAGCTGGGCCGGCCCATTATGGTCCACAAAAATCTTGTGGGCCTTCACCTGGGCTGGCCCATTATGGCCTGCAAAAATCTTGTGGGCCTTTACCCGGGCCAGCCCATTATGGCCCGCAAAATCTTGTGGGCCTTTAGCTGGGCCAGCCCATTATGGTCCGCAAAATCTCGTGGGCCTTTAGCTGGGCCGACCCATTATGGTCCGCAAAATCTTGCGGGTCTTTAGTTGGGCCAGCCCATTTAAACTTTATGGGCCACTTTTGGGCCGGTCCACGTGTCAACATATCATAGGCGCATCTCGCCCATTGGATGAGTGACACCTGTGCCAATGCGGAGCTGACACGTGTTTCCGTCAGCCAATCAGAACTTTACACGTGGAAAATCCCCATTGGTCCGGGCTGTTAACGGGTTATCGGATCCAAAACCGGACCCGATAGCTTAACGACGTTCCATTACGGTGGATGCCACGTGTTGGTCACCCTTGACGAAAGCACTTCTGTGACGCACGATTTATCGTCATGGAAGTGGACACTTCCGTGATGATAATTTTGGTAATGTCATGGAACACTTCTAGGACAACACAGGTATGACTATCTTGATTCTGTCATAAAATTGTCATGGATGTACATGCATGACAGAAAACATGACCTACTATGACAAACATGTATCATCACTGAAGTGTACTTTTTTGTAGTGATTATAAGATGATCCCTCACTAAATTTCAAGGTATAAGTGTTCTCCCTGAGTATGCACCGTTGCGACAATTTGTCATGCCGAGACACCACGTGATGATCGGGTGTGATAAGCTCTACGTTCACATACAATGGGTGCAAGCCAGTTTTGCACGTGCAGAATACTCGGGTTAAACTTGACGAGCCTAGCATATGCAGATATGGCCTCGGAACACTAAGACCGAAAGGTCGAACATGAATCATATAGTAGATATGATCAACATAGAGATGTTCACCATTGAAAACTACTCCATCTCACGTGATGATCGGACATGGTTTAGTTGATACGGATCACATGATCATTTAGGTGACTAGAGGGATGTCTATCTAAGTGGGAGTTCTTAAGTAGATTAATTGAACTTTAATTTATCATGAACTTACTACCTGATAGTTTTTGCATATCTATGTTGTTGTAGATCAATGGCCCGTGCTACCGTTCCCTTGAATTTTAATGCGTTCCTAGAGAAAGCTAAGTTGAAAGATGATGGTAGCAACTACACGGACTGGGTCCATAACTTGAGGATTATCCTCATTGCTGCACAGAAGAATTACGTCCTGGAAGCACCACTAGGTGCAAGACCCGTTGGAGGAGCAACTCTGGACGTTATGAACGTCTGGCAGAGCAAAGCTGATGACTACTCGATAGTTTGGTGTGCCATGCTTTACATCTTAGAATCGGGACTTCAAAGACATTTCGAACGTCATGGAGCATATGAGATGTTCTAGGAGTTGAAGGTAATATTTCAAGCAAATGCCCGAGTTGAGAGATATGAAGTATCAAACAAGTTCCATAGCTGCAAGATGGAGGAGAATACTTCTGTCAGTGAACACATACTCAGAATGTCTGGGTACCATAAACACTTGACTCAGCTGGGAGTTAATCTTCCTGATGATAGTGTCATTGACAGAGTTGTTCAATCACTGCCACCAAGTTATAAAGGCTTGTGATGAACTATAATATGCAAGGGATGGAAAAGACAATTCCCGAGCTCTTCGCAATGCTAAAGGCTTCGGAGGTAGAAATCAAGAAGGAGCATCAAGTGTTGATGGTCAACAAGACCACTAGTTTCAAGAAAAAGGGCAAAGGGAAGAAGGGGAACTTCAAGAAGAACGGCAAGCAAGTTGCTGCTCCCAAGAAGAAGCCCAAGTCTGGACCTAAGCCTGAAACTGAGTGCTTCTACTTCAAAGGGACTGTTCACGGGAAGTGGAACTGCCCCAAGTATTTGGAGCATAAGAAGGATGGCAAAGTGAAAGGTATATTTGATATACATGTTATTGATGTGTACCTTACTAATGCTTGTAGTACCGCCTGGGTATTTGATACTATCGGATTTCGGGTTCCGGCAAAACCCTTGAGGTTCGAACACTGGGGTGCGCGCGAAGATTTCCCCCTACCTAATCACGCCCTTAGCCTCACCGCGATCTCAAAGCCTAGCTCGACGAACCCGCAACACAAGATGCACGAGATTTATACTGGTTCGGGCCACCATTCTGGTGTAATACCCTACTCTAGTGTGGTGTGGTGGATTGCCTCTTGGGCTGAAGATGAACAGTTACAAGGGAAGAACAGCCTCCTGAGGCGAGGTGTTCTTGTCTTTGGTGAGCTGGTCAAGGTTTCGGTCCATTGCTATGGAGGTGGCTAGTCCTATTTATAGAGGCCCCGGTCCTCTTCCCAAATATTGAGCGGGAAGGAATCCCACAATGGCCAAGTTTGAAGGGGGGACAGCTAGTACAGCTTATCCTGACAAAAGTAGTCTTCGCCTGCCAAAGGCTCTGGTGGTGACGCCGTCTTGGGCTCCACGGTGACCTCCGTCCTGCCGTCCTGCTGGTCTTGGTCTCGTTGCACCGATATGGAAACCTTTGTCTGATGCCTCGGGACTCCTCGCCGGCGCTTACCCCTTTAGCACCAAAGAGGAAACAAGGACGCTGCGCGCGGGCGCCTGCCTGGTGCCCACCTGGTCTTGGTCGTCATGGCTTATGTCATTGGAACCTCCCGAGGTTCGCCTTGCCTTGATCTCTCCGCCCCTCGCGAGCTAGCTTGGTGAAGCTACTCCCGAGGAGGCCTTGTGTCGTCCGCCTCGCGAGGCTTGGCCCCTCTCGAGGGTCTTGAGTGTTCGCTGGTGAAGACGGGCCGTACTGGGCCGCGAGTGGAGCCACGCCGTGGGCCGCAGGAAGGCATGTCTAGGGACCCCCGTTCCCAGAACGCCGACAGATACTGGTTCTGTTGCTCATATTTGCAACTTGAAACAGGGGCTACGGATTAAACGAAGATTCGCTAAGGACGAGGTGACGATGCGCGTGGGAAATGGTTCCAAAGTCGATGTGATCGCCGTCGGCAAGCTACCTCTACATCTAAATTCGGGATTAGTTTTAGACCTAAATAATTGTTATTTGATGCCAGCGTTGAGCATGAACATTATATCTGAATCTTGTTTGAAGATGGTTATTCATTTAAATCAGAGAATAATGGTTGTTCTATTTATATGAGTAATATCTTTTATGGTCATGCACCCTTATATGAGAATAATGGTTGAATCTCGATTGTAGTGATACACATATTCATAATATTGAAGCCAAAAGATGCAAAGTTAATAATGATAGTGCAATTTATTTGTGGCACTGTCGTTTAGGTCATATTGGTGTAAAGCGCATGAAGAAACTCCATGCTGATGGGCTTTTGGAATCAGTTGATTATGAATCAATTGATGCTTGTGAACCATGCCTCATGGGCAAGATGGCTAAGACTTCGTTCTCCGGAACAATGGAGCGAGCAACTGACTTATTGGAAATAATACATACTGATGTATGTGGTCCGATGAGTGTTGAAGCTCGCGGCGGGTATCATATTTTCTGACCTTCATAGATGATTTGAGCATATATGGGTATATCTACTTAATGAAACATAAGTATGAAACATTGAAAAGTTCAAAGAATTTCAGAGTGAAGTGGAAAATCATCGTAACAAGAAAATAGAGTTTCTACGATCGGATCGTGGAGGTGAATATTTGAGTTGTGAGTTTGGTCTTCATTTGAAACAATGTGAAATAGTTTCACAAGTCACGCCATCTGGAACACCATAGCGTAATGGTGTGTCCGAATGTCGTAACCGTACTTTATTGGATATCGTGCGATCTATGATGTCTCTTACCGATTTACCACTATCGTTTTGGGGCTATGCTTTAGAGATGGATGCATTCACGTTAAATAGGGCACCATCTAAATCCGTCGAGACGACACCATATGAACTGTGGTTTGGCAAGAAACCTAAGCTGTCGTTTCTTAAAGTTTGGGGATGCGATGCTTATGTGAAAAAGCTTCAACCTGATAAGCTCGAACCCAAATCAGAGAAATGTGTCTTCATAGGATACCCAAAGGAAACTGTTGGGTACACCTTCTATCACATATCCGAAGGCAAAATATTCGTTGCTAAGAATGGATCCTTTCTAGAGAAGGAGTTTCTCTTGAAAGAAGTGAGTGGGAGGAAAGTAGAACTTGATGAGATAATTGTACCTTCTCCCGAATTGGAAATTAGTTCATCACAGAAATCAGTTCCAGTGATGCCTACACCAATTAGTGAGGAAGTTAATGATGATGATCATGAAACTTCAGATCAAGTTACTACCGAACCTCGTAGGTCAATCAGAGTACGGTCCGCACCAGAGTGGTATGGTAATCCTGTTCTAGAAGTCATGTTACTAGACCATGGCGAACCTACGAACTATGAGGAAGCGATGATGAGCCCAGATTCCAAGAAATGGCTTGAGGCCATGAAATCTAAGAGAGGATCCATGTAAGAGAACAAAGTATGGACTTTGATTGACTTGCCCGATGATCAGCGAGCCATAGAGAATAAATGGATCTTTAAGAGAAAGACGGACACTAATGGTAGTGTTACTATCTACAAAGCTTGACTTGTCGCAAGAGGTTTTCGACAAGTTCAAGGTGTTGACTATGATGAGATTTTCTCACTCGTAGCGATGCTTAAGTCTGTCCGAATCATGTTAGCAATTGCCACATTTTATGAAATCTGGAAAATGGATGTCAAAACTGCATTCCTTAATGGATTTCTTAAAGAAGTGTTGTATATGATGCAACCAGAAGGTTTTGTCGATCCTAAAGGTGCTAACAAAGTGTGCAAGCTCCAGCGATCCATTTATGGACTGGTACAAGCATCTCGGAGTTGGAATATACGCTTTGATGAGTTGATCAAAGCATATAGTTTTATACAGACCTGCGGTGAAGCCTGTATTTACAAGAAAGTGAGTGGGAGCACTACAGCCTTTCTGGTAAGTATATGTGAATGACATATTGTTGATTGGAAATGATGTAGAATTTTCTGGAAAGCATAAAGGAGTGTTGGGAAGGAGTTTTTCAAAGAAAGACCTCGGTGAAGCTGCTTACATATTGAGCATCAAGATCTATAGAGATAGATCAAGACACTTGATAAAGATTTTTCAATGAGTACATACCTTGACAAGATTTTGAAGTAGTTCAAAATGGAACAGTCAAATGAGTTCTTACCTGTGTTGCAAGGTGTGAAGTTGAGTAAGACTCAAAGCCCGACCACGGCAGAAGATAGAGAGAGAATGAAAGTCATTCCCTATGCCTCAGCCATAGGTTCTATAAAGTATGCCATGCTGTGTACCAAACCTATTGTATACCTTGCCATGAGTTTGGCAAGGGAGTACAATAGTGATCTAGGAGTAGATCACTGGACAGCGGTCAAAATTATCCTTAGAGGACTAAGGAAATATTTCTCGGTTATGGAGGTGATAAAGAGTTCATCATAAAAAGTTACGTTGATGCAAGCTTTGACACCGATCTGGATCTCTGAGTCTCGATCTAGATACATATTGAAAGTGGGATCATTTATCTAGAGTAGCTCAGTGCAGAGCATTGTAGACATAGAAATTTGCAAAATACATACGGATCTGAATGTGGCAGACCCGTTGACTAAACCTCTCTCACAAGCAAAACATGATCACACCTTAGTACTCTTTGGGTGTTAATTGATGTCTACTATGCAACTTTATTCTTGTAGACTCGTGTTGGGCCTCCAAGCGCAGAGTTTTGTAGGACAGTAGCAATTTTCCCTCAAGTGGATGACCTAAGGTTTATCAATTTTTGAGAGGTGTAGGATGAAGATGGTCTGTCTCAAATGACCCTGCAACCAAATACAAAAAATCTCTTATGTCCCCAACACACCCAATACAACGGCAAATTGTATAGGTGCACTAGTTCGGCGAAGAGATGGTGATAAAAGTGTAATATTGATGGTAGAAATATATTTTTATAATCTGAATAAATAAAACCAGCAAGGTAGCAAATAGTAAACGGGCATAAAAACGGTATTGCAATGCTTAAAACTGAGGCCTAGGGTCCGTACTTTCGCTAGTGCAATCTCCCAACAATGCTAACATAGTTGGATCATATGATTATCCCTCAAAGTGCAAAACAAAATCACTCCCGAGTTCCTATTAGCGGAGAACAAGATAGAATTTGTTTGTAGGGCACGAAACTACCTCAAAGCTATTCTTTTCGTTCGATCTATTCAAGAGTTTGTACTAAAATAACACAAAGCTATTTTTTCCGTTCGATCTATCCTAGAGTTCGTACTAGAATAACACCAAAGCAAATTCATATTCATAATACTCAATCCACACAACGAACTATAAAGGGACCCCAAAGTTTCCGTCGGAGAAAAACGTGCATCAACCCCTGTGCATAGATTACCCCAGTATCACCACGGGAATCTGCGAGTTGAATGCCATAACACATATCAAGTGAATCAATATGATACCCCATTTGTCACCTCAAGTATTCATATTGCAAGACATACATCATGTGTTCTCATCTCTGAATATTCAATCCGACAAGACAAAACTTTGAAGGGTAAAGGTTCAATTCATCCTAACAAGAGTATAGAGGGTAGAAACATCATATGATCCGACTATATTAACAAAGCCCATGATATAGATCACGAGAGAGAGAGCGATTAAACACATAGCTACTGGTACAAACCCTCAGCCCCGAGGGTGGACTACTCCCTCCTCATTGTGGTGGCCGCCGGGATGATGAAGATTGCCACCGGAGATGATTCCCCCCTCCGCCA
This sequence comes from Triticum aestivum, assembly GCF_018294505.1. NCBI lineage: Eukaryota > Viridiplantae > Streptophyta > Magnoliopsida > Poales > Poaceae > Triticum > Triticum aestivum. The sequence goes on from NC_057799.1 coordinate 99,508,023, forward strand.
GGGTGCCGGAACGGGTCTAGATTGGTTTTCGGTGGCTACAGAGCCTTGCGGCGGCGGAACTTCTGATCTAGGGAAAGCCCCGAAGGGTTTCGGAATATTTGGGAATTTATAGTGCAAAGAAGGGGTGTGGGAGGCCACCGAGGTGGGCATAACCCACCTGGGTGCGCCAGGGGGGCCTGGCGCGCCCTGGTGGGTTGTGCCCCCCTCGGGGTGAAGGAAATATGCCCTAGAGGCAATAATAAAGTTGTTATTTATATTTCCTTATATCATGATAAATGTTTATTTTTCATGCTAGAAGTGTATTAACCGGAAACTTAGTACATGTGTGAATACATAGGCAAACAGAATGTCCCTAGTATGCCTCTACTTGACTAGCCCGTTAATCAAAGATGGTTAAGTTTCCTGACCATGGACATGTGTTGTCATTTGATGAATGGGATCACATCATTAGAAAATGATGTGACGGACAAGACCCATCCGTTAGCTTGGCATAATGATCGTATAGTTTTATTGCTATTGCTTTCTTCATGACATATACATGTTCCTCTGACTATGAGATTATGCAACTCCCGAATACCGGAGGAACACCTTGTGTGCTATCAAACGTCACAACGTAACTGGGTGATTATAAATATGCTCTACAAGTGCCTCCCAAGGTGTTTGTTGGGTTGGCATATATCGAGATTAAGATTTGTCACTCTGTGTATCGGAGAGGTATCTCTGGGCCCTCTCGGTAATGCACATCACTATAAAGCCTTGCAAGCAATGTAACTAATGATTTACTTACGGGATGATGCATTACGGAACGAGTAAAGAGACTTGCCGATAACGAGATTGAACTAGGTATAGTGATACCGATGATCGAATCTCGGGCAAGTAACATACCGATGACAAAGGGAACAACGTATGGTGTTATGCGGTTTGACCGATAAAGATCTTCGTAGAATATGTGGGAGCCAATATGAGCATCCAGGTTCCGCTATTAGTTATTGACCGGAGATGAGTCTTGGTCATGTCTACATAGTTCTCGAACTCGTAGGGTCCGCACGCTTAACGTTCGATGACGATCGGTATTATGAGTTTATGTGTTTTGATGTACCGATGGTAGTTTGGAGTCCCGGATGAGATCACGGACATGAAGAGGAGTCTCGAAATGGTCGAGACATAAAGATTGATATATTGGAAGACTATATTCGGACACCAGAATAGTTCCGATGTGTATCGAGTATTTTCCGGAGTACCGGGGGGTTACCGGAACCCCCCGGGGGGTTATTGGGCCTCATGGGCCTAGTGGTGGAAGAGAGGAGGCAGGCCAAGGTGTGGCACGCGCCCCCCTATCCCAAACCGAATTGTACTAGGGGGGCCGGCCACCCTTTCCTTCTCTCCTTCCTTCTTCTCCTACTTGGACGAGGAAAGAGGGAAACCTACTCCTACTAGGAGTAGGAATCCCCCCCTTGGGCGCGCCCCTTGTGGCCAGCCCTCCTCCTCCTCCCCTCCATTATATACAGGGGAGGGGGCACCCCATAGATACCAAAGTATCTCTTAGCCGTGTGCGTTGCCCCCCTCCACGAAAACACACCTCGGTCATATCGTCGTAGTGCTTAGGCGAAGCCCTGCGCCGGTAACTTCATCATCACGGTCACCATGCCATCATGCTGACGAAAATCTCCCTTGGCCTCAGCTGGATCAAGAGTTCGAGGGACGTCACCGAGCTATACGTGTGCAGATCACGGACGTGTGCGTTCGGTACTTGATCGGTTGGATCGTGAAGACGTTCGAGTACATCAACCGCGTTACTAAATGCTTCCACTTTCGGTCTACGAGGGTATGTGGACACACTCTCCCGCTCGCTGCTACTCTTCTCCTAGATAGATCTTGCGTGATCGTAGGCAAATTTTTGAAATACTACGTTCTCCAATAGTGGCATCCAAGCCAGGCCTATGCGTAGATGTTATATGCACAAGTAGAACACAAAGAGTTGTGGGCGATAATAGTCATACCGCTTACCAGCATGTCATACTTTGATTCGGCGGTATTGTTGGATGAAGCAGCCCAGACCGACATTGCATGACTGCGTTCATGAGACTGGTTCTACCGTCGTGCTTCGCACACACGTGGCTAGTGGGTGTCTGTTTCTCCAACTTTAGTTGAATCGAGTGTGACTACGACCGGTCCTTGTTGAAGGTTAAAATAGCACACTTGACGAAAAATCATTGTGGTTTTGATGCGTAGGTAAGAACGGTTCTTGCTAGGCCCGTAGCAGCCACGTAAAACTTGTAACAACAAAGTAGAGGACGTCCAACTTGTTTTTGCAGGGCATGTTTTGATGTGATATGGTCAAGACGTGATGATATATAAATTGTTGTATGAGATGATCATGTTTTGTAAAAGTTATCAGCAACTGGCAGGAGCCTTATGGTTCTCGTTTTATTGTATGAAATGCAATCGCCATGTAATTGCTTTACTTTATCACTAAGCGGTAGCGATAGTCGAAGAAGCAATAGTTGGCAAGACGACAACGATGCTTCGATGGAGATCAAGGTGTCAAGCCAGTGACGATGGTGATCATGACGGTGCTTTGGAGATGGAGATCAAAGGCACAAGATGATGATGGCCATATCATATCACTTATATTTGATTGCATGTGATGTTTATCTTTTTATGCATCTTATTTTGCTTAGTACGGCGGTAGCATTATAAGATGATCTCTCACTAAATTTCAAGGTACAAGTGTTCTCCCTGAGTATGCACCGTTGCGACAGTTCGTTGTGCCGAGACACCACGTGATCGGGTGTGATATGCTCTACGTTCACATACAACGGGTGCAAGCTAGTTTTGCACACGCAGAATACTTGGGTTAAACTTGACGAGCCTAGCATATGCAGATATGGCCTCGGAACACTGAGACCGAAAGGTTGAATGTGAATTATATAGTAGATATGATCAACATAGTGATGTTCACCATTGAAAACTACTGCATCTCACGTGATGATCGGACATGGTTTAGTTGATATGGATCACGTGATCATTTAGATGACTAGAGGGATGTCTATCTAAGTGGGAGTTCTTAAGTAATATGATTAATTGAACTTTAATTTATCATGAACTTAGTCCTAATAGTATTTGCATAACTATGTTGTAGATCAATAGCTCGCGATTTAGCTCCCCGTTTAATTTTGATATGTTCCTAGAGAAAAATAAGTTGAAAGATGTTAGTAGCAATGATGCAGACTTGGTCAATGATCTAAGGATTATCCTCATTGATGCACAGAAGAATTATGTCCTTGATGCACCGCTAGGTGACAGACCTATTGCAGGAGCAGATACAGACGTTATGAACGTTCGGCAAAGCTCGGTGTTGGGGATATTACTGCTGGGCGTAAACCGGCCAGGAGAGGCCGGATTATCTCCATAATGAGTTATTCTATTTGAAGCCCATGAAGACAAAGATGATGGCGCTTTATGAAGGCCCAGGGCCCAAAGGCGGATTAAGGCCTGTAGACATAAACCGACATCGATATGTAAGCTTGTGTTATAAGATAGAAATAGTAGAGACCGGGCCGGACACGTTTATGAGCCAGCCTTGAGATACTGTAAACCGACGGGCGTCAGCCCATGTATATAAGGGGACGACCCGGCGGTGGTTTAGGGACAACAAACAACAACTCGAGACCCTGGCAAAGCGTATTCGCTCCCTGGTCATCGAAACCCTAGCAATTCCACAACAACTGGATCATAGGCCTTTACCTTCATAGCAAGGGGCCGAACCAGTATAAACTCCCTGTGTCCTTTGTCCGCTTTAACCTCTTTAAGTTAAACCGTCGTGATGGCTCCACGACTAAGTCCTTTCACTAGGACATCTGCCGTGACAAAACCACGACAGTTGGCGCCCACCGTGGGGCTATCGCACGATGGTTTCGAGTTCTTAGAGGCAGCTTCGAAGGGCTCAAGGGATACGTTGTGGGCTGGATGACGAAGAGTCGTCGCGGCAAGCTCTACATCAATGACGCAGGCTGGGGCCCCGAGGCCGGCTCAATTGAGTACGGGTACCGGGTCCCCTTCAGCGGCATTCACGTGTTCATTAGCAAGATTGGCGAACTGGGCCGTGAGCCGGACATCTGCACTGACATCATCGAAACGGCTCAGGGTGCGAGATCTGCCCGGGTTAAGCCTGCCATGAAGCGTGCCTTCGTGGGACTCATCCACGGAGTGGAATCTGAGGATAGATCGGAATCTGGTGGTGAAACCGTCGTTTACTCCGGGGACGAGTCATCTACTCGAGAGACCGAGTCATTGTACCAGCTACAGGATGGCCGGTTTGGGGGCTGTTCTGATGGCAACAGTATTCCGGACTCCTTTGATCCACCGATCCGGGTTGCGATCTTCATGGCTGGTACACAGTCAGCACCACAATCTTCGACCGCTGCGGCGATGATCTCCGGTTCAGCAGCGGCGACAGTAGCTGGGGCAGGAGGCCCCGCGCCACCGCCGGTTCAGGTTCTGTCCGATTTATTCGACACCTTGGCAGCACTACTAGCGGCTGAAGTCAGCCCGGCGAATCAGGACCAGCATAATGCGGAAGTGGAAAAGGTGAAGGATCAGATAGCGCAAGCCAAGGTGGACCTGGCCGCTGAAAACATCAGAATGGCGGCAAGGCAGGCCGAGTTAGATGCCCAGTCTTATCGGGTTATGCTGGACCAGAACGCATCGAATAATGTAATGAGGAGAAGGTATCGATCCCACCTGCCTCCGATTTACGACGCCAGGAATCTCTTCAACACGCCAGGAGTTGGGACCAGCAACCAGCCAGTGGTAAACTGGGCCGAAGCGCCCGGAACGGGAACGCCGGTTCAGCCGCGTGCAATGGATCCACCTCCTTAGAATATCTCGTCCCAACACGTGCCAACGCCTCCGGGTCATTACTCCAACCCTTTGGACAACATAGTCGCAGCCGCTTCATGATTGGCGGCCCTCCCAGTCGATGGTGAGTCCCCCGTAGCGGTGGAGACGCGACGGGCTAGGGAGCTCCTTCAGATAGCTTTGACTCAGCAGCAGGCTTATTCATACAGCCGTGAGAGGATTCATTCCACTCCCCGCCCAAGCCGAAGTTACAGCAGGCATATGGATGAACCGGTCGTGTCGAGCAGTGCGCGGAATCGTAATCCGCCTCGTGACCATAACCCGGCGGGTGGCGGTGTTGATGCTCAGGACGTAGTGGATCGTGCTAGAGCACGTCGGGAGGCCGAGTTAGCGGCGCAGCACGCAGCCCGTCAACTTATGTCGGTTCGTCCAACAACTTCAGTGGAACCAGGGGTTACCTCCAGTTCTTTGGGGGTGCCATGTCTCGTCCCGGTGCTACGCAATGTACGGCTGCCTAAGGACTTCAAGGGCCCACGTAAGGTGCCGAATTACACTGCCGATTTATCCCCCGAGGCATGGGTCGAAAGTTATGAGATGGCAATGGAGATGCTGGATGTAGACGATGCGGCATGTGCTAAATCTTTCACCATGATGCTGGAGGGGACAGCCCGCACTTGGCTGAAGAACTTGCCGTCTAACTCCATTGGGTCATGGGCCGAGTTAAGGGCCCGGTTTATCCAGAATTTCAAGGATACATGTAAGCAGCCCATGTCAATTGTGGACTTAGCTGCCTGTGTCCAGGAGGAAGGAGAATCAACAACCCATTGGGTGCGCTGGGTTTTCGAAATTTTGCACTCATCAGACTGCATCAACGCTGATACCGCAGTTTTAACATTGGAAGGAAATTGCCGGTTTGCACCTCTGAAGTTGAAGTTGGGACGGCTCAAACGTCACTGCAATGACATGGGGACTCTTATGGCAGCCTTGGTGAAATATGCCGACTCTGATAGTACCAAGGACCCTGAATCTGATGATGACAAGACAGGAAAGGGAAAGAAAGGCGGCGGCACAAAAGGGCAGCAGCATAACCCGGCGGGTCATGGAAACAGCGGTAAGCGTAAGGAGGATAACATTTCAGATTTTGTGGCTAATACCAATGCGCAGGGTAATGGTCAGCGTCGTAAGGGTAAACTGCCCCGCGTGGAGGAGAACCAAGTCCCAATCCGGAACGCATGTCTTACCTGTTGAATCAGCCCTGCCCAAAGCACGGATGGCGGGACAAGCCGGCCATGCACCTCTGGAAGGATTGTTATATTATGCGGGAATTCAAAAATTCAGATTTTTTTGGAATGATCATGGACCGAGCGGCGGTTCAGGCCCTGGATCTCATGGGCCAGGTTATGGCGGAGGTAATTCCGGTTCAGGATTTCACGGCAATCAAAGCAGACATGGCAACCAAGGCAATCAGAGCAACCAGGGTGGTTATAATCATTAGGGGAATCAACAGCTGCAGCAGTCGGGTTACCAGAGCAACCCGAAGCAGTTGAACAGCGGGCAGTACCATGTCTTCACCACTAGCCTATGTAAGCGCGATCAGAAGCTTCATAAAAGGGCAGTGAATTCTGTTGAACCGGCGGTGCCCCGTTATTTACGCTGGTCTGAACAGCCCATTGTGTGGAGTCGAGAGGATCATCCACCTCGGGTTGATAATCCGGGTCATCTGGCATTGGTGGTCGCACCTCAGGTTCGAGGTTATAAGTTCACCAAGGTACTCATGGATGGGGGGAGTAGTATCAATATCCTTTATTATGAAACTTTCCATCGCATGGGGTTAACAGAAAAAAATCTTAAACCGTCCAACACGGTCTTCCATGGAGTGGTGCCTGGTAAATCGGCGTATCCAATTGGTAAGATAGCTCTGGAATTTGCTTTTAGAGATGAGCATGATTCAAGATCAGAGACATTGACCTTTGAAGTGGTGAAAATCAAGAGCCCGTATCATGCCCTGTTTGGACGGCCGGCTTATGCTAAGTTCATGGCAAGACCCTGTTATGTTTATCTGCAACTCAAGATGTCAGGTCATAAGGGGACCATCACGGTTCATGGGAGTCGTAAGATTGCTTTGGAATGTGAAGAAGGTGATACGGTTTATGCTGAGTCGGTTTGTGCAACAAAGGAGTTGAAGTTCTATAAGGACAATGTTGATCCAGCGGATATGACTTTGTTGAAAAAGCCAACTACAGAGCATGATCCGGCCTTAAAGTTTAAATCGGCTGATGAGACTAAGCTGGTTGATTTTGTTCCTGGAGATTCATCCAAGCAGTTTAGCATCAGCACTAACTTGGATCCGAAATAGGAAAGCGTGCTCATTGAGTTCATCCGTGAGAATCGGGACGTCTTTGCGTGGAAGCCTTCTGACATGCCAGGTGTACCGAGGGAACTTGCTGAGCACACTCTTAATGTCGATCCCAAGTTTAAACCGGTCAAGCAGTTTCTTCGCCGGTTCAATGAAGAACGACGCAAGGCCATTGGTGAGGAGGTAGCCAGGCTCTTGGCGGCTGGGTTTATCATTGAAGTATTTCATCCTGAGTGGTTGGCTAATCCGGTGCTGGTACTTAAGAAGAACGGGACTTGGCGTATGTGTGTGGACTACACAGATTTAAACAAGGCTTGTCCAGCGGATCCTTTTGCCCTCCCTCGTATTGATCAAATCATTGATGCTACGGCGGGTTGCGAGCGTTTGAGTTTTCTGGATGCTTATTCTAGTTACCATCAGATCAAAATGGCAATTAAGGACCAGGAGAGCACGGCTTTCATAACTCCTTTGGAGCCTTCTGTTATGTAACTATGCCTTTTGGGCTCAAGAGTGCCCAGGCGAATTATAAGCGCTGTGTGCAGAATTGTCTTCATGATCAGATCGGTCGCAATGTTCATGCTTATGTGGATGATATTGTGGTGAAATCCAGAAAGGAGGAGACATTGATCGATGACTTGAAGGAGACCTTCGATAACCTCCGGGTCTATAAAATGATGCTTAATCCGGCCAAGTGTGTCTTTGGTGTACCGGCAGGCAAACTCTTGGGTTTTTTGGTGTCTAACAGGGGCATTGAAGCCAATCCGGAGAAAATCAAGGCTATAACTTCTTTGGCTAAACCGAAGTGTATCAACGTTGTTCAACGCCTGGCGGGCCGGATTTCCGCCTTGAGTCGGTTTATCAGTCGCCTTGGTGAGAAGGCCATCCCTTTATATCAGATGCTGAAGAAGACGGATGACTTCGTCTGGAGTGACACCGCCAATGAAGCATTTGAGGACTTAAAGCGGCAGCTGGCTAATCCGCCGGTCCTTGCTGCTCCTGTTGATAAAGAGCCATTGTTGTTATATGTGGCTGCTAACGCCCGGGCCATTAGCGTGGCTATTGTGGTGGAGCGCAAGGAGGCTGGAAAGGAGTATCCGGTTCAACGGCCGATTTATTATCTCAGTGAGGTACTTATTGAGTCCAAGCAAAGGTAGCCGCATTGGCAGAAGCTGGTGTATGGAGTTTTTATGGCAAGCCGGAAGCTTAAACAATATTTCCAGGGTCATCCCATTACTGTGGCCAGCTCTGCTCCTTTGCGGGATATAATCCAGAACAGGGAAGCGACTGGCCGGATTGCCAAGTGGGCTATTGAGCTTGGGCCTCACGGTTTAAAGTATATACCTCGGACGGCAATCAAGTCCCAAGCGTTGGTGGATTACATCAATGACTGGACAGAGTTACAGGCGCCAGAAGAAAAGCCGGATCATACTTATTGGACTATTCACTTTGATGGGTCCAGGCAATTGGAGGGCTCGGGGGCTGGAGTCGTATTAACTTCCCCACGAGGTGATAAGTTTTGTTATGTTCTCCGTTTAATGTTCCCTTGCACTAACAATGCAGCTAAATATGAGGCTTTACTCCATGGTCTTCGGATGGCTAAGGAGATGAACTTAAGCCGAGTTAAGTGTTTCGGTGACTTGGACCTGGTGGCTCAACAGGTGTCTGCTACTTGGGATTCCAAGGACCCACTCATGGCAGCATATCTCGAGAGGTGGACATTGTTGCAGGTCACTTCAAAGGTTATCAGGTCGATCATGTGGACCGACAGAAGAACGAAGCGGCGGACGCTTTAAGTCGTTTGGGTTCCCAACGTAAACCGGTTCCACCCAATGTCTGCCTGGATGTACTGCATAATCCGTCAGTCAAGCTCCCTACAGAGGAAGATTTGGCTGTTCCTGATCCAGAGGTTCAGTTGGTGGCGGCTCTTCATGTTATCCCGGATTGGACGGTTCCATATTTGGCGTATATGAACCGGGGGGAGTTACCAGAGGATGAAACCTTGGCCAGGCAGATAACCCGGCAATCCAAGTCCATGACTATTGTCCATGGCGAGTTACATCATTGCAGTGTGACAGGGGCATTTCAGCGTTGCGTGTCTCCTGAAGAAGACCGTGAGATTTTAGGTGAGATCCACGAAGGAGATTGTGGTCATCACGCCGGTTCAATGTCACCCGTAGCTAAAGCTTTTCATCGTGGCTTCTATTGGCTGACGGCTCATGCTGATGCAGAAGACATGGTGAAAAAGTGCGACGGCTGTCAGAAATTTTCACGCCGAGCTCATGTTCCGGCCCAGGAATTGAGGATGATTCCAATCACTTGGCCGTTTGCAACTTGGGGGCTGGATATGGTTGGGCCCTTTAAGAGATCCAAAGACAAGAAGACCCACCTTTTGGTGGCGGTTGATAAATTCACTAAGTGGGTGGGGGCAGAGCTAGTCAGTAAGTGTGATGCAGCTACGGTGGTTCAATTTATCAAGAAGGTGATTTTCCGGTGTGGCTTTCCACACAGCATTATAACTGATAATGGTACCAATCTGTCCAAAGGTGCTATGAAGGAGTTCTGTCAATGTGAGCACATCCGGCTTGACGTATCATCAGTGGCTCGCCCCCAGTCTAACGGTCAAGCGGAAAGAGCCAATCAAGAGATCTTGAGAGGCATCAAGCCCCGGCTTATGGTTCCTTTGTAACGGACGCCGGGTTGTTGGGTGGAGGACTTACCTTCTGTGTTATGGAGCATCAATACCACGCCCAACAGATCCACGGGTTACACGCCTTTTTTGATGGTTTATGGAGCGGAGGCGGTTCTCCCTAGTGACATCCGTCACGACTCGCCTCGGGTGGCGGCGTATGTTGAAGCTGACAATGAGAAGGCACGACAGGAAGCACTTGACCTGTTAGATGAGTGGTGTGACATTGCAGCAGCTCGTTCGGCGATTTATCAACAAGATCTGCGTCGTTATCACAGTCGCCGGGTTAGAACCAGAACTTTTCAAGAAGGCAATCTGGTACTCCGACTCATCCAGGATCAGACTGATATGCACAAGTTATCCCCCCCCTTGGGAAGGACCCATTGTGGTCAGCAAGAATCTGCATAACGGGTCATACTACCTTATTGATGTTCGAGAGCACAAAGACTCACGTAAATCGGAGGAGGAGACCCACCGGCCGTGGAATATCGCTCATCTTCGGCCCTACTATACCTGAGCCATAGGCTCTGCTTATGTACATTGTTATGACAATGTATATATTATGATCAATATAATAAACCGGAGCCTCAGCTAAAGCGGGGTATCTGTTGTTTTTCTTATATCATGTGTGGTTACATGGGGGCTTCTGTTCATAAAGCGGCGTCCAGTTTACCCCTTGATCCAGCTTATAAAGCCTTATATAAAAATCACTTGGGGGCTTAGTCGTACTCGAACCATAGCTATACCTCTTGATTGGCGCAAGGCCACCAGAAAAATCACTTGGGGGCTTGGTCGTACTCGAACCATAGCTACACCTCTTGATCGGCGCAAGGCCACCAGAAAAATCACTTGGGGGCTTGGTCATACTCGAACCATAGCTACACCTCTTGATCGGTGCAAGGCCACTAGAAAAATCACTTGGGGGCTTGGTCGTGTCCGGACCATAGCTACACCAGAAAACTACTTAGGGGCCAAAGAGAGTGTTGCAAAAGAACAACTCAAACATAGGCACCCACTGAGCACAGCTCAAAATATTGCTTGGGGATTCTTTGCTATCGCAATGAACAAAGAATCTACACATGTAATAGGCTATCAAGCCACGGCTTGGAAGCCTGGTGTATACACCTAAAACCCCGGGTTAGCATGCCTTTTTAAGTAAGTCACTCCGTCCAGGTAAACCTAGTATGACCCGTCGAACTTTGACAAGTCAATATCATAAGACCCTGAACTTGTCAAAGTTAAAACGACGATTGGTTAAAGATTGAGGTCCATCTTAAAAGGCTTTGTAAAATGGTTTAACTCAGTGGCCTGGCAGCCCATGAAAAGCCTCGAATTTGGGGCCTGGCAGCCCGTGAAAAGCCTTGACTACAAGTTTTCATATGCTTTTATTTGCCAAGTTTTTTTCTCCTTTGATGAGATTTATGATGTTTTTGATAAAGCGGCGTTCATTAACCCGGTTCGGCTTTCAACTACAAAGTTGACACTACATGATCAGTTCTAATCTGGAGATTAACCCGGTCTGGTTTCGACTATAAGTCACCAGAATTGAATATGGATAAACCGGTGTTTATCACAAACCGGAATGGTTTTATCATAAACCGGCACAATATGACAGGAGTTACTATTACTCAAGATTAGGGTCATCACCCTCACTACAAAAGTTGGTCAGCCAACATTATGATTCAAGGTCACAGGTATCAATTATTTTCATACTTGATTATCCTTTTACAGCCTTGGTTATAAAACCCTGGCTATATATCTGGGCATCATGACCCGTCCGGCGATAAACCGCCAGGACACTTTCAATTTCTTGTATGCAGCAATAGCTTGAATAAACCGCTATGGATTATGAACATCATATGTCTTAAGCATGGCGGATTAACAAGTGTCAGGCACAAATAAATATGCACGATGGCATAGCAGACCAAGTGTTTTAACTAGCCTATTACAAGGCATTTTAGTGCCCAAAAGAATAATTGTTTTTGGCAACTATTGTAGCACGTGGAAGGCTAAACCGGCCTCCGGATCATGATTCGTCACCAGGTTGACTTGACGGCTGTGGATCATCTTGCACCGGTTCATCATCCTCCTCTCTACCCAGTGGCTGGAAGTCAATGGTTGCCCAGTAGGGTGGACGGTTCAATGTCATGGGCATAGGTGTGCTTACGGATTGGCGGGATAAGATTTTGAGCCTCAGGAGTTGGTGCAGCGACCCGTTTGTTGTTGACGTCATAACTCGCCTGGTAATATGAAAGATCAGCTTCTTCAGCCAATTGACAAGCCAGTGGACGTACTTCCCGGTTTATGGCTCGGAGGTCATCATTCCCAAATTCTGATCCATCTTCTTTTAAGCTCGGATAGCCTTTACCCACATCCGCCGGATCAAGATCCGGCACCCATGCTTTTGCCCGGGTTAAGGCGGTCAGAGCACCAGCCCTTGCAGCAGATCTCTTCAGCTCTTCTACCCGGGCAGGCAGCATTGACAACCTTTCTAAGGTATCTTTGACTAAAGTTGGGGGCGGCTTGTTCTGAGAAGTAGTGCAGATAATCCGTTACGTGCCGGTATATAACTGCTCTATAAGAGTATAGACAGCCTTCAGCTTCTTCTGTATGTCAGAGCCCAGATGGCTAATGCGAGTACCTGCATCATTATAAGTATCAGTAAACAGGCGATGTATGGATGATATGTTGAAAACTTAACGCCAGGATAGTTACCAAACACAGCAGCAGTCATGGCATGTATTTGCCGCTTTACACCAGTCAGCTCGTCTACCACCGGTTTAAGAGCTGCTTCTGCATCCTCGGCTCTTTTTTGCAATGCGGATTTTTCTATCTCCCAATCTGCCCGCTCCTTGTTGAAACTCTCCTTCAGCTTTTCCATAGCGGCTAAGGCACTAGTCAGCTCATCTTTGGCTTTGGAGGTTTCTGCTTGCTGGGACTTGATGTTTTCTTGCAGATCAGCGTTTTGAGTTTCCTCTTTGCTCAGCTCAGCCTATAAGAGACAGACATATCATGAGTTGATGGTATATATTTGGAGTACCAAGCACATAACCAGTTATGCACCTGATACTTGGGGGGCTAATGCATATTTGCTTGTTCTCGGAAATTTCTACAAGTCCCGGGCGCAATACAAGTATTACTCTTGGCACTTGGGGGCTAATGTATGTTTGCTCAAAGTAACTTTATGGGTATTCTTCTAAAGTCCCGATTCATCTTCATAAGTTAAACCGGCCCTTGGGGACTACACCAGCGAAAGATACAATATTACAATTCTAAAGTACCGGTTCATCTTAAAGAGATAACCCGGTCCCTGGAGGCTAAGCATGCAAAGTTAAGATATTACAAAGTCCTGGTTTAGATTAACATCATAAACCGGCCCTTGGGGGCTACTGGAGCTGACATTTGAAATTGGACATAAGAGAAACAGTTGTGTGGTTACCTCATATCGCTCCTTCATCAGATTTACTAAACCGGCTTCATAGTCGCGGCTGGTGTACAGACAGTTCAAGAGGCCAGAGTGAATGTCTTGGGCGTTGAGATGAGCGTAGCTGGACAAATCGGTGTTCCATTTTCCTTTGTCCATAGCAGAAAACTCATCCTTGGCGCTATGCTTGGATAAAGCGACCGGGTTGCCAGGAGCGGTGTGGCTGATGCCAGTAATCATAATGTCATCTTCTTTATCATCAGCAGCCTTCACTGGAGTGGACGGTTTATCAGCAGCCTTAGCTGGACTGGCCGGTTTATCATCCGTGCGAGCCGGACTAGTCGGTTTGTCAGTGTGACCTGTGGTGTCAACTTCTTCTCGTTCAACAACGAAGTCATAATCTTGTGGTGGCGGATCATCAAGCAAAGCGTCAGCATTGGTCTCTACTGGATCTGGGGTTTTCTCCGGTTCAATAACCACATTTTTGTCTGACGGTTTGTTTAACCGAGCCTTCTTGCTGGGTCTTGGTTTGGCACTAAGAAGAACAAATATAAAGGTCAATACATTGTGTAAAACATAAGGTGTTGAAAATAAAATTAAAGGTATGACTCACCCAGGAACTGTCTTGAGGGGTGGAAGCTGTGTGGCCGATGACTCGCCAGAGGATGAGTGTGGCGTGCCCTGATAATTTGAATCAGACGGATTAAGAGGATGACGGAAACAACCCGCCTTGGGACAAGAAGTGTCAGGAATGTAAGAGACCTCTGATTGACGTTTCCGGACTGGAGTATTCGGTAAACCGGCTGAGGTGACTACCTGGCCGCTGTGCCGGGTTGTGCGGCGAGCTTCATGTTGCTGCGTCTTCAAAAGAAAGTTTGGGTCCAAGTGAGCAAGGGGGTGAGAAAATTTTACTTTCCAGTTTGCTCGACGGATTTTCGGTGTTGGCAGAGGATCTGAACCAGAGGAAAGGATAATTACCTCTACATCATCAGCTTGGCTGCCTTCAGCATTGTCCTGATAATGGTCATTGTCAATGAGATGTACAAAAAATGAACCAAGAGAGTCAAGTTCTACCTCTGAATCCGGATTAGCCAAATCGGCATCAGCATTTGGCTCGGAAGACGCAGTGGTCCTCTTCTTGGCAGGTTTTTTTAACAACCTTGGTCTTGGGGCGAGGTGTCTTGGCCGGTTTATCCTGTGGTTTTTTCTTCCAGAACGGATCATCGCCCTGTCAAAGATGGACAAAATTTTGAGAGAATATTTGAAAGAAGCAAGTTAGAGCAATAAAGTTATGTGATCTTTATAGTTGGCGGTTTGTTGGAAACGCAGAAAGGACTTAATCCGGTCTGGCTACAGACAGCCTCCGGTTCATTCAGTATCTTCTTCACAGCCTCAGTAACTTCAGCCTCTGTAAGTTGAATATCAACGTGTCGTTGAGGGTCCTTCAAACTCCCGGTGTATTCACACATTAAACCGGGGTGTCGGTTTAAGGGCAATATGCTCCAAGTTATCCAACAACGAGCAAACTCAACACCTGTTAAACCGTTTGCCATAAAGGCTCTAAGCTTTGACAGTTGTGGAGCATAGTTGGACCTTTCCTTTGCAGTTAATCTCTAAGGAAAGGGATGTGTATTGCTAAGATGGTGAGGGCGGTAACACGGCAAAGGATTTTCATTAGTTGGAGATGTGTCTTTGCAATAAAACCAAGTCTGGTTCCACTCCTTGGGGTGACTCTGAAGCTTGGTGTGAGGGAAGCTGACATCCTTCCTCTTTTGAACCGCCATTCCACCGAGCTCAGTATTGGGTCCATCTGTGAACTATGTGCGACAGTTTAAATAGAAGAAATCCCTAAACAATTCAACTATGGGCTCCTCTTGAAGATAAGCCTCACAAAAGACTTGGAAATGGCAGATGTTGGACACAGAGTTTGGGCCGATGTCCTGAGGGTGGAGTTGAAAGCTGGCAAGCACATCTCAGAAAAACTTTGAACCGGGAGGGCTAAAGCCTCAACCCAGATGGTCAACGAACACGACTATTTTCTTCGTCCTTGGGTTCAGGAGGATTTTTCGGACCAGGGGCCCTCCAGTGGATGACTTCTTTCTTGGCTAAAGCGCCGGTTGCAACACATCTGTCTAATTGTTCTTCAGTAACCCGGGAAGGAACCCAGTTTCACTCGTAAACTTGTTTGGCCATTTCAATGGAATGCTGGAACATGGTTATTGCCGGGTTAAGATTCATAATGGACAAGTATAAAGCGGCGCAAGATAAGCAGAAGCAAAGGTATATGCATGTTGTTAAACCGGAGTTTGATATTGCTGAACCGGTGTCTGAGAATGGAGGAGGTGCAAAGATAAATGTATCGGAGATTTAAAGGGGACTAATGGTACCTACCGGATTATCATTTTTCAAATAAGCTAAACCGCCTATATTGGTATGAAAGTACAGATCTAAAATACCTAAATGAGGGAAAAACAAGTTTCACAGATTGATATGATAATCTCATATCTACAGCGTGTTGGTAAATCGGAATATACTCCGACCTAAACTTCGGGTGCTTAAGCAGTTCATCAAGTTCAGATGAGTTTTTTATATGAAGGGGATGCTTTAATGAGGAAAAAGGGAGCCCTAGCTACAAAGGCACCGGAAAATACCATATCAGACTTGCCATTTGCGCTACTGAGAAGAACAGGGAAGAATAGCTCTAGAACTTCGAAGAACTCCGATGAGTACAAACCCTAATGATAAGATCTAGGGTGGAAGGAGAGAAGGCTTAACAGTATCAAAGTAACAGCGGAGAGGCGCCGTGGCTTTCTGGTACGATCAGGGTGATGCAGCGGCCGTTGTTGTGGCAGATGCGAAGGTCGACGGCGGCGGCAGAGCTCCGACGTTCGGGCGACGCGAGGAAGAGGACGATGTGAAGAGGCACGAAGGGGGAAAATGAAAAGGACCCCTCGGCCTAATTTATAAAGGCAAAAGGATAAGTGACAGCCGCGAAAATCGAGGAGTCCAAAAGTTGGATATGTGACAGAGCTGTCGCCTCGATTGTTGGAGGCTCATTAATGAAGGTGAGCTATATGCAATCTTTAATGACAGGTGATGTCATGGCGGTTTATCATGATACTGGAAGATGACGTCATGGCGGTTTACAAGCTTTATATGAAGATGTTGGAGAAGAAATTTTCTTAAGTATTGAAGATTTACATGAACCAGTTCAAATCAACCTGGGGCCTAATGTTGGGGATATTACTGTTGGGCATAAACCGTCCAGGAGAGGCTGGATTATCCCCATAATGAGTTATTCTATTTGAAGCCCATGAAGACAAAGATGATGGCGCTTTATGAAGGCCCAGGGCCTAAAGGCGGATTAAGGCATGTAGACATAAACCGACATCGATATGTAAGCTTGTGTTATAAGATAGAAATAGTAGAGACCGGTCCAGACACGTTTATGAGCCGGCCTCGAGATACTGTAAACCGACGGGCGTCAACCCATGTATATAAGGGGACGACCCGGCGGCGGTTTAGGGACAACAAACAACAACTCGAGACCCAGGCAAAGCGTATTCGCTCCCTGGTCATCGAAACCCTAGCAATTCCACAACAACTGGATCGTAGGCTTTTACCTTCACAATAAGGGGCCAAACCAGTATAAACTCCATGTGTCC
Source organism: Triticum aestivum (assembly GCF_018294505.1). Lineage (NCBI taxonomy): Eukaryota > Viridiplantae > Streptophyta > Magnoliopsida > Poales > Poaceae > Triticum > Triticum aestivum. The sequence continues at coordinate 99,525,014 of NC_057799.1, forward strand.
TTTATCCGCTTTAACCCCTTTAAGTTAACCCGTTGCGATGGCTCCACGACTAACTCCTTTCACTAGGAGATCTGCCGTGACAAAACCACGACACTCGGTATGATAACTACTTGATAGTTTGGTGCACCATGCTTTACGGCTTAGAACCGGGACTTCAAAAACGTTTTGAACGCCACGGAGCATATAAGATGTTCCAAGAGCTGAAATTGGTATTTCAGACTCATGCCCGAGTCGAGAGGTATGAGACCTCTGACAGTACTTTGCCTACAAGATGGAGGAGAATAGCTCAACCAGTGAGCATGTGCTCAGATTGTCTGGGTACTACAATTGCTTGAATCAAGTGGGAGTTAATCTTCCAGATAAGATACTAATTGACAAAGTTCTCTAGTCACTATCACTACAAAAAAAAGACACATCCGTGACATTTTGGGCCGAACGAAAAAAATTTCTGTCATACATATGACACTTCTATGACGATAATTGTGAAAAACCCGGTATCATCATAGATGTGGTGGGCTCCTACTTCTATGAAAAAAAATCATGACAGAAAATGGGCTTTTCATCCTGGGCGGGCCGGAGACGCAGCTGCATGACATTCTTTGGGCCGTCCATGACGGAAAAAACCGTGGTAGAAGCGAGGGCGAGGAAAATTTCGGGGAGTTCCCGGTTATGGTGGGAGGTCGGGGGCCGAGCGATGCACGTTTCTCTCATACACGTACGCGCATGTGTGCGAGGCGTTGGCTCTAACTGAACCCGAGCGGGGCGTTGGGCTCTAACTGAACCCGAGTGATTGCACTGCAGGCTACGCGTCACTGAACCCGAGCGATCGATCGATGGCTGTTAACTGAACCCGATCGAGCGATTCCTTCGCTACTGCTGCTAACTGAAGCCGATCGATGCTGCCTCTGGATGAACAGTGAGCGTTGCTGGGGGGGTTTGGATGAATAGTTCCCGGTGGGGGTGGATGAACAGGACCCCGTGGTGTTGCCTCTGGATGAACAGGAGCCCGATCGATCGAGCCGGTTGGGGCTGGATGAACAGGACCCCGTGGAGGGTAGGACGAACAGGACCACCCCGTGGAGGGCAGGACGAACAGGACCACCCCGTGGAGGGCAGGACGAATAGTAGACGGTGGAGGGCTGGATGAACAGTAGCCCGTGGAGGGGTGGTTGAACAGGAGCCCGTGGAGAGGGCTGGTTGAACAGTAGCCGGTGGAGTAGCGCGTGGTGGAGGCTGGATGAACAGGAGCCCGTGGATGAACAGTCGTAGGTGGAGGCTGGAGGAGGTCGACGGTGGATGAACAGTAGCCCGTGGAGGCTGGAGGGGGTCGACGGCGGAGATGAACAGTGCCCCGTGGAGTCCCGTTTTGCGGTACGCCACACCCCTCCCGATCAACAGGACCCCCGTTTCGACCGTACGAGGTCCGTTTCCTCCGTTTTGCGGTACGCCAGATCCCTCCCGATGAACAGGATCCTGTTTCAAACATGGCCGGTTGAACACAAGGCCGTTTCCTCCGTTCTGCGGTACGCCAGGCCTCGTTTCCATCGGCTGTTCCGTCCAAGCCCTCCCGATGAACACGACGAGGCATTCCGTTCCGACCCAGCCGGTTGGCTCCCCATGAACACGACGACGATGTTGTTTCTCCGTTCCGACCCAGCCATGTACACGAGCCCTGGCCATACGTATGCGCGAGTAGGCGTTCGAGACCCTGCCCGTATGTACGTACGTGGCCGTATTTTCTTTCTTGCACACTGGCCGATGTACGTACGTGTACATGCTACGTGTGCGCCTCTACTACGACACGTGCGCGCCTCTACATCGACCAGTATGTACGTACACGTTCGCGACCAGAATGACAATGCTACGTACGCTTCGACCAGGTGGGTCCCGACTGTCAGGCACTTCCTTGCCTGCGAAGATGTAGCTTGTGGGTCCCAGCAGTCAGGGGGGCGAATCATTTTTTTTTGCTCGGACGCACTTCCTTGTGTGTGAAGATGTAGCTGGTGGGTCCCAGCAGTCAGGGGGAAATGTTTTTTTCGCGAAATACAGTGGCCCGTCCGGTGGGTCCCAGCTGTCAGGTGGAGGAATCATTATTTTCCGCGTAATAAGGAGGCACTTCCTTGCTGCGGCCGTGGACCCAGCTGTCAGCCTCTCCACGTACAGTCCATGTCTGATGGAAGTCGTTCCTTGACCACGTTGACCATGCTGCGCCGAGAGCACCAGGGCGGTGGACGACGGCGAGGCCTAGGAAGGGGACGACGGGGAGCCGGGGAAGACGCGGCAGTGGAAGCCCGCGCAGAGAGGAGTACGAGGGTTCACTGGTTCGGTTGCGGTGTGAGGCTGCCGTCACCGTAGGGCCTGGCCAGCAGTGGGAATAGTAGGGGCGGTGAGGCCTCCGCGGTAGCACATCCGGCCACGGGAGGCAGGAGCATGCGGCATGACCGGCGCTGCTTTGGGCGGCTAGAGCAAGAAGACCAGAGGTTGAAGAAGCACTACGGCCGTTGGATGGACATCGTACGGTCACTGGAGCTAGAATCATTCATATTGACTAAAGTTGACAAAGGCCCCATCCCAGTCAACTTAGTAGGCCCACAAGTCAGCCTCCCACCATGGTGGGTCCCAACTAGCAGGGGGAGTATTCATTTTTTTGTGCGTAATAAGGAGGCACTTCCTTGCGTGCGAAGATATGGCTGGTGGGTCCGAGCTGTCAGCGGCGGTAACGTTTTTTCGTGAAATACAGAGGCCCTTTCGGTGGGTCCCTGATGTCAGGTGGAGGAATCATTATTTTGCATGTAATAAGGAGGCATTTCCTTGCGTGCGGTCATGGACCCAGCTGTCGGCCTCTCCACGTACAGTCCACTTCAGATGCATGTCAGTCGTTGACCACGTTGACCAGGCCGCGCCGAGAGCACCAGGGCGGTGGACGACGGTGAGGCCTAGGAAGGGAATGACACGGAGGCAGGGAAGACTCGGCAGTTGTTTCCCACGCGGAGGGGAGTACGACTGTACGAGGGTTTACTGGTTCGTCTGTCGTCGCCGGAGAATAACAGCAGGTGTGGGTGAGTAGAGGGATGGCTAGGCCAGCGATGGGAGTATGGTGGGGCGGTGAGGCCTGCCCGGCAGCAGAGCCGGCCGCGGGGAGGAGGGAGCAGGCAGTCCGCCGGCGCTTGTTTGAGCGGCTGGAGCAGGAAGAGCAGAGATTGAAGAAGCACGGCGGCCGTTGGATGGACATCCAACAGTCAGTGCTTGTGCGTTAACCTTTTTTTAAGGAAAGCCTCAAATCTGTGGAAAACAGCATACAACCCATCTGCCATTATTTCTAATAATTTACGGCCCATTTGCTAATTATTAAGGTTTTTTTGGAGCCCATATTCTTTTTGTTAGCATTACAGGCCATATTGTGGCCACGGTTAAAAAATTATACGAAATTTTGCATATTTCGGTGCGGTCCGAACTGTTTTTAATCCCGAAATTTCGACTCACATTCAAACTGATTTTAAAAATAAATGTATATAATATAAAATCCAACAAATTCTCCACGCATAAAAATTAATGTATTTTAAAATCTTGAAATGGAAAAAAAAGATATTTGAAACTAATTCCGATTTGATGTGTTTTAAAAATGTACAACCCATTTCTCATTACTGATGGGCCATTTTCTCGGCCAGCCGAACGAAAGCTCTCCTCGTCTTGAAAGATTTGCAGCACAATAGGCCTGACAAAGCGACTTACTTGGCAAATCACAAAAAAACTGGGCTGTGGCCGTGGACCCAGCTGTCAGCCTCTCCACGTACAGTACTCTTCCGATGAAATGTCGTTGACCACGTTGACCACGCCGCGCTGAGAGCACCAAGGCGGTGGACGACGGCGAGGCCTAGGAAGGGGATGACGTGGAGCCGGGGAAGACGCGGCAGCGGATGCCCACGCAGAGAGGACTACGAGGGTTCACTGGTTCGGCTGCGGTGTGAGGCGGCCGTCGCCGCAGGGCCTGGCTAGCGGTGGGAGTAGTAGGGGGCGATGAGGCCTCAATGGCAGCACAGCCGGCCACTGGAGGCAGGAGCAGGCGGTCTCCCCGGCGCTGGTTTGGGCGGCTGGTGCAAGAAGAGCAGCGATTGAAGAAGCAGCAGGACTGTTCGATTCAAATCCAACGGTTACTGCTGCTAGAATCGTTTGTTGACTAAGTTGACAAGCCCTGTGTACGCGTCAACTTAGTAGGCCCACAGGTCAGCCTCCCAACCGGTGCGCCCCAGATGTCAGTGGGAGGAATCATTTTTTCGTATAATAAGGAGGCAGTTGATTGCGTGCGGCCAGGCCGGCGGAGGGAGTAGGGTGGGCCGGGGAAGCCTGCGCGGCATCACAGCGGGCCACAAGAGGAGGGAGCAGGCAGTCCCGCCGGCGCTAGTTTAGGCGGCTGGAGCAGGAAGATCAGAGATTGAAGAAGCACGTCGGCCGTTGGATGGACATCCAACAGTCACTGCTGCTAGAATCGTGTGTTCACTGACAAAGCCTTGCGTAAACAAGTCAGCCTCGAAATCTGTGGCGTGTACAACCCATTTGCTATTATTTTTATAATTTTTACTCATTTTCTAATTCATATGGAATCTATTGCAGCACGTTTTCCATTTTTAGAATTGCTGGCCATTTTCTGGTCAGTACCAGGGTCAAAAAAATAACTAAATATGTGGGAAATTTTGAAAATTCGCAAATTTTTGCTGGGCAACGAAATATTCTTAATCCAAAAATTAATAGGCATAGTAAAACAAATTTAAAAATAAATTAGTACTATGTCATATTAAATCCAATGAAATACATATAAGATATCAGTGAAGAACAAAAACAAAAAAAGAAACTTATATCCCATTTGCTATAAATTTTTTGGAATTTTCAACCCCTTTTGATATTACTTTTAACAAACATTGACCATACTCTTAAGCGAGGCCGGAATGCATCCCTCCTCATCTTGAAAGATTTGCAGCCCAGTAATTCGGAGAAAACAAATAGGCCTAGCTTGGGTATTCTTCAAAAAGAAATATTGGGCTACCTATTTTCCCAAAGAACTGGTGCATGAGCATTTAGCTTTATTTATTTATTTATTTACTTATTTATGTTTAGGGGACCATGAGCATGTACCTGGGCCGGATTCATGTGAGAGCCTCCCTTCCAGTTAATTATGGGCTTCTCTATTGGGCCTTCGTCAGTGGGCTGCATGTTATCAACAAGTGGAAAATGTGTTCCGTATGAAAAATAGTATGCGCTACGTACGGTACGGGGCACTAAAGGATCGAACCATGCAACGACTTCCAAAACATTGTGTTTGTCGTTCTAACAACACATTTATTCAACCAACAGACGAAATATACTACTGATTGTAGATTGAAAATAGCAGCAGCAGCAACCAGGGCTGGGGGTGCAACAGAAGCAGTAAGCAGGCCAGAAGAGTGAAGACGCAGCTCTCTCTTCCAAACCAAACATCAGCCATCATTACAAAAGGGCTACCAAAAAAGAACAAGTGTATGCATCAAACTAAATAAAGATCCTACTACACCAAGTGTACGCATCTAACTAACTGGCTCAGTTAGACGTTACTATTTATTAAGCTGTGGAGATTGGCTGACGGCTTGAACCAGATGGGTGCCTAACGGGGGAAACTCCAGCCAGCAGGTCAAAGTCTGATACTTGCGACCCTCTCTCCTACTTTGGGCTGCAGAGCGTGGCGGCACATGTCAAGGTATGGTGCATGCAGAGGCGCATGGTATGCTGTGTACACACAGTTTTGCCTGATGAACGAAACCACGCTGCCATCATGATCCTTGCCATCGGTTATCTCCTGGTTAATCGGATAATTCAGTCCGACAAACAGAGAGCGTGTACCAAGGCTACTTACCAGCCTCCAGTCAAAAATTCCTGAAGGCCCAGAGAAACTGGGATCCTGCTCAAAGACCTTGCAGTGACTGTGATTGTATTCCGCGAAACAACACGTCCGGTACGTGCGAACGATCATCAATCTTTCGTCGTTGTCTGATCGAGCCAGGAACCACCTGCAACTGCCATGCCGCTTTTCTTTGAAAGGTTCTGGGATTAGGAAGGGTAGGGACACCAGGCGGCCTACAACATCATATCAAGTTGCAGTCAAATAAAAAAGGGCTCTTGATTTAGTCAATCTTAAGAACAGCATGTTATGAGCATGAATATTTTTTCAGCAAATGTTGACAGTAATATAAGCAAGCCATCACGATATCATAGGAAAGTAACATACTGCTGTAACAGCCGTTTGTAGCGATGACTGGAGTAGGCCAGCAATAAGTCCAGCCATAGAAGGAGTCGACAGCGTAAATGAAGCCCTTGTGTTCAATGGCATCAGAGAACCATGGAGGATGTATGATCCTGCGATGGACGTGCAGATTTATCCACTTACCGCAGTGACCTGTCAGATAGGCGAGACCGCGGTTGAAGAACGCAATTAGCCTGAAGTCTTTATAATTCACAGATCTTGTGGGCACTTGGCAGATTACAACCTTGAGCAAATCAAACTTGGTATCATGTTGGCTACTATAAGATTCTGAGTATTCTGGGTCGCGGTGCCAAAGCAGAGCAGTGTTAATCGATGGAAGGGGGATCAATCGCCGGTTGTAGACCTCCACGAGCATCCAGCTGCCGCGACCGTCGACGAGCACCATCCAAGACGTGTTCATGCCGACCCAGTACATACCGTTAATGTAGTTGAGGCTGACAGGGATCGGATCGCAGTCAAGGGGGTTGATGCTCGCCACCCTACGATCGTTATGCTGCGTGACACGCCGTTTCTGAAGATCAGGCAACATCAGCAAGCAAGGAGCTGGCTTAAAAAGCTCCGGCCTAAGGGCTTTGAGTAAACGGTACAGCCCCGACGAGCACGCGGCGAGCGGCATGGTACTGAGATTGTCCACACGCGAAACAATGAGCTTGATTACCTCTGTGGGGAGCGAATTCCAGCCACTCTTTCGGCGGACGCTGCTCGGTTCTGCCATTGTTAGTGCTTGGCTTTTGGACGAGGGGGGAGGCGCCTTAGCGGGGATGGAAGATTGGACAAGATTATGTGCGGACAAAGATGGAGAAGCGAATATGTGCTGCGGGAAGTGGACAGGTGATGATGACTACAGCACACCGCTTGACTTACGAGACACATACCAGCAGCGTAGGGTCATGTCGATGCCAGACAACTTGCTTGAGTGATCACAGTACTGGTACTCCCTACAGTGCTATGCCCTAACTTGCTTGAGTAGAGTAGTAGAGTAGGACTCTGCTCTACTACTAGCACCGGAGGAGTAGTATATTCTAATCTAAACTTTAGCTTTTTATTTTTTTTAATATATACTACTTCTTTTTTATAGAGGGAGAATCATACACGCAATTAACTCAAATGGATTGGACGTGACTCTATTATTCTCCAACTGCAACTGACAAATTTCCTCCCGCGGGCCAGAGTAGGTTTCTCGGTTTGCATGCGGGTTTAACGGATGGGTTTGATGGAGGCGAGGAGGCGTGTTCAGCCGGGCGTGCAGTGGACGGCGCAGTAGTATTCGATTTGACAACTACAACTAGTATATTATAAAAAACAAAGAAGAGTAGTAGAGATAGAGATAGGAATAGAGACTAGGGAGGAGCACCATCTACTGCTTTGTGGGCTACTCATGTGCTCCATTCGGCGGCCGCAACGTCCCCTACAGCCACTCCCTCCTGCGCTCCATTCGGCGGGCGCTGTTGAAATTTGGGGAGCGCACTCTCGCGACTGCTAGCAGCGACGACTTCTTCCCCGACCTCGGCAACCTCTTCCTCAACGACATGGGCGACAACCTCAATGCCAATGGTGCTGCTCCCGTTGCACCGTATGTGTTTCTGTCCTTCCTATTCCAAATCATGGTAGAATTCATGTTTCTACTCTGTATCCTACTACTATGCTAGTCCACATGATTAGTTTCATCTCTGTTATAGCCGTCATGATTTATTTTGTGCTTATTCGGATTAAATCTCGTAGTAACTTGCTCATATATTCAACTGGCGCAACATCCCCTACAGCCACTCCCGTTTCATGGACGGCCTGGTCAATGCCTCTAAGGAGCCCTTCGTCCACTGCTATGAGTGCCCGATGCCGTTTTGTGGCTCGCCGGCGGACATGGTGCATCACCTCACAGATGCGTGCAGCGGTCACTACTGGCCCTTGGCGGAGAACATCAAGTACGAGACGTGCTACCCGTTCACCATGCCGGAGTCGCTGGAGGATCACTGCCGCCTGCTAGTATCGGAGGAGGACGACAATGTCTTCCTCTTGATCGTGGGCACCGGCGAGGCCCGCACAGGCCACCGCCCCATCTCTGTAATGTGCGTCAGGGGCGACGCCGCTGACGCTGACACTGACACGAGGCCGATGTACGGGTGCGTGGTCTGTGTTACTACCCCTCTGCGTCGCGTGGGCGGCGACACCAGCCTCATCGAATGGACTTGTACTCTGGGGAGCTGGGACTATCCCGCCAATGTGGACTTGGAAAACCCATGGCCTCCTTTACCTGCCGACGCGGTGCACGGGGACTCCAAGGAGGTTCACCTGGAAGTACGCATTATCAAGTAAAATGTTGATCATTAGTCTTCGCTCAATGTAATCCGTTGTCTAAGCATGTGGAGACTTCCATGCAGGATCTTGCTCTATTGGAGTATCGCGCATGAATAAAAGTGTATCCGTTTATGGTTTAGTCTAGAATCTTCCATGTATGAATTTTTACTACAGTACTGGTGAAAGACTTACGATGAACCATTTCTTACATCTCCTCTGCTCGCTTGCAAGTCATCCTGATTTAATCCCTCCGTCTAGGTGTATAAGGGCATGGTTAATATTACTTAATAGTATAGCCAACTGTTGACTATAAGAAAGTGCCATGTCATCTGTAGCCAACATGTATAACAATCGATACTCAAAAACTAATTCTTAAAGATCATTTCTTGCAAAGCACAATAAGTGTTATTTCTTCACAAGTTTTGGATGCAGTTTGAACAGTTGAACGCTTTTGTTTGCAAAAGATACCTTTTTATCTATTTCACCTGGATGTTTGTGAGCTCTAGAGATGAAATAATATCCGAAGAAACCTATCGATACCCGTTACACATGAGATGACCCCCACATCCTTTGTCAAAATAAACAACTCCCCGATCAATGCATTTCACACTTCGGTGCAACGCACGGGCACCTTACTACTATAGATTAGTACGACCAAAAATTGAACTAACATTATATATAGTACGATAAATGGTGATGCATGTCACCTAAAATTATATCATTCAAAACTATGTTCAAATACGAATCCAACGATATAGTTTTTGTTGACATGCACTAACATTTTGTTAGTTAAATCTTCAGTCAAATTCAATGGGGGACTAATAAACCACGACCGATGTAGTACAAGTGTAGAGGGCGGCGCTGCACGGGAGTCTCACCTCTCACCCCGCTCGTGGCGCGGCAGTAAAGCCGTCATATCACAAAACCCAACCACTCCCAGTAATAAGTGGCCTGGTAAAATAAACGGACAAGCAACCATCACATCCCTCCGTCTTTTTTGCATTTCATCTCTCTGCATTTACTTTCTCCGGTTCATCTCGCACACTCGATCCCTAGCTACTACTCCTAGGGCCAGTCCTTTTGGCGGCTTCCCCAGCTTTTCCCACAAGACTAGTCAAAGTGGAGAGTAACAATAAGGTGCCTCACTCATTTATTTGGGCTTCTAAACTACTACTCCATCCTGGTTTATTCCTCACCATTGTAATTTGTGCTAAATTTTGACCAAAGATTTAACTGGTTTATTCCTCACCATTGTAATCCCTCCGTCTAGGTGTGTAAGTCATCTTACGAAAACCAAATAATCCCAAAACACTTAGGCGCGGTGCATTAACTTCTACCTCGTTTCTTGTTTCTTGACAAATCAACCAATAAGAGATAAAGAGTGTGCATGCTTTTAATGACTTGAGATATCAAACACGACATGCAGTGGTTAGTTCATTGCATGCAATACTATTAATTAGCAAATAAACATTAACATTTCTCGTTTTCTCCTCCTCCTTGGTCACGGTGCATAGCCTAAGATGACTTACTCACCTAGACGGATGGAGTAGTGCATGTGACATGCACTAACATTTCATTCATTAAATTTATGATCAAAATTTGACACAGTTACAATGGGGACCAATAAACCAGGACGGAGGTAGTAGTTAGAGCATGGTTAATAGTATAGCCAGCTGCTGGCTATAAGCCAGTGCCATGTCATTTATAGCACATCTTATATTCAACATGTACAATAATAGATCAAAAGAGTGTACTACTTTTTTATTATGTGGCCCACTTCTCATTCTCACAAAGTGCCTAGGAGCACGTGCTAGAGCTAGCTCTTCACGAAGAGCCCGCTTACCTTCTCTCTCCTCTTCTCTTTCCTCCAACTAAGCAGAAATATACTAGTTTATTTCTGATAGCCCGCTGACTCAGCTCTATTGTACTTGCTCTTGTGGGATTACTAATCTAGAAGCCTAAAAGAACTGGCCCCTGGTACTCCTAGTAGTAGTAGTACTCAAGTTGGAATTCCAATTGCACGGCACAACTTGTTAGGCAAAAAAAATCGATACAGGGTGTAGGAAGCGGTTTGGGAATTTGCATGCCTTTCCAACCAGTGAGATACTCCGTACAAAGTACGACAGAGAAATAACCACAGAGAAGGAAGCTAAAAGTAAACAATCAAATGAGCATTTTTGCATTTGTTTTGCATTGAATCATTTCACAAGCTTGACTAGTGTTGTTTTTCTACTTTTACAAAAACCGCATCGTAATGTTAAAACGTGCATTTGCACGTACATAAGTAATAGTAGTACTCCCTCCGTCTAGGTGTATAATTCTTCCCTCCTTCTTGGTCACGGTGCACAACCAAAGATGACTTATTGACCTGGACGGAGGGAGTAGCACAGTCTGCAAGCATATATCGAGAGAGACGTGTAGTGCGGTAGTATATAGTAAAGTTTGTGCTATATGCACGTACTTGCAAAATGTGTACGAATACACAAGGTTTCCAAACTTTCCCTTTTACATACTTAATTAAGGACGCTAAAAGTTCCTGAACGTTCGGGATTTATCATTTGCGTCCCAAAACTAATGAGATCGCCTTACGAAACAAAAATTATACACCTCCTAAAAGCCACGGCGCTCGCAGGAGCGCTTGCGGCGCGCCATGAGTGCCCTGGTGCGCGGCCGTTTCCCAGCGCGCCGACACAACGCCTCTTCCTCAGCCTCGCAACTCGCGAGGTGCTGATTGGCGGCTTGCCGGCGGGCGAGCGGGATCTCACCGGTGTGGTGATCCGGCGCCAATAGGTACTCCTCCTCGCTGAAAGCGTGCACCCGGTCCACGTACCGCCAATCGTAGATGAGGCGCTTGGGCCCGACTGCACTCAGGGCGTCGGCACGGGCGTCCTCTGCCACCCTCACGGCCCTCGCACGAGCCTTCTGCCAAAGAGCCAATTGCCTGACTCTCTCGGACGCGACATAGGCCTCCTAGGCAGCTTGTTCCGCGGTGCGCTTCTCTTCCTCGGCCTTCTTCTCCGCCTCTATTTTGGCGCGCTCTGCTGGAGGCAAAGCCTCCCACAAGGTGACATCCATTTCTTTCCAAAGCTCCTCAAGGCTGGGGGGCTCGGCGGGCGGCGCGGCGTTCTCCTCGTAGCAGGGAGCCGACGCGTCCTCCGGCGCGCGTGCTGGCGAGATTGGGAACGCCGACGCGTCCACCTCGACGCGTCGCGGCGAGGAGTGGAACGCCAACGCGTCCTCCTTGACTAATGGTGGCGAGTAACGGAACGGCGACGCGTCGCGTCGCAGCGAGGAGCGGAACGCCGACGCGTCCTCCTCGACTAGTGGCGGCGAGGAACGGAACGGCGACGCGTCGCGTAGCGGCGAGGAGTGGAACACCGGCGCGTCCTCCTCGACTAGTGGCGGCGAGAACGGAACGGCGTCGCCTGACCATCCGCGCGGTGCAGCGAGGGGCTCCTAGGGCTTGGGAGGGGTGATGCCATGGTGGTCTACGTGAGAGGGAGGGGGAGGAGATAGCGATGAACGTGAACGTGAGGGGGAGGAGATAGCGATGTCGTGGGAGGTGCAGTATTTATAGCGAGCAATGGCACACCTACGTAAGATATGGACTGAGCTGCACTGACTTAACTGCGGGTCCAGTTGCGTCACTGACATGTGGGCCAGACCCCTGTTGGGCCCATATGTCAGTGACCCAATGCACCTGCAGTTAACTAACAGCTACGTGCGCATATTTGTTGGAGTAAATTACGGGGGAGCGAAGGGGTGGAAATATTGCTGGTCACAACGGATTGGACGAGCGTGGGGGGAGGAGAGTCATGCATGCATATTTTTTCACATGGGGTGGAGTGGTGGGACCGCCGGAGGGAGAAGGAGAGTTTGGCAGGCATATTGTTTCCACACATGGAGAGGAAAAGATTTGGAGACGAACGGGCTTCCTGCAGGTATGGGGAACGGTGCATAATAAGTCATCTTGCATGCCGGGCTAGGTATAGTCTCAAGTCATTAAAAACATACACGCCCCACACATGTTCATATTTCAAGGTGCACTAAATTATTGCATGCGATGATTAAGGCTGGCCATAATGGTGGTATCTTAGCTGGTATCATGCACACGGGAATAGCAAACATGCTGACGTGGCAAAGAATTAAAGAAGAGAGGGGGGTTAGAGTAACTAGTGTTCATGCATGCATTGGTAAACACATTTTTTTGTGAAGAACGACAGCACTAGTTGAGTACTTTTGCAGACTTCAAAAACTATTCCACCGCCTCTACTATCTTGCTAAGAGTAGGTGAAATTTTTTAATCGAGCCCTTTAAACTAGAAGGGAGCTAGTGGTACTCTAAGGCTGGTCATAGTGGGGAGTAACTTAGACTAGTAACATGCATATGTTACTAGTCTGTGTTACTACCTCTATAGTGCATAGTATCATAGATTAGTATCATAGGTGGTCTCATTTATTGCCATGCATGACACATAGTAGCATCACATTTATTATGTTACGGTATCTACCTATGTTACTATAATCATCTCTCTCTTATACTCATTATAATCAGTATTGTGGATATTGATATTTTTAGTATAAATTTGGTCGTGGGATTTCATTGATGCATGTCAAAGCATGGAGGAAGTGGAGCTTAGGGCTTGCATTGCCGGTCTCTACATAGGTATTTCTCTTCATAATCCTGTAATTTTAGCGACTGGTTGCGCTTTTGTGCTAGTGTCTCTTGCATCGGGTGACTATGACAGGTCTGCTATGCGTGACCTGAAGATGAAAGCGTTGAGCATCTCGAAGTTGATAAACAATCTTCAATTGTCAAAGATTAGCCGTTCGGCCAATAAGGTGGCACACTTAATCGCTAAGTATAGCTTTGACAATAAATTAGAGGGTATTCTTGTAAATAACGTACCGCCTTGTGTGGTGAATATTGTATTGAATGAGTGTACTGGTGTGTCTAGTTAATTAATATAAGGTGGTGTTCAAAAAAAAGTATAAATTTGGTCAAACACTTTGCAAACGGTTGATGGGAGTAAAAAGGACCAGAGGGAGTATCATGCATGCGGAGTAGGCAAAAAAAGTTACATCCACGCGCCGGCATGGCGTGCGAACAGGCAGAAGCTATACCGTCAGGCCTACGATATGGGTCTAGTAGACATGACATCTAGTGGGTCCCGCATAGTTCTCGAGAACTCTTTGGGGGCTTGCAGCCGTTTATCCACCGGGCAAGCCAGCAACCCCACGCCGTTCGCACGCCCTACTCGTCCTTGTCTTCTACCTTACAACAGTTCGCTCCCAGTCATCCCGTCCTTTCACATTAGTTTGCTCCTAGTTTTTTTTGCGGGGTACAACAGTTCAACTTCTCCTAACCCTCCTCCAAAATCCATGGCCTCCCAAATCTCCATGGTCGGCGCTGAGTACCAGGTTAGAGCCATCACCGGCGATCAGTTCATCGTAATCTACACACGTGGATTCGAGACGGTGAAAGCATCGCTTGCTCGCTTCCTACGCATGTTCAACAGTTCAACGGATGAGTGGGTCGCTGGGCTAGATGTTGAGTACACCACAGTCCTGGGACGAGAGAAGGATCTAAAGGACGAAGAGAGGAAGAAGCCCGCCGTGATCTAGGTTTGCGTACATAACATTTGCTTGGTCTACCACATATGCCATGCCGACGTTGAGTGCCAGGATTTTAAGAACTTCCTCATGGACAAAAGAGTGAAATTCGTTACTATAGGCTTTAAGAACGACAGGGATGTCCTGCGTCGGATAGGTCTCATTGTAGGCCAGCCCTTCGATCTCCAGAAGGCAAGCCTGGTGTCCTCCTCTCAACCTTCAATGCTGACCCTGGCAGCAGCCATGATTGATCCTTCGTACGCTAAACTGAAGAAACCTCATCACGAGTTTCAACATGCATGGGAGTCGAAGACATTAGATGAAGATCACATCCTGTACGCAGCAATGGATGCCTACCTTTGTTTAAATATCTACAAGGGTTGGATGAAGAAGCAGAGCCCAGTTTCCGGTTCAAGCAAAGAAGCATCGGCGAAGAGGAAGAGGAAGAGGGACGAGGACAAAGTCGAGGACGTGGACTCGGACTCCGAGTAGGTGGCAGTGCCGTCGCTCATGCTGGTTCTACTGCAGTGTCAAGCGGACTAGTTGCTTAGTTTATTTTCAAGGGTGTGTTGTGCTGAGGCCCCAGCAGAACTATGTTTATGTTATTTCTCGTTATTTGAACTCTTTAGTACGTACAGTAGTACTAGTACTATGTCTTACTACTGTTCTTCTTGCAGTTGGTACTACTGCTCGTATCTTCGTGTTCCTACTGTACTTAATACATTCGTACTAGTAGTATAATTTCGGTCAGTCAATTTGTGAAAGAAGTTCGACGGAGCGAAGGAAGAAGACGGCAGAAGAGGTGGAAGAAGCCCTTCTAGCCATCCATGTTGCATCACATGGCTCACATGAGTCGACTGACCCAAATTGCTCCTTCAGATTGCAGGATCCACGTGGCATTCAAGGTCTCGAAGGTAGATTCCGCGTCCGCACCCAATTTGCGGGCTCGACGCGCGCGCGACCGGCTTCCGCCACACAGCCACAATGCGCGCCTCCTCCGCGCGGGCGGAGACGACAATGACACGCTAGTTCCTCCTCGCCGGCGTGCTGGAGCACGCGCTCGTCCTCCTCTTCATATGTTGCGTGCATAGACGCGGCTCCACCAGCTGCTCGCGTGCTTGGCAGCGCGGCGGCATCGTGAGGAGGGACTGCAGACGACGTGAGCGGGCGAGCCTTCGGCTTCATGGCACAGGGATGGCGGCGACACGGCGGTGATGGGCGAGAAATTGTTGGCCGGAGCAGGCGGGCGCCGGCATGCGCGACGGCGGCGGCGGCATATTGATGAGTGCGCGTGTGGGAGCTTACTTTAGTTTTATATATAAGGTTGGTCAAACTTAAAAGAAAACCGTACTAGTACACGTAAACATTAGACTTAGGCAGCGCTTCTATTAGTTAGTACCACAGCAACGATACGGAATCCTATGCAAGCGCGTGAACCGCGGCCGCGCGGTCGATCGAACGGTGCGTCACCGTGTCGCGCTCGAAGGACATCCACCGAACCTTTTTGTGTGTGTGAAAACAATCCTCGAATATTACTCAACTTTTTTTTCCTGTGAAAGTTCTTGACGCTGCAATATTTCCATATATTTGAATTTAGCTCCAGTTCGTGTTTATTTGGATTTGGACGTTTTAGGTGCGCCCTAGTTTTTTTTAATACTGATTTTGTGTGTGTGACTGAGAGAGAACGTGTGTATGTGTCCATATGTGTGTTGTGGCGGAAGCGCAATGTGGAGACGGTGTGCGTGTGATACAGACATAGAGACATAGAGAGATGTGAATGTGCAAATGATCATGCATGAGTGAGACATAGACAGATGCCGATACGTTGTGTATACATGAGAGAACGGTCTTCTAGTTTACTTTGTGTGTGTGTGTGTATGTGAGTTTGAGCATGTTGTGAAGTACTATAGACCTTGTATACATCTTGGGATTCGACAATGATTGTAACTATTGAATTGTAAAGACCATTACATTCGAAGTCAATAGGCTAATATATTTATTTCGCAATTTCAACAAATGATTAGTTCACTACAAACTAAGAAAACAAATGTGTACTCCCTCCATTTTTATTTAAGTCCGCGTATTAGCATTGGTCAAAGTCAAGTTTTGTAAACTCTCAGAAAGCTTATAACAAAAAATATTAACATATACAATAACAAATAAATACCATTAGATTCATTATTGAATGTACTTTCACATCATACATATTTGTTGTGGTAAATGTTTATATTTTTCTATAAACTTGGTCAAACTTTAGAAAGTTTGACTTTGGTCAAACCTAATATGCAGAGTTTACTACTACTACTCGCTAGTTGCTTAGCCGAATCACTCAACACGCCACACGGGGAGTCCGGTGTCATAAAATTTTGAGGTCGACGGGAAAATCTCCCGCGACCCTGATTCGAGCAGTGGGAAGTTACCATCATAGCCTTCGGAACAGGCCTACGGATGACGCTTGGTAGGGGGCTGATTTTGTAACTTGAGGTTCACCCTACCCAGCCAACCCCACCCCGGCACCTAGAGTAGTACACCTGAATACTCCCCATTTTCTATCCCCACCGCAAAATAGACTTCTCCACGGCACTGCAGCCTTCGTGCTCCTCCCCTTTACATCGGCGCACTCATCCACCGCAGCGCATCTGCCTCATCGACGACCTCGTACGCCGGACTGGAGCCGGTCCACCGTCGTCGTCGTACACGGAGCCTCTTCCCCGACATCGTCTTCCACGGTCTCGGATCTGCTTCCCGGAAGCCGACGCCAAGCGCAAAAGTACCACCGTCATGGACAATGAACTGACTCCCGTTGCCGACCATGACTCACAGAGGCCGCCGCGACCATCGTTCTCCTCCTCAATTGGTAATGTGTGTATTGAATCACTTAGCAGTACATGTGCAGTTCCAATTTTGTTCATACCTACCCTCCAAATTTCCTGGGTGCTATTGTTCCCGTAAAAGTAATTGGTTATAGCCTCCATTGTCCAACAGAATATCAGCTTGTAATTGTGCGTCTCTCCTATATCACGCTGTGCTTGGGTAGGTTTTTCATCTGCAGCCAGTAGTGTGGCAAATGATGGAAAGGTTTTTAGAACTAGCAAGATGCCCATGCGTTGCACGCATCAAGATGCATTTGTATGAGTAGTTTATCTTGTGGTAGAAAAGGATGAACGAGGGAAGGCCTTATTTGCAAATCTGGAGAGGGGTATGGGTATCTTTTTGCAAAATTCCCATTTGTTTCCTTCCTATCTGTCAGATATAAATCGGACGGCCTATATTGCAAGAAAAAAGTATAGAGAAAAAAAAGTAGACAGTAAAGGAAGTAGAGATAAATATAAAATAAATATAACAGTAGAGAAGAGAGTAGAGATAGCAGAGACGTCGGGAAAGGATCGCGCGCGCGGGAAAAAGCGGCCGGGCGTGCGCTAGTTTTGGCGCGCGGCGTCCGGCGCGCTTTATAAAATCCAACGCCCTCCCACCGCTCTGTGCCTTGCGACCGCTCTCTCCCCGCTCTGTGCCTCGCCACCGCTCTCTCCCCGCTCTTTTTCGCCTCGCCGCCGCCACGCCACCATGCCGCCGCGTCGCCGGGAAACTTGGGGATACCGCGGCGTCCGCGCGCGCCCCTCTGGCGGCTTCTCCGCTAAGATCCGGTTCCGCGGGATGCGCCTCGGCCTCGGCAATTTTGACACCGCCAACAAGGCCGCCCGCGCGTACGACGCGACGGTGTGGCCTCATAGAACATTGAACTTCCCCAATGTGCCGACGCGGGAGCGGGCGCAGGAGCTCGCGCCTCTGCCGCGGCTTATCACCGACGAGGATCGTCGCGACAACCGGAGGCGGGAGCACCGTCTCGGCATCGCCGAGATGGACGAGGAAGCCATGGCGCTGTGGCGCCAACACTTCCCGCAGGACATCATCAAAGAGCACGAGTTCTACTCGCAAAGGAGGGCGGAGAGGGATAAGAGGAGGGTGGAGCGAGCCGCCTATCGCGAGGACAAGAGTAGGAGAAAAGCGGACGCTCAATTCAACATGAGGCTAGGAGCAGCGTCGCACTGGGAATCCGACGACGATCGGTATCTTCACGCCTACAGTCACCGAGGAGGAGTCAGACGACGAGGAGTAGTTGAATTATCTTTTTTTATCTATCTATGCTGAGAACTATCCTCTACTCTCTAGTATCTACTTCTCGATCTCAGCACTGTAAACGTTTTTTTAAAGCGCCGCGCATTGCGATTCTGTTGGAGATGCTCTAACATGGCAGACGAGTGCTTTAATGTTGCCCACAAGATGCGCGAGTATTACTAGTAGTATATTTTTCTTGCCATGTGTTGAGATTTTAAAACCACGAGTGCGAACATGCAGAGGAGCAATGAAGACCAAACACGGGATATTCGGGACATCTTCAAGGATGGCAAGTTAAAGAGGAGCTGCACCGAACCTGTAAAACTAGCTTTGGTAAGTAACACCCTTTCAATTACTTTCGTGTAGCCTCGTGTTCTTCGATGTGTATATGTTGTAGTTTCTGTTTCTCTTAAGCGTGGTGTTCTTCGATGTGTAATAAGAAGAGTCTTAATCGTCCTAATGCTTTCGTTTTTAGCTTGATGTAGGAAGTGGGTGTTCTCACCTTGTAGTCTGTTTTTATTTTTTATTTCCTTTTGAATTCACTTCTCCGAGTTCTGTTTATCTGGCTTCTACTAAATGGATCTAGGTTGCTCTGAGTATTGATCTAAAAAAGAAGTAACTTCATGTCAGGATGCAGTTCCTACGAGGAGGGAAGTATGGTCAACCTCGAGATCATGTTTCCAAAATGAGGCTGGATTACACACAAGGTGCCAGTTCCCTAATGATGATGGATTAGACACAAGGTGCAAATTCCCAGATGATGCTGGATTACACACAAGCCAGGTGGAGTCGTCAGCTGTTCGTGTCCTTGTGGCATTAGTAAAGACTAAAAGAAAGCATGCAGCAGCCCTTGAGAATGTAGCTGAGTTCTTGAAGAAGCGAAAAGAGCAATCAGATGCTCTCTTCACCCAAGCCAAAGAAGAGATGGAAGAAGCCAGAAATAAGCTAGCAGAGGCAGAGCAGGCTAGGCGTCTCCTGCTATCTAAAACTGTTGTCAATACAAAATTTCCTTCATAATAGCTAGGTTCAAATGTTTATCCAGTCAGCATGCCTGTTGTGATGTCCGTACATCTACTGATGTGGCACAAAATGTTTTTTTTGGGTCATGTAATAACAGCAATTACTTTCCAAACAATAATAGACGAAGCATTGGACATGGTATAGTTCATGTGCAAGCCCGACATTCCAAGTTCAACTTCCACATCAAACTCATGTTCACAGATATCTGCACATTCATACATAATGTCCACAACCATGATTCACTTCAAAGCCAAAAAATGTGAGGAGAGTTATAAATAAAGAAAATCCTCTACTAGTTCCTGCTACCAGTGCGAGCACAACAAGTCAAGACCATGCGTAAATTAATTATATTTTAGTCATTTTTGGTGTTCTAAAATGCCTGCCGGCTCGTGGAAGGATGTGTTGCTGGCACATGCGTGGATTCAATGAAGGCAGGTGGGGCACTCTTAAGCTGGTTGCACGCGGCGAGGAGGCGTGCTCAGCCGGGCCTGCAGCGAGTGCGGCCCTCTTGGCCGGCACACCAGTTCAATGCCTGCGCTATGAGAGGTCGCGTCCGTGTCAGAGCAATCACTCCCTCCAGTCCTTTTTTGTTTGGGTATAACAAAATCTCGTTTTCCATTCACATTTTACAAGTAAAATTTGTGGACAAACTTTGACCCAAAGTACGATGGGGACTAGTAAACCAGAATGGAGGTAGTAGTTTTTTTTAATCAAAGAAGGGTTTCCCCTTCCGATTTTCATTACTGAAAACCAGCATCTAAATCTAAACCATAGTATTTGCCCTAGAACTACCAGGTTCAACATCTCACAACATAAACCCATACAACCTCCATCGCAAAAAAAACCATACAACCATACGCCAAGGAGGTACGTAGTACTATGAATTCCATTTTCGCTCCATACCAATCATTCTAAAGACTACTTACTACTTATAACGCGCCATTGAAAATCAAAACTCTTAACCCCGCTAAAAAAACGATATTTTAAACGTGGCTACTCGATCTGTGGCAACTGGCGAGCCACCGCGCTCCAAGTCGTTCACCTGTGGTCCCGACCATCAACTCCTACGGATCAAATTATCACGCGAGCTGACTATTCCTACAAAGGTGCTCCACCACGTACCCGGTACCCATGAATGCAGCAATCGTGCACCTAGGGTTTCAGGGTTTATTTGTTAACGTCGCCTTTACGTAACACTCATGTGTGCGAGACAGTGAGAGGCCGACTGCGTGCGTGCGCCTCTTCTCTTCGTATATGTACTCCACCGTTTGTCTGGTGTCCAAAAAATTATAATAACTACTAGCAATGTGCCAATGCGTTGCCACACGATCAAAGTAGATTAATACATATTCACCGATTTGATAGAAAAAAAGTCTAGTTTTGAAATACGTATATCACTAAAAATATGTTATGTTTCACTCAAAATATATTCCTTTGGCAGTTTTGATGAGATAAGGGAGGAATGTTGTTGGTTTCACGATTCGAGAAGTGGTATATGTCTAATTTCTACTCTTACTAGCAAGATGCCCGTGCGTTGCACGGAACATCAAGATCTTGTGGGAGAAAAGGATGAACGAGGGAAGGCCTTATCTGCAAATGTGGTGAAGAGTGCGGGTAAATTGCCATATTTTCCTTCCTATCCG
Source organism: Triticum aestivum (assembly GCF_018294505.1). NCBI lineage: Eukaryota > Viridiplantae > Streptophyta > Magnoliopsida > Poales > Poaceae > Triticum > Triticum aestivum. The sequence continues at coordinate 99,545,992 of NC_057799.1, forward strand.
TCAGATATAAATCGGACGACCTACATTGCAGGATGGCAGGCCCACCATCATCACCAACTCTATTTTTTATAACTACTCTTATAAAAAGCATTGTCGGTGATGATCATGTGCCTGCCATCCTGCAATATAGGCCGTCCGATCTATATCTGACGGATAGGAAGGAATCTATGGCAATTTTGCAAAAAGATACCCACACCCCTCTCCACATTTGCAAATAAGGCCTTCCCTCGTTCATCCTTTTCCCCCACAAGATAAACTACTCATACAAATGCATCTTGATGTTCCGTGCAACGCATGGGCATCTTGCTAGTTGTTGCAAAAAGCCCATGTGTGTGTGAGAGAGAGGGAGAGTGGAGGAGGACGGGGTGCATGTGTGACAAGGACACAAGGAGTGTGTGTGCGATAGGTATCAGCTTAAAATGAGGCGATAGTGTGTGTGTGCACGATCGAGAGGGCGTGTCTCAAGAAGGGAAGAAAAATCTACATAGATACAAGGAGCGGGAGAGAGACATGTATGCGATGGTGGAAGCACGAGTGTGCGGGTGTATAAACCTATCTAGAGGCTAGCTAGTCGATAAATGTTTGTGAGAGAAATACGAGTCGGGGTGCGAAAGCGAGAGTTTTGTGTGAGAGAGAGAGAGACGGTAGTCGGGAAGGGGAGTGGAAGAAGGAGTTGTGTGTGTGTGTGAGAGAGAGAGAGAGAGAGGATACGGTAGTCGGGGTTGTCTGATCGGTAAACAAATGAATAATGTCAGTCTGGGATGGAGACGAAAAGGAGACCGCAACAAATGTTGTGTCTACAGGAGAGAGAGAGAGAGAGAGAGTAATTTTAGTGGTATGAGTCATATGTAGAGACATATAGGGTGTGTGAGAGAATCCCATAGAGAGAAAGACAAAGTGAAAGACGAGTGGAGACTGTGTGTGTGGCGGTGAAAAAGAAATCTTAGGTACCGAGTGATACCAGAGAATAGTAGAGACGTGAGAGATAATGAAAACCGTGTAATGTATAATGATAGGGAGAGTGTGACACTTCTCAAGGGAGACGTCGAGAGACCATGTTTGCGAGGATAGGAGAAACATGAAGTGAAAGTGCGGGTGAGCTAGAGAAAAGAGAGTGATGGCTACCTGAAGGAGCATGCATGCGAGAGAGATGGGCGTGAAAGGAGTGAACAAAAAAGGGATTCAAAAATTTGAATTCGAGATGATGATACATGTAATCCATACTCGAACCAAAATTGATCTATCAAACATGCATACTCATATGAATTCACGCACATCTATGTTATTTAATATGTAGACATTACTGATCCATACATTTTAGTAGAACATAATTTGGTTAAAAAAATTCGAATTCAACCTTAAGATTTCGAGATCGTTGTATTTGTAAATCATATTATACATATAAAGGAGCAGAATTCTTTGTTGTGCTTTTGAAAGTATATATAAAAATGATGTATATAGAATGTAATTCCAATTGAAAATGGATCCCGCCCGAAAAAAATAGAATACAAACGGGATTCGAGTTGAGTTGGCATGGTAAACGTGCACTCTGCAAAATTTGAACGAAGCGGGGAAAGTCGCAGTAACCGCCCGAAACCAAAATCTGCGAGATGGAAATCACTACTACCTATCCCTGCCACGCAAAGCCTATCTGCTGGACTTCTATAGGTTTCGATAGGGGTAGGTTTGTAATTTCACCCAAACGTGACGTAACCGCCTGTCACCCGGATTCATACACGGTGGGCGCCAAAACACAGTGTGTCCTCGGCCGAAATTGACTCCCTCCCCGATTCATATTCATACACGGTGGGCGCCAAAAACAAACTCTCGTCGGCAAATATTCGGTGTATGCGAGATTACCGTCCTATCCCCAACCGACTAATGTTGCTGTGATGTAGTAGAAATTTGAAAAGGGGGCTAAACTTGTAAATTTCCTCGCATTTGAGACAAGCGCGCCCTGAATACATGGACGCCAAAACACCCTCTCCACCCCACCCTCCTCCGTCTGCCGCCGTCCGCCACCCCATCCACCACCGTCCTCCTCCACCATGCCGGAGCTGATACCCCGACGCCGCCGTCCATTACAAGAGATCGACCTCTCTCATCCACGGCTTCGGACCGGGATCCTTGCATCCCGTCCTCTCGCTTCATCCCCACCGTCGTCCACCTTGCCGGCGCCGCTCCTACGACCGTCTCGTCCACCGCGCCCCGCCGCCACCGTCTACCCTCCTAGATCTGCTTCCACGCTGCCGACAGCCATCGCTACCGCAGCACCATCAAATTCTCAGCAGATGCGTACACGACGCCACACCAGAGGCGGTACTCTTTTGTATCTGCTCAACTTATTTATCGCAGCAAGAAAATAGATCGCCACTGCTTTACTCTGGTTTCTTGTCTTGGTTGCAAAGTTGCCTTTGTCCGGTTTGCGCCTTCAGATCCGCCATGGCACGCTCAACACTATACTCCCAATGCTTATGGTTTTCCCCTTTTATATTCCACACTAGTTAAATCATAGTAGACTAAATTTCAAAATTGGGTCAGTCGATTTTTCAGAGCTCGCCGGAGTTCGCCGGTGCGAACGAAGGGGCTCGGGTGGTTGTGGGGCCTCTCCGAACGAAGAAAACTCGACGTGGGTGGGGGTTGGGGCGGGGGTGGGGGCCGGTGGTCCGGCCGGCAGCCCGTGCGGTGTTCTGTATGGGAAGAATCAGAGACGAGGAAGAAGATGGGTTAGGAGACATAGGATCTTCATCCAACCGCCCGAAATGGTCGAGAGACAGCTGGGAGTTGCATTCTTAATGCGCTCTGGTTCATCATGTGTGGGCACTGCGCAACCAACATTTTATTATCCAAAATATGCTTGCTCTTCTTTACCATGTTCCTCTTTCGTTCTTCTTTAATATGTACTCTCTCCGTTCCTAAATACAAGTCTTTGTATAGATTCCACCATGGACTACATATGGAGCAAAATGAGTGAATCTACACTCTAAAATGTATCTGGATACATCTGTATGTGATCCATAGTGGAAATCTCTACCAAGACTTATATTTTGGAATGGAGGGAGTATGATAGTGGTACAGTATGTTCCTTGTATTGAAGATGAGCAGGGACTTTCGCAGTGTAGAGGTCTATACAGTCGGTTGTGATGGACACTTTGAGCCTCTTTGATTCGTAGGATCTTGTAAACATAGGAATAGGATTTGTAGTCACCTGCCCACTTGAATCCTATAAGAATAGCAAGGAAATGCGGGGAGCTGTGTCGCCTTTGAGAGTAACACTGATATTAACAGTACCGCACCTTCACTTGAAGAGAGCTGGTATCCGAAGCCTTTCTAGCCGTACCGGCAATACTAGCACAGATGTTCCAGCAAGTTCCACTTTGCTGATTTTACTCTGATGCTTACGGTTTTCCCCGCTATATCTACACTATGATCTGTGTAGCTACTTTGTGTCGCACTAGCAGCAGTCCACTCTTGAAGCTAAACACTGCAATGACTTACAAAATTGGCACCAAGGCATTGAGTGCCATTCTGGATGCAATGAAACTCATACGCTCCCATCTGTTGATTCTTGTTCAGAATATGATCCTAATGACTATTCTAACCTCGAGGAGTCAAAGGCAGATGGCCTGTCCTGTTCACCCATCAAGGTGCCTATTCTAATTTGGCAATGTTTTATTGATTGCGGGTATCTTGAATATGTTGTCTTGCATTTCTTCTACTTTGTTGCACCGCCATCTGCTTAGTTTACTCATCATATATGTCGAGATGCCATGCCCATCCATTATCAATACATATTGCATCTGTCATCATACCATGTTTTTTCACTCAAATGATGTTCTTGTGCATCAGACATCAAAAAGGAAGAGGGTGATTGCCGAACCTGAAGGAGCACCAGCAAAGTCCTTGAAAAACGTGGTGGTGCCGGAGAAATCAGACAGCACCCCACTTATATTGGTTGTACAACCAGTGACACAAAACGTAGGACCGACTCCAGCAGACTGTACCCATACTTCACTGGCCACACCACTAGCCCCACAACACAGGACCTGCACTCCAGAAAAAGGTATACCGATTTCATTTGCCATAGCACCAGCTGTACCACAGAAAAATCCCACTCCAGCAAAAAGTACAGCAAGTCCACCGGCCGAAGACCTATCCCAACTGCAGAGACGGCCAATTCCTGCAGATTGGAACCCCATTCCATTTATTCCCAGTTTAAAAGACAATGCTTTCAATGTTGTTAGGGACTACGTGCATATATTCCCATCATGGGAAGATTATTGTGAAGACAAACACCATTTTCACATCTTCCTGTTCAACTTACGTGTAAGTGCTATTATTCATGGTTATTATTTTCCTGTTTTCTGCTGATTGAACACATCAATGATTTACATTACATTGTTGTAACTAGGCGAGGGTCAATCTGGATAGTCATGACGAGCAAAGCTTGCTTGTGATTTTCAAGTAAGCATTGCAGCAGTATTAGTGTTACCTGAGGAAATCACACTTTGATGGCAAGTCTATAAACGAATTTCCGGTGAAGTCTCCTGTGCTAAATTTAGAAGACATTGAATGGAAAAACCTTGTTATGCACTGGTCTCGTTCCCAGGATGAGGTACTGTCTATGAAATCACATGACAATTTGAACTTCTACTTTTCCGCATGTGCCTTACGGATCTTTTTTGCAGGAAATTTGCTCGAAGAAGAATTCCGGTTTGACAAGAACGACAGGATATCGCAAATATGCTGCCCGCTGCTTTGCTCTTGTTAGTACCTGTTGTCCTGTATCACTGTACTTGCATACATACCTGGTTCATTATGTGACAGCAGTATGCATGATAGCTTGCTTATCAATTGTTCGCTCCAAATTATCTGATCTGTATGAATGGTTACATTAGTGTAGAATATATCCAATGCCAATGTTTTTAGCTCTGCATTGTTCTTGTAAGTACATGCTGTCCTTTATCAGTGTACTTGTAATAACAGGTAGTTGTTCATGTACCATCACTCTGCATCTTATTTTCCTTTGCCCTCCATTTTCTACACATCAGATCTATATTTACTCTTACCATAAGGTTGGTACTGAAGAAGTTTAGCTGTGCATTGCTCTTGGCTGTACCTATTGCCTGTATCGCTGCACTTACATTTATAGCTACTTGGTTATGTAGCATCACTCTTCATCTTATCTTAAATATTCTCCATTTTTTCGTATATTATCACATCCATATTTACTCTTAACAAAATGTAGAATAAAGGCAATGCTTTTGAAGAAGATTATGTGGTAAACTTCTTGAATTGCCCCCCCCCCCCATCAGCATGGACAAGGCCTTTATAGAGCCTGTCTTCACCCATAATGTAAGTTTGTTCATCTCAAGCCTTCAAACTTTGTTGTATATATTTGGTTAGGCATGACTGCAACAGCTGTTTATTTTTGGTGTTTGCATCAAATTGCTTGTTTAAAGTTTATTATGTAGTTCATAAACAAAAGTTTGTCCTTTCTCAATTTAAGTTTTCAGTTGTACAACCAAGTTCCTTCTTCATACCATGTAAATTAAACTATACAGAGCAAGTGATCTTCTTTTGCACTGCATGTATGCTTGTGTTCTTCATCCGTAATCCAGTGGTGTGGTGAACCTACCCACTACAGCACAATGTCATATTCTGCAATGTCTTAACTACGAACAATGTCATATCATTATACTATTATTTAAACCGTCTCTTTATTTGCCAATCTGAAATGGTATAAATTGACAGCACACTATCCATTGATACTTATGAGTTCTTGATCTGTAATCCAGTGGTATCGTGAAGCTGCCAACTCCTTCACAATGTCATTTCCTGCCATGTCTTGACCTGAACAATACCATATTGTGTTAATGCAATTTTAAACTGTGTCACTTTATTCGTCAGTAAGAAATGTGATGAATTGTCAGCACTGATACTTTTATGTGCAAAACCTGTCATATGTCTGCTTGTTTGTCTTTCAGAGTGAGGAAGATATAAGTGTTGAACAAGCGCAGTCTCATCATCTTGCTCAGCTGCTTGCGCTGCAGCTCCCCAGCAGGGCTAACCTTTCTTGAACTCTATTGAAGTGCTATCGGTTTTGTATATTATTTTGTCGGCGTGTTTATTTGCACTGGTGGCGATCTTTGATGCCCAGTGTATGTAATATGCTGTCTGCTTGTGCTTTATTATCATAGTGGCGAACTTTGATGCCCAGTGGATGTAATATGCCGTAATTTCTTTATTGTATAGTCTAGATTTTTTTCTTATTCACGATGCTGCAGTTATTTTACTGTATATATATCCTGTCTTCGCAGTAAACCGGCCAAACCGTAAAATTACGGTACATAATCGGGTCGTCATGCAATCACGATGTAGGTTGGGCCTGAAACGTGCCGAACTGCTCACGGGCCGGTAGCAGCCCGAAATGAACCCCGCCCCATGATTGTGCGAATCAAATCACGGGCTTTTAACAGGCCAAAATTGTCTCGGTCCTTGTTTGGCCCAATCAGATATCGGCTGCGAGCAGGCCGGATGCAAACCGGGCCGTACTTAGGCCCAACTATATGACGGGATTTTAAGAGGCCGAAATGTTAAACGGGCCCTTAACAGGCCAAAACTAATATTAGGCCGAATTACTAAGTGGGCCTTTAGCAAGTGGGCCCAAAAGCATAGTGTCCAGTTGACGGGCCGAATCTGATATGGGCCATAATTGAGCCCAAAGCCTCTTAAAGGGTCGGACCTGATCTGGGTCGTAATTTGGCCCAGAACGTGGTAGGCTTTTAATGGGCTGGATCTCATATGGGCCACTATTAGGCCCAGAGCGTGGCAGGCCATTAATGGACCGGATAAAATATGGGCCGGCATTTGGCCCAAAACATGGCAGCCAGTTAATGGGCCGACCTACTAGGGTCCTCAAAATCTTGTGGGCCTACAGCTGGGCCGGCCTATTAATGTCGGCGAAATCTCATGGGCCTTTAGCTAGGCCGGCCCATTATGATCCGCAAGAATCTTGTGGGCCTTTACCTGGGCCGGCCCATTATGGCACACAAAAATCTTGTGGGCCTTTACCTGGGCCGGCCCATTATGGCCCGCAAAATCTTGTGGGCCTTTAGCTGGGCCAGCCCATTATGGTCCGCAAAATCTCGTGGGCCTTTAGCTGGGCCGGCCCATTATGGTCCGCAAAATCTTGTGGGCCTTCAGTTGGGTCGGCCCATTTAAACTTGATGGGCCGGTCCACGTGTCAACATGTCATAGGCGCGTCTCGCCCATTGGATGAGTGACACCTGTGCCAACGCGGACCTGACACGTGTCTCCTCCAGCCAACGATGATTTTACATGTGGAAGATACCCATTGGTCGGGGCTGTTAACGGGTTATCGGATCCAAAACCCGACCCGATAGCTTAACGGCATTCCGTTACGGTGGATGCCACGTGTCGGTCACCCTTGACGAAAGCACTTCTGTGACGCGCGATTTATCGTCATGGAAGTGGAAACTTCCGTGATGATAATTTTGGTAATGTCATGGAACACTTCTACGATAGCACAGGTATGACTATCTTGATTCTGTCATAAATTTTTCATGGATGTGCATGCATGACAAAAAACGCGACCTACTGTGACAAACATGTATCATCACGGAAGTGTATTTTTTTGTAGTGTATCACCAAGTTACTAGAACTTCGTGATGAACAATAATATGCAAGGGATGACAAATGTAATTCCTGAGCTCTTCGTGATGCCGAAATCGGCGAAGGTAGAAATCAAGAAAGAGCATCAAGTGTTGATGGTTAACAAGACCACTAGTTTCCTGAAAAGGGCAAAGGGATAGAAAGGGAACTTCAAGAAGAATGACAAGCAAGTTGTCACTCCCATGAAGAAACGCAAAGCCAGACTTAAGCCTGAAACTGAGTGCTTCTACTGCAAGGGTTTAATCACTGGAAACGGAATTACCCCAAATAATTGGCGGATAAGAAGGATGGAAAAGTGAACAAAAGTATATTTGATATACATGTTATTGATGTGTACTTTACTAGTGTTCATAATAACCCCAGGGTATTTGATACCAGTTCAGTTGCTAAGATTAGTAACTCGAAACAGGAGTTGCAAAATGAACAGAGACTAGTTAAGGGCGACGTGACGATGTGTGTTGGAAGTGATTCCAAGGTTGATAAGATCACCATCGCACACTCCCTGCACCTTCGGGATTGGTGTTGGACCTAAATAAATGTTATTTGTTGTTTGTGTTGAGCATGAATATGATTTGATCATGTATATTGCGATAAAGTTATTCATTTAAGTAAAGAATAATTGTTGTTCTGTTTACATGAATAAAACCTTATATGGTCATACATCCAATATAAATGGTTTATTGAATCTCGATCGTAATGATACACATATTCATAATATTGAAGCCAAAAAGATGCAAAGTTAATAATGATAGTGCAACTTATTTGTGGCACTGCCGTTTAGGTCACATTGGTGTAAAGCGCATGAAGAAACTCCATGCTGATGGGCTTTTGGAATCACGTGATTATGAATCACTTGATGCTTGCAAACCATGCCTCATGGGCAAGATGACTAAGACTCCGTTCTCCGGAACAATGGAGCGAGCAACTGACTTATTGGAAATAATACATACTGATGTATGCGGTCCGATGAGTGTTGAGGCTCGCGGCGGGTATCGTTATTTTATGACCTTCACTGATGATTTGAGCAGATATGGGTATATCTACTTGATAAAACATAAGTCTGAAACATTTGAAAAGTTCAAAGAATTTCAGAGTGAAGTGGAAAAAATCATCATAACAAGAAAATAAAGTTTCTACGATCTCATCGCGGAGGCGAATATTTGAGTTACGAGTTGGGTCTTCATTTGAAACAATGTGGAATACTTTCGCAACTCACGCCACGTGGAACACCACAGCGTAATGGTGTGTCCGAACATCATAACCGTACTTTATTAGATATGGTGCGATCTATGATGTCTCTTATTGATTTACCACTATCATTTTGGGGTTATGCATTAGAGACAGCTGCATTCACGTTAAATAGGGCACCATCTAAATCCATTGAGACGACACCATATGAACTGTGGTTTAGCAAGAAACCTAAGCTGTCATTTCTTAAAGTTTTGGGCTGCGATCCTTATGTGAAGAAGCTTCAACCTGATAAGGTCGAACCCAAATCATAAAAGTGCGTCTTCATAGGATACCCAAAGGAGACTGTTGGGTAGACCTTCTATCACAGATCCGAAGGCAAGATATTCGTTGCTAAGAATGGATCCTTTCTAGAGAAGGAGTTTCTCTCGAAAGAAGTGAGTGGGAGGAAAGTAGAACTTGATGAGGTAATTGTACCTTCTCCCGAATTGGAAATTAGTTCATCACAGAAATCAGTTCCAGTGATGTCTACACCAATTAGTGAGGAAGCTAATGATGATAATCATGAAACTTCGGATCAAGTTACTACCGAACCTCGTAGGTCAAACAGAATATGTTCCGCACCAGAGTGGTACGGTAATCCTATTCTGGGAATCATGTTACTAGACCATGACGAACCTACGAACTATGAGGAAGCGATGATGAGCCCAGATTCCACGAAATGGTTTGAGGCCATGAAATATGAGATGGGAGCCATGTATGAGAACAAAGTATGGACTCTGATTGACTTGCCCGATGATCGGTGAGCCGTTGAGAATAAATGGATCTTCAAGAGGAAGATGGACGCTGATAGCAGTGTTACTATCTACAAAGCTCGAATTGTCGCAAAAGGTTTTCGACAAGTTCAAGGTGTTGACTACGATGAGATTTTCTCACTCGTATCGATACTTAGAGTCTGTCTGAATCATGTTAGCAATTGCCGCATTTTATGAAATTTGGTAAATGGATGTCAAAACTCCATTCCTTAATGGATATCTCAAAGAAGGGTTGTGTATGATGCAACCAGAAGATTTTGTCGATCCTAAAGGTGCTAATAAAGTGTGCAGAGCTTCAGTGATACATTTATGGACTGGTGCAAGCCTCTCATACTTGGAATATATGCTTTGATAGTGTGATCAAAGCATATGGTTTTATACAGACTTGTGGTGACGCATGTATTTACAAGAAAATGAGTGGGAGCACTACAGCCTTTTCTGATAAGTATATGTGAATGACATATTGTTGATTGGAAATGACGTAGAATTTTTCGGAAAGCATGAAGGAGTGTTTGAAAGTAGTTTTTCAAAGAAAGACCTCGGTGAAGCTGCTTACATATTGAGCATCAAGATCTATAGAGATAGATCAAGACGCTTGATAAGTTTTTTTGATGAATACATACCTTGACAAGTTTTTGAAGTAGTTCAAAATGTAGGAGTCAAAGAAGGAGTTCTTGCCTATGTTGCAAGGTGTGAAGATTGAGTAAGACTCAAAGCCCGACCACGGCAGAAGATAGAGAGAGAATGAAAGTTATTCCCTATGCCTCAGCCATAGGATCTATAAAGTATGCCATGCTGTGTACCAGACCTATTGTATACCCTACCCTGAGTTTGGCAAGGGAGTACAATAGTGATCTAGGAGTAGATCACTGGACAGCGGTCAAAATTATCCTTAGAGGACTAAGGAAATATTTCTCGGTAATGGAGGTGATAAAGAGTTCGTCGTAAAAAGCTACGCTGATGCAAGCTTTGACACCGATCTGGATGACTCTGAATCTCGATTAGGATACATATTGAAAATGGGAGCATTTAGCTAGAGTAGCTCCGTGCAGAGCATTGTAGACATAGAAATTTGCAAAATACATACGGATCTGAATGTGGCAGACCCAGTGAATAAACATTTCTCACAAGCAAAACATGATCACACCTTAGTACTCTTTGGGTGTTAATCACATAGCGATGCGAACTAGATTACTGACTCTAGTAAACTCTTTGAGTGTTGGTCACATGGCGATGTGAACTATGGGTGTTAATAACATGGTGATGTGAACTATTGGTCTTAAATCACATGGCGATGTGAACTAGATTATTGACTCTAGTGCAAGTGGGAGACTGAAGAAAATATGCCCTTGAGGCAATAATAATGTTGTTATTTATATTTCCTTACATCATGATAAATGTTTATTATTCATGCTAGAATTGTATTAACCGGAAACTTAGTACATGTGAATACATAGACAAACAGAATGTCCCTAGTATGCATCTACTTGACTAGCCCGTTAATCAAAGGTGGTTAATTTTCCTGACCATGGACATGTGTTGTCGTTTGATGAACGGGATCACGTCATTAGAGAATGATGTGATGGACAAGACCCATCCGTTAGCTTGGCATAATGATCATATAGTTTTATTGCTATTGCTTTCTTCATGACTTATGCATGTTCCTCTGACTATGAGATTATGCAACTCCCGAATACCGGAGGAACACCTTCTGTGCTATCAAACATCACAACATAACTCCGAAGGTGTTTGTTGGGTTGGCATATATCGAGATTAGGATTTGTCACTCCGTGTATCCGAGAGGTATCTCTGGGCCCTCTCGGTAATGCACATCACTATAAAGCCTTGCAAGCAATGTAAGTAATGAGTTAGTTACGGGATGATGCATTACGGAATGAGTAAAGAGACTTGCCGGTAACGAGATTGAACTAGGTATAGTGTACGAACAACGTATGGTGTTATGTGGTTTGACCGATAAAGATCTTCGTAGAATATGTGGGAGCCAATATGAGCATCCAGGTTCCGCTATTAGTTATTGACCGGAGATGAGTCTCGGTCATTTCTACATAGTTCTCGAACCCGTAGGGTCCGCACGCTTAACGTTCGATGACGATCGGTATTATGAGTTTATCTGTTTTGATGTACCGAAGGTAGTTCGGAGTCCCGGATGAGATCACGGACATGACGAGGAGTCTCGAAATGGTCGAGACATAAAGATTGATATATTTGAAGACTATATTCGGACACCGGAATAGTTCTGATGTGTATCGGGTATTTTCCGGAGTACCGGGGGGTTACCGGAACTCCCCGGGGGGTTATTGGGCCTCATGGGCCTAGTGGTGGAAGAGAGGAGGCAGGCCAATGTGTGGTGTGCGCCCCCCTAGCCCAAACCGAATTGGACTAGGGGGTCAGCCCCCCTTTCCTTCTCTCCTCCCTCTCCTTCCTTCTTCTCCTACTTGGACTAGCAAAGAGGGAAACCTACTCCTACTAGGAGTAGGAATCCCCCCCTTGGGCGCGCCCCTTATGGGCGGCCCTCCTCCTCCTCCCCTCCTTTATATACGGGGGAGGGGGCACCCCATAGATACGAAAGTTTCTCTTGGCCGTGTGCGGTACCCACTCCACAGAAACACACCTCGGTCATATCGTCGTAGTGCTTAGGCGAAGCCCTGCGCTGGTAACTTCATCATCACCGTCACCACGCCGTCGTGCTGACAAAACTCTCCCTCGGCCTCAGCTGGATCAAGAGGGACGTCATCGAGCTATACGTGTGCAGATCGCGGAGGTGCCGTGCGTTCGGTACTTGATCGGTTGGATCGCGAAGATGTTCGACTACATTAACCGCGTTACTAAACGCTTCTGGTTTCAGTCTACGAGGGTACGTGGACACACTCTCACCACTCGTTGTTATGCTTCTCCTAGATAGATCTTGCATGATCGTAGGAAATTTTTTGAAATACTACGTTCTCCAACACAGGGCACCCCCAGGTGCTTCTTCGGCCCATCGGGAGTCTTCTGGCCCATAAAAAATCTCCGTGGAGTTTCACGGTGTTTGGACTCCGTTTGATATTGATTTCCTACGATGTAAAAAACAAGCAAAAAACAGCAACTAGCACTGGGCACTAGGTCAATAGGTTAGTCCCAAAAAATGATACAAAGTTGCTATAAAATGATTGTAAAACATCCAAAAATGATAAAATAGAGCATGAATACTTCATAAATTATAGATACGTTGGAGATGTATCAGCATCCCCAAGCTTAATTCCTACTCGTCCTTGAGTAGGTAAATGATAAAATAAATAATTTATGAAGTGTGAATGCTAGCAAAGTGCATAAGTTTCATCAATGGCAGTTTCAATCACCTTTCCTAGCATCACAGCAACAATTCTTTCTCATAAAATTTCTCATGTTGTAGTGGCAACCAATTCACATGTTAAGGTTTAAACAATGAACTCTCTTGAAACCCAACAACCTATGTTCTTAGTCACCAAGCAATTGAATTCAACTTATTCAAAGGAGTCTAAGTAAGAGCTCCACATACTCAACCATCATATAGTCTTCATGAGCAAAACATTTCAATCGGACACATAGAAAGATAGGGGCTTATTGTTTTGCCTCCCAATGTATTCACCTCAAGGGTGATGTCAACAATAATAACTCATGCTACCCATATTAAACTGGAGATATGTGCCTAGATCTTTCCTCACCACATGATGCTTGCCAAAAGAGAAAAATAAAAAGTAATTGAGAGAATAACTTTGACTCTTTGCATGAAAGTAAATACTGAAAAGTAAAAGATAGGCCCTTCGCAGAGGGAAGCAGAGGTTGCCATGTGCTTATTTGTTTGTATGCTCAATCCCTTAGTGCAAAATAACGTCACATTATATTGCCCCTTGTGATGGCAACCTTTATTATGCAGTATGTCGCTTTTATTGCTTTACCATCACAAGTTCGTACAATGCTCAATTTTCTCTTACACTAAATGATCTTACATTTTTAGAAGCAATTTTTATTGCCTTATTGCACCGATGACAACTTACTTAAATAAATCTTATTCAATCCTTAGGTAGGTATGGTGGACTCTTGGAAATAAGATTTGGGTTTAAGGATTTTTGGATGCACAAGTAGTATCTCTACTTGGTGCGAAATTTTTGGCTAGCAAAGATGGGAGGGGCAAGCACCACATGTTGAAGGATCTATGACAATATGACTTCTATGTGAATATGAACAAACATAAACCATTACGTTGTCTTCCTTTTCCAACGTCAACAATTTTGGCATATATTATTTTGATGGGGGCTCACAATCACAAAAGATTTCTAGGATAGTATATTTGCATGTGAAAGTTCCCTTCCTTGTACTAATTATTCGTGAATTGCTTGTATGACCAATATTGTGATTGTCAGGCCTCAAAAGATTTCACTTTCTAAACCCAATGTGAAGCTACCACTAGGCATGGTATGATTTCAACTTCAATTCATTCAACAATTTTACTCATAGGATATAAGTGAAGCACAAGAGTAAATGACAAACTACTCCAAAAAGATATAAGTGAAGATCATGCGAGTAGTTAAATAAATAGGTAGCTATTTATGGACTCTCTCTTATTAAAAACTTTCAGATCTAAGTAATTTATTAAAACAGCAAGCAAAAAAACAAAATAACATTTCAAGGATAGCACACATCATGTGAAGAAGCAAAAACTTAGGCTCGGCCGATACTAACCGCTAATTGTTGAAGGAAAAAGGTGGGATGCCTACCGGGCATCCCCAAGCTTAGATGCTTGAGACTTCTTGAAATATTATCTTGGGATGCCTTGGTCATCCCCAAGCTTGAGCTTTTGTGTATCCTTAATTCCTCTCATATCACGGTTTTCCTAAATCTCAAAAGCTTCATCCACACAAAACTCAACAAGAACTCGTGAGATATGTTAGTATAAACCAATGCAAAAACCTTATCATTCTCTATTGTAGAAAATCACAAAAATTATTATTTAACATTGCATACTAAATGCCTCTGCATATTTAATACTCCTATCCTCAAATAGGACCATTAAACAAGCAAACATATGCAAACAATGTAAACATACAGCAATCTGCCAAAACAGTACAGTCTATAAAGAATGCAAGATTCATCACACTTCCCTAACTCCAAAAATTATGAAAATCTACCAAAATGTAGAGAATTTATCAGGTATTAATTTTCAAAAAGTTTCAACATTTTATCACACTCTGACTTTTCTATGGAATTTTTGCAACAGCGGTAAACTTTCGGTTTTCAAACAGCAACATGTATACTTGCAAAATAAGCATGATAAAGGCTATCCTTGACATTTTTATTGAAAATAAAGATTAAAAACATTATTCTAAATAAAATCAAGCAAATCCTAACAAAATAAATTGACGCTCCAAGCAAAACACATATCATGTGACGAATGAAAACATAGCTCCAAATGAGGTTACCGATAATGTTGGAGACGAAAGAGGGGATGCCTTCTGGGGCATCCCCAAGCTTAATTGCTTGGATATTCATTGCATATTAACTTGGGGTGCCGTGGGCATCCCCAAGCTTAGGGTCTTGTCACTCCTTATTCTCCTCATATCGATATCTCACCCAAAACTTGAAAACTTCAATCACACAAAACTTAACGGAACTTTGTGAGATAGGTTAGTATGATAAAGGGCAAGCCATTTCACTTTGGTACTGTCAAAGACAAGATTCATAATTGTTTCCACACAATTCCTACTGTAGCATATCATTTCCACAATTTATATTGAGCAATATAAGCCATAGAAACTAGAAAACAAGCAAACTATGCAATGAAAACAGAATCTGTCAAAAACAGAACAGTCTGTAATGATCTGTACTCCAACCATACTTCTGCTACTCCAAATATTATGAAAAAAAATTGGACCACGTGAGAAATTTTTTATATTAAATTTCTTCAAAAAGAATCAACTCAAAAGCACTCTTCTGTTAAAAATTAGACTTATTTTCGTGAGCGCAAAAGTTTCTGTTTTTCAGCAAGGTCAAATCAACTATCACCCAACATGATCCCAAAGGCTTTACTTGGCAATTTATTGAAACAAAAGCAATAAAACATGATCAATACAGTAGCATAATCATGTGAACACACAAAAACAGTAGGTAAAAGCGTTGGTTTGCCTCCCAACAAGAGCTTTTCTTTAATGCCTTTTAGCTAGGCATGATGATTTCAATGATGCTCGTATAAAAGATATGAATTGAAACATAACAAGAGCATCATGAAACACAAGGCAAGAACATTTAAGCCTAACCCACTTCCTATGCATAGGGATTTTGTGAGCAAACAATTCATGGGAGCAAGAATCAACTAGCATAGGAAGGCAAAACAAGCATGACTTCAAAACTTTCAACACATAGAGAGGAAACTTGATATTATTGCAATACCTACAAGCATATGTTCCTCTCTCATAATAATTTCAGTAGCATCATGAATGAATTCAACAATATAGCCATCACATAAAGCATACTTTTCATGATGCATAAGCATAGAATTTTTTTTACTCTCCACATAAGCAAATTTATTCTCATGAATAATAGTGGTGGGAGAAAACTCAACAAAATAACTATCATGAGATTGAAAATTAAAATCATGATGACAGGTTTCTTGGTTATCATTACTCTTTATAGTGTCGGTGTGGAACGACACCTATGGGATCACAAGAATCCCTACTACGGTTGCCGGGGCGCGGGGTGGCGAGAAGAGCAGCATTAGTAACCAGCACAAGGATCGTTTACCCAGGTTCGGGCCGCGAGGATGCGTAAAACCCTAGTCCTGCTTTGGTGGGTGTATTTTAGAGAGTTCTTGAGCTCTCGAACTAGCTGTGGTGAGTGCGTGGTTCCAAAGAGCCGAATCCTTCTCCAGTATGCCATGGGCCTCCTTTTATAGTCGAAAGGGGTCGCCACAGTGGCACACAGGAGGTGGAAAGGCGCACAGTGCCCTGAGCTTATCTCTCGTATTATAGAACAAGACGCATTTAATGCGTAGCTTAGGTGTCCCCTTGCTTTATTGGGGACGGGGGCGAGGCCCGTCCCGTCCGTCGCCGCTCCTCCTTGCTTCGACACGCGCCCTGGCCAGTGATGCATGCGGCGCCACATAGGCAGGCAGGCAGTTGAGGTGGCACGGTGGTGGAGCCTCCACGAAGATCTGCATGCCGCCATGCAGGCGCTTGATGAGTTGGCCTGGGAGCTGCACGTTGCCACGCAGGTGCCCGCCCGGCTGGTTGGGCTGGTAGCTGCATGTGAATGGTTGTGGAAACTTGGTTGGTGCGGGCCTGGCGGTGGCCCTGCTGGCATCCTTGGCGAGGGCCTTGCCGGGTGGCTCGGCAAGGGTCTTGTCGTGTGGCCCGGCAAGGGTCTTGCCGTGGCGCACTGTCCTCCCCGGCAAGGACCTTGCCGGGGGTCTGGTGGCCTTCCTCGGCAAGGATCTTGCCAAGGATCGTCGTCTTCTAATCCTCATCTGATCTTGAGTGTTCCTTGTCTTCACAAAGATCTGCATGCCACGATGGAGGTGCCTCCCGAGCCCTGGCCCAACGTGATGTTAGAGACCGTGGGCTCAAGGGTGGCTCGCTCTGTTGGTGTGGGGCAAGCTGCCCCGGCAAGGGTCTTGCCGGGCGAACCTGCTTCATCCCTCTGCTCTTTGTGGTCTTGGCCTTGGCATTGCTCTGGTTATCTTGGGCTTCGGTCTTACCTTGGCTCACCTCCCCTGTTCTGCTTGGTGTGACCGTGGGCGCGGCTCCGACTGCCCGTGCACAGGTAAAGGGGTAGAAAAAGTGTGTCCCTCTTTTTGTACACCGACAGGAGCCCCCGGGCCTGGGCCTCACATAAGCGTGACACGTTGTTGGGCCAGGCCCAAAACGGTGCGCGGGCAGGCGGGGCGGTTTTTACCGCGGTAAAACTTTTCACGCGCTGCGCTTCCCATGACCCGCGCGCACGGCGCGGCGTGGAGGGGTGCGCGTGACGTGGGCGGCATGCGTGGGGCGGTTTCCGCACGCATGCGTCACATCGCAGTAAAGAGGCGGCTCGCGCCTTCCCCGTAAAACAGGGAGGCATGGAGGCGCGGCTCATTTACTGAACGGGGCCGGGTCGCGGTCTTCAAGGCATCCACTCCCCACGATCATGGGGTGGGGAGAGGTCGCTTCACCCGTCCCCTCGGTTCTTCACGTCCGACACGCGTCCTTCATGCGCCTGGGGTGGCAAGCAGTGGAGGCGGGAAACCGGGCCGTCGCTGGTTGGGGCAACGGGCAGCGGGAAACCAGGCGCGACTCTAGTGGCTGGATTGGCCGAGCGGGGCGGCCAAGCCCCGACCCCGCCCCTTTATAAAGAGGGGGAAAGGGGGGATGGCATCCCACACTCTTCTGTCATCTATCTCCTCTCGCTTCTGCTTCTTCCTTTCACTCGCCATGGAGAAGGGGAATCCTGGTCCCTCGATGGTGGCGGCGAGGGTCGCCGCTCGACAGCGCGTCCCTTCTCCTCCTGAGCCCGCGGTGGTGGAACCGGCCGCGAGGGGAAGGGGGAGGGGGCGAGGCCGTGGGCGAGGCCGGGGCAGAGGTCGTAGTGCTCGGGGAAGAGGAGGACGGGGCGGCGCGCCGGCTTCGTCCCCGCCAATGATGCCTTTTCCGATGGAAGGCCATGTTGGAGACCAGCCCCGTAAGTTCTTCATCAGGCTGCGCCAGCCTCTGCGTCGCCGTCTTTGTCTTCCCGCCCCGTTTCCTCGGGAGATGGAGCTTGACCCGCCCCAATCCCTCAGATTGCACATGAGGGGTTGTGGGAATGGGGGCACGCGGGTCGACGTCGACTTCCCGGCTCCTCGGGTCATGTACCTCCATCGTGGGTGGAAGACGTTCGCTCGCATCCATAGCCTGACGGCGGGGCTCGTCCTCTACTTCAAATTAATGGAGGACGGCCTGCTCTCCGTCAAGGTCTTCGGAGACTTCAGGACTCGCCTGAAGTGCTGCGTGGAGAGCTCCTCCAACGGAGATTCCGACAATGGAAGCTCTTCCTCGAGCGAAAGTGATGAGGAGGACAGCGGGGCAGGTGACAGGGACGAGTCTGACTAGGTGTTGGACGCCCCGCGCCTGGGCGGGTGTGGCAGCAGTAGCATCTGCACCTGGCTGCTCCTCCGGCAGGGTTTTGCCGGCGGTGGGGCCAGCTCCTTGAACTTCTCGGGGCCGTCTCCTTGGGCGGCTGGCATCGGGAGGCTGTAGAAGAGGAAGAGGGCGGGCGGCAAGGCCGTCAACTCGGAGTACGCGGGCACCGGCGCCTTCATCGCGTACTGCTGGTCCTGCCGCCTCGTCTTCCAGCTCCTTTCCAGACACCGTCATCACTGGTCCACCCGTGGGCGGCCACTGAGGTGTTCTCTTGGTGCTTTCTGCTGCTCGTAGCTCGCCTAGGCGCCCCTTTTGCCCTCTCGCCTCCTTGACCTGCCTCCTGAGGAGAGGGACAAGAAAGGGATCACGGGCATCTTATCTCTTTTTTTATCTGTAAGCCTCCGGGCCTTGTTAAATTTAAAGCTTGTAATCCCCTTTGTTCATGTTTTTCATTCCATACGGACTGTACCTGTATGGGATGCTTTTAATGAAAAAGGGATGTTTGCCGGGTTTTTCGTTCGTGGGCGGACCCCGCGACAAGGAACGAATCCTTGTTACAATTTAAGATAAACGTTTTCACCCGGCAACAGGCCTTGCCGTCCCCCTACTTCACTCGACCATTCTCGCGCCCTTGGCGGAGGTAGGGATGAAGCGGGCTTAGGCTCCTCGTTCTACTTCCTTGCCACCGCGACTACAACCAAATCCGAGCCCAGGAGATAATCCTTGGGTATAGAAAAGGGGAGCATGGTGGCCTAGAAATAAAACGAGGTTTCACATATCCCAGTTCCGTTCTGAAATGCATGATAGAGGATGAAAGACTTATCTGGATCTGCAGCCCCCGGCAACCTTGTCTTGCCGTGGTTGGATCCTTGTGCTTGCAGCCCCCGGCAAATCTGGTTTGCCGGGGTCGGGACGCCGGTTCGTTTCCTTTCTTCCAAGTAGCTCAGCAGAAGTGCTCATGTGCCCTGTGAACCAAAGGAGGACAGAAAAGAAACAGATAGATGCGCACTCGACCTCTAGGCTAGGGGTTAGTCGCTGCTAAGCACTATCAACCCTAACCAAGGAAGAGACTCGGCCTAGCATGCATGCTATAACTTAGGGCGCCAGCGCTTCATTTATTTATGCTCAGGGTCTGCGCCTGGCTTTGTACAAAGGGTTACATGCCTTGCCGGCAAAGCTTGTACAAAAGGTGGCTTGCCGAGAGGCCCGGCAAGCCGCGCCTTATGGGTAAAACTTGCGAAGATGCTCGATGTTCTAGGAGTTGCTCACTGGGACAGCATCTTCGGTCTCTAGGCGGACTGCGCCGGGCCTGGTGACTCGTATTACCCGATAAGGGCCTTCCCACTTTGGCGTCAACTTGTTGGAATTCTTGGCCGACTGAACGCGCCGGAGAACAAGGTCGCCTTCCTCAAAGCTTCGGGCATGAACCTTGCGGCTATGGTAGCGGCGCAAGGCCTGCTGGTAGTGCGCTGCTCTCACAGCCGCCCGAAGACGATCTTTCTCAAGGAGCGTCGCGTCATCTTGGCGCAACTGCTCTTGCTCAAGCTCATCATAAGCGAGCACTCGAGGTGACCCGTATATCAGTTCCGTGGGGAGAACTGCTTCTGCCCCGTATACCAGGGCAAAAGGCGTCTGGCTGGTGGCTCGATTTGGCGTCGTCCTGATCGACCAAAGAACCGTCGGCAATTCATCAATCCAGCGCCTTCCGCTCTTGCGCAGCTTGTCAAAAGTCTTTGTTCTTAGGCCTCGCAACACTTCAGCATTTGCCCTCTCCGCTTGGCCATTGCTCCGTGGGTGTGCCACGGAAGCAAAACAGACCTTGCTGCCGAGGTCTTGCATGTATTGCATGAAGGTGTGGCTTGTGAACTGTGTGTCGTTGTCGGTGATGACTCTGTTTGGCACACCAAAACGGCAGACCAGTCCTTTGAAAAACTTGACAGCTGACTGAGCAGTCACCTTTCTCACTGCTTCCACCTCCGGCCACTTTGTAAACTTGTCGATTGCAACGTACAAGTACTCAAAGCCCCCGACAGCGCGGGGGAAAGGGCCCAGTATGTCGAGCCCCCAGACCGAGAATGGCCAAGAGAGAGGGATAGTTTGAAGGGCTTGAGCTGGTTGATGAAGCTTCTTTGAATGGAACTGACACGCTTCACACTTGGTTACTAGTGCTGTCGCATCCTGGAGGGCGGTGGGCCAGAAGAAACCTTGCCGGAATGCCTTTCCGGCAAGGGCCCTCGACCCTATGTGGGAGCCACATATGCCTCCATGTAGCTCTGCCAAAAGCTCCAGTCCTTCCTCCCGGGGGATGCATTTCAATTTCACGCCGTTCAGCCGTCTTCTGTACAGGACGTCGTCGACGAACTGGTACAGGGCGGACCGACGGGCTACTTTCTCCGCTTCTTCCTGCTCCTCAGGAAGCTCCCCTGTTTGGAGGAATTGGACGGTATGTTGCGCCCATGCCGGAGCCTGGGGCTCGACGGCAAGGACCAAAGGCATCTCTCCCGCCATGGGAGCGGCTGTCTCTACGGCCAGGACTTGACGCCTTGCCGGAGCCAGTTGCTCTTGGGCAGGCTCAGCGTCCGCGGCAACACCCTTGCCGACGGCCCTCGGGGGCTCGGTAGGAAAGTACTTGCCGGGACCTGACTTCCTCCGCTTGTTCTGCCCTGTTGATGGTTCGACAGATGGTTGAGTTAACCGGAGCAAAAAGGTACCTGGTTCCACAGGTAGCTTGAATGCGGCACGCTTTGATAGGTAATCGGCGATGTCGTTCTCCATTCGGGGGACGTGCTCCACTTGGATACCGTCAAAGTGTTCCTCCAGCTTCCTCACCTCATCTACGTAAGCCTCCATCAATGGGCTCTGATAATCCTTGTTGACCTGTCTGACAATGAGCTGCGAGTCACCCGTGACGATGAGCTTCTTAACCCCGAGGTCTGCCGCGATCCTGAGACCGGCAAGCAATCCCTCGTACTCAGCAGTGTTGTTGGTGGACATCTTCCTGGGGAAGTGCATCTGGATCACGTACTTGAGGTGCTCTCCGGTGGGTGCGACGAGCAGCACACCAGCACCGGCTCCTTGCAGCGAGAAAGCCCCATCAAAGTACATGATCCAGTCGCGGTCTGCTTCCTTGCCGGGGAGAGTGGTCTCCTGGATTTCTTCGTCAGGCGTCGAGGTCCATTCTGCAATGAACTCCGCCAACACTCTGCTCTGGATTGTCGAGGTACTCTCAAACCTTAAACCAAAGCTTGACAATTCCAAGGCCCATTCCACAATCCTTCTGGTCGCATCTGGGTTATGCAGTATCCGTTGCAATGGGAGGCGGGTGACGACAGTGATCTCGTGGGCTTGGAAGTAACGACGCAGCTTCTTCGAGGTCATCAGGAGGCCGAAGAGCAATTTTTGCACACCGGAATACCTCGACCTAGCCCCCTGCAAGAGGGAGCTGACAAAGTAAACCGCGTGCTGCATCATCTTCTTCTTCCGCACCACCTCGCCTGACTGCGCGAGCACTGCCTCGGTGGCGCCAGATCCTGCCGGGGGCCCTACCTTGCCGACACCAAGCCCTGCCAGGGGGATTTTTGGCTTTCCATCCGCTGGTTCTGCCGCTGCCACTACCTCTTCGTCAACCTCTCTTTGCGCCACCAGTGCGGCGCTGACCACTTGGTTCATCGCCGCTAGATATAGCAGCAACGGCTCTTGTGCTTTAGGCGCAACCAGTATTGGCGTGGAGGAGAGGTATTTCTTCAGATCCTGCAATGTTGCCTCGGCTTCTGGGGTCCACTCCATTGGGCCTACCTTATTCAAGATTTTGAAGAAAGGAAGGGCGCGCTCGGCAGACTTGGAGATGAATCGGCTCATGGCAGCGACGCAGCCGGTGAGCCGGCGCACATCCTTTATCCGCTTGGGCGCCTCAATCTGCTCGATAGCCTTGATTTTGTCTGGGTTTGCCTCGATCCTGCGCTGTGACACAAAGAATCCGAGAAGCTTGCCGAACGGAACGCCGAAGACACACTTCTCAGGGTTTAGTTTGAGGTTGATCTTGGGCAGGTTGGCAAATGTCTCTTCTGGATCTTGTACAAGAGTTGGCCCATCCTTGGTTTTGACCCCTATGTCATCCATGTATGCCTCCATATTTCTATGGAGCTGAGGTTCAAAACCAATTTGGACTGCTCTTGCAAACGTTGAGCCAGCACTCTTCAACCCGAAAGTCATCCGTAAAAAGCAATACGTACCACATGGGGTGATGAATGCTGTATTTTCTTCATCCTCTCTTGTCATGAAGATTTGGTGGTAGCCCGAGTAGGCGTCGAGGAATGATAACAGATCACACCCGGCCGTGGAGTCAACAATCTGGTCGATGCGTGGCAATGGGAAGGGGTCCTTAGGACAAGCCTTATTGATATCTGTGTAGTCAATACACAGCCTCCACTTCCCATTCGCCTTGCGCACCACTACCGGATTGGCCAACCACGTCGGGTGGAGGACTCCTCTCACAAAACCTGCCGCTTCCAACTTTCTGATCTCCTATGTGATGAACTCCTGCCTCTCCAGAGCCTGCTTTCTGACCTTCTGCTTGACGGGCCGTGCATGAGGGCAGACAGCTAGGTGGTGCTCAATCACCTCCCTGGGAACACCGGGGATGTCGGATGCTTGCTACGCAAACACGTCGACATTCGCCCGCAGGAAGGTGACGAGCGCGCCTTCCTATTTGCTGTCGAGGGTGGAGCCTATGGTGAAGGCCCCTCCCGTGCCATCCTCCCTAGCGGACACCTTCTTGGTCTGCGGTGGCTCGGCTCTGGATTTCTTGCTCTTGTCGATAGAGCTCTCTGGCACGTCCTCGATGGTAGCACAACACTCCGAGGAGGTGCGCTTGCCGGAGTGGGTGCGAGAGGTCTTGCCGGGCTTCTTCTTCCCTCCTGGGCCTTCAGCGGCGGGAGCAGGCGCCTTGACGGCAGCTGCTGCAACTGCTTCCCGGTAGAGTTGGTCGGCGCAGATCAGCACGTCCTTCTTGCCCGGGCATCTTTAGCATGTTGTAGGCGTAGTGTGATGCTGCCATGAACTTGGCTAGTACCGGGCGGCCGAGGATCCTGTTGTAGGGCAAGGGGATCTCAGGCACGTCGAAGGTGATCCTCTCCGTTCTGTAGTTCAACTCCCCTCCAAACGTCACGGGCAGTGTGACCTTCCCCTTCGGCTGACTCCTCCCCAGATTGACCCCTTGAAATGTGCCCGTTTCCTCGAGGTCTCCATCAAAGATTTGCAATCTTTTGATCACGACAGGCGAGATCAGGTTCAGGCCGGCCCCGCCGTCAACCAACATCTTGTTCACTCTGAGGTTGCGTCTCGTTGGTGAGACCAACAATGGAAAACACCCGACCGCGGTTGTGCGGTCAGGGTGGTCCTCGGCGTCAAAGATGAGGGGCGTGCTGGACCACTTCAGCGGCTTTTGAGCGTCGAACGACGGCTCCGCTGCTGTAATCTCACGCGCCCACTGCTTGAGCTGGCGGTGAGAAGTATGCAGCAAGGCGCCGCCATCGACGCACATGGCCCCCGTAGCCTTCTGGAACCCTTGCTCACCGGACTCGTCGTCCTCATCGTGATCATCGTCTTCTTGTTTCTTGTCACGGCCCCGGGCGGGCCTCTCTTGCTGGTTGTCCTTGCCAGGGCGGCTTCCTTGGCCGCCACGCTTCTTGCCGGATCCCTCAGCACCGGCCTGGTCCTTCTCCTTGTCCCGCCTCTCATACTCAACTTTTTGCTTCTCAGCAAGCAGCTTGACTTGTCGGCAGTTCTGGAGGTCGTGGCCCTTGGTGCGGTGGATCTTGCAGTATTGCTTGCCGGAGCTTCCTGGCTTGTCGGTAGCCGCCAAGGCCCGGCAGGCGGCGCACCCGGCAATCTCCATGCCGGGGGCATCTGCCTTGACCTTCTTGCCGGCGCCGGTGTCGTCAGATCCTTCAATGGCAAGCACGGCCTTGCCTTTGCGTTTCCTGTTGCAACGCCGGCCCTTCTTCGTCGGGGTGGCGGCATCTTCATCGGTAGAGTCGGTTTCCGCACCGGCGTCTTCGCTGGGGTACTTCCTTCCCTCTTCAGCCCGGGCGCACCTATCGGCCAGAACGTAGAGCTCGGCCACATCCTTAACCTTGGTCATCGCCAGCTCTTCACGCATCTTGCGGTTGCGCATGTTCTGGTGGAACGCGCTGATCACAGCGGCGGGATGAACGTCGGGGATGTTATACTGCATCCGGCTGAATCTCTGGATGTACTTGCACAGGGTTTCCCCTTCCTTCTGGGGAATGATATGGAGATCACTGGCCTAGCCATGAGCTTGGTGGCCTCCTGTGAAGGCGCCAACGAACTCATGGCACAGATCCGACCAAGAAGAAATGGAATCCACCGGCAAGTGCATTAACCAAGACATAACATTGGGCTTCAGCGCCAGCGGGAAATAGTTGGCAAGCACCTTGTCGTCGCGAGCTCCAGCAGCCTACATCGCGATGGTGTAGATGCTGAGGAACTCGGACGGATGGGTCTTGCCAGTGTACTTCTCGCCAACGTCGGGCTTGAACGTGCGATGGGATGGCCATTGGAACTGCCGCAGCTCACGGGTGAAGGCCGGGCAGCCCACCTCGTAAGGTAGGCCGCCGGATCCCCCCGGTGCCGGGTGGTCCATAGAGGGTCCTGCCCGCTTGTCCGACTGGCGGCACATTTTGCGCTGGCGCTCGACGGTGGTCTGAGCGTCTTCATGAGCTCGTTCCCGAAGAACCTGGCGCTGGTCGCGGAGGGTCCGCGGGTCGGACGACGCTATGGAGATATCATCACAAGCGTCGTCACGACAGGCCAACGCCCGCGGCGGCTGGCGAGGAGGAGGAAAGTGCACCATGGCCGCAGCTCCCCCGGTCCTCCCAGCGTCAGCATGTGGTGGCTCGGTGGAGTGCCGACCCGAGGGCCCTGCCGGCCGCAGATCGTCTTTGTTGGCGATGGCGACGAGGCTCTGGATGGTGGCCCTCCACTCGTCGAGCTTCTCTGAAGTGGGAGGGAAGTCGAGGAGCAGCTGCGCGCGCGCCAAAGCTTCTGCTGGCGTGGGCGGCGGCGATAGCTCCGTGGATCACGGTGCGCTTCGACTTCTAACTATGTTAGAAGGAGCTCCGTTACGACCCGGCGGCTGCGTGCCATTTTCGCCAGCACTTTGGCGGGCATGCTGAACCCCTTCATCTTGCGGATGACGCACAGGGCTCTTCCCACGGCGGTGCCCAGGGTCACCAGCGTGGTGACGCTGCTCGGCGCGCACACCATGGGAAGAGCGCGCGGTGGTCGCCGGTGTGGGCGTCTTGGAGGTCGCGGCGCCGCCCGGAGGTGGCACAACAACACCCCTGGAGGGCCCCGCGCCACCTACGGGGGGCCCAGCTCCGTCTTTGGATCTGGCGACGTGCGGCCGGTTGTCTGGTGCGCGAACGATGCCGCTCGCTAGGCTCTGACTACCAGGGCGATGCTGGTGCTCGTGGACCGTAGCCCGGGTCCTGTCCGCGACCGGTCCACTGCTCGTCCGCACCGGCACGGACCGTTTGGCTCCCAACAAGCCGATCGCCGTGGTTGTCTTCTTCTTAGGAGCCATGGCGACGAAGAACTGCTAGGCTAACTACTAGACCAGATTCTCAAAATTGCGCCCCCTACCTGGCGCGCCAAAGATGTCAGTGTGGAACGACACCTATGGGATCACAAGAATCCCTACTACGGTTGCCGGGGCGCGGGATTGCGAGAAGAGCAGGATTAGTAACCAGCACAAGGATCGTTTACCCAGGTTCGGGCCGCGAGGATGCGTAAAACCCTAGTCCTGCTTTGGTGGGTGTATTTCAGAGAGTTCTTGAGCTCTCGAACTAGCTGTGGTGAGTGCGTGGTTCCAAAGAGCCGAATCCTTCTCCAGTATGCCATGGGCCTCCTTTTATAGTCGAAAGGGGTCGCCACAGTGGCACACAGGAGGTGGAAATGCGCACAGTGCCCTGAGCTTATCGCTCGTATTACAGGACAAGACGCATTTAATGCGTAGCTTAGGTGTCCCCTTGCTTTATTGGGGACGGGGGCGAGGCCCGTCCCGTCCGTTGCTGCTCCTCCTTGCTTCGACACGCGCCCTGGCCAGTGATGCATGCGGCGCCACGTAGGCAGGCAGGCAGCTGAGGTGGCGCGGTGGTGGAGCCTCCACGAAGATCTGCATGCCGCCACGCAGGCGCTTGATGAGTTGGCCTGGGAGCTGCACGTTGCCATGCATGTGCCCGCCCGGCTGGTTGGGCTGGCAGCTGCATGTGAATGGTGGTGGAAACTTGGTTGGTGCGGGCCTGGCGGTGGTCCTGCTTGTGTCCTTGGCGAGGGCCTTGCCGGGTGGCTCGGCAAGGGTCTTGCCGTGGCGCACTGTCGTCCCCGGCAAGGACCTTGCCGGGGGTCTGGTGGCCTTCCTCGGCAAGGATCTTGCCGAGGATCGTCGTCTTCTAATCCTCATCTGATCTTGAGTGTTCCTTGTCTTCACAAAGATCTGCATGCCACCATGGAGGTGCCTCCCGAGCCCTGGCCCAACGTGATGTTGGGGACCGTGGGCTCAAGGGTGGCTCGCTCTGTTGGTGTGGGGCGAGCTGCCCCGGCAAGGGTCTTGCCGGGGCTGCTGAGACTGCCCCGGCAAGGGTCTTGCTGGGGGAACCAGCTTCGTCCCTCTGCTCTTTGTGGTCTTGGCCTTGGCGTTGCTCTGGTTATCTTGGGCTTCGGTCTTACCTTGGCTCACCTCTCCTGTTCTGCTTGGTGTGACCGTGGACGCGGCTCCGACTGCCCGTGCACAGGTAAAGGGGTAAAAAAGTGTGCCCCTCTTTTTGTACACCGACAATAGCATACATGTCATCACCATAATCATCATAAATAGGAGGCATGCAATTATCATAATAAACTTTCTCATCAAAACTTGGGGGGCTAAAAATATCATCAAACATAGCATCCCCAAGCTTATGGCTTTGCATATCATTAGCATCATGGATATTCAAAGAGTTCATACTAACAACATTGCAATCATGCTCATCATTCAAATATTTTGTGCCAAACATTTTATTGACCTCTTCTTCTAACAATTGAGCACAACTTTCTGATCCATCATTTTCAAGAAAGATATTGTAAAGATGATCAATAATATGATGCAACCTCAATTCCATTTTTTATGTAGTTTTCTTTCATAAACCAAACTAGTGATAAAACAAGAAACTAAAAGATTCGATTGCAAGATCTAAAGATATACCTTCAAGCACTCACCTCCCCGGCAACGGCGCCAGAAAAGAGCTTGATGTCTACTACGCAACTTTATTCTTGTAGACTAGTGTTGGGCCTCCAAGCGCAGAGTTTTGTAGGACAGTAGCAATTTTCCCTCAAGTGGATGACCTAAGGTTTATCAATTTGTGAGAGGTGTAGGATGAAGATGGTCTCTCTCAAACAACCCTGCAACCAAATACAAGAAATCTCTTGTGTCCCCAACACACCCAATACAATGGCAAATTGAATAGGTGCACCAGTTCGACGAAGAGATGGTGATAAAAGTGTAATATTGATGGTAGAAATATATTTTTATAATCTGAATAAATAAAAACAGCAAGGTAGCAAATAGTAAACGGGCACAAAAACGGTATTGCAATGCTTAAAAATGAGGCCTAGGGTCCGTACTTTCGCTAGTGCAATCTCCCAACAATGCTAACATACTTGGATCATATGATTATCCCTCAAAGTGCAGCAAAGAATCACTCCCGAGTTCCCATTAGTGGAGAACAAAAGATAGAAGTTGTTTGTAGGGCACGAAACAACCTCAAAGCTATTCTTTCCATTCGATCTATTCAAGAGTTCGTACTAAAATAACACAAAGCTATTTTTTTCGTTCGATCTATCCTAGAGTTCGTACTAGAATAACACCAAAGCAAATTCATATTTGTAATACTCAATCCACACAAAGAACTGTAAAGAGACCCCAAAGTTTCCGTCGGAGAAAAACATGCATAAACCCCTATGCATAGATTACCCCAATATCACCGCAGGAATCCGTGAGTTGAATGTCATAACACATATCAAGTGAATCAATATGATACCCCATTTGTCACCTGAAGTATTCATATTGCAAGACATACATCATGTGTTCTCATCTATGAATATTCAATCCGACAAGACAAAACTTTGAAGGGTAAAGATTCAATTCATCGTAACAAGAGTATAGAGGGTAGAAACATCATATGATCCGACTATATTAACAAAGCCCATGATATAGATCACGAGAGAGAGAGAGATTAAACACATAACTATTGGTACAAACCCTCAGCCCCGAGGGTGGACTACTCCCTCCTCATCGTGGTGGCCGCCGGGATGATGAAGATGGCCACCGGAGATGATTCCCCCCTCCGACAGGGTGCCGGAACGGGTCTAGATTGGTTTTCGGTTGCTACAGAGCCTTGCGGCGGCGGAACTTCTGATCTAGGGTAACCCCTGAAGGGTTTCGGAATATTTGGGAATTTATAGTGCAAAGAAGGGGTGTGGGAGGCCACCGAGATGGGGTCCGCACGCTTAACGTTCAATGACGATTTGTATTATGAGTTATGTGTTTTGGTGAACGAAGTTTGTTCGGAGTTCCGGATGAGATAACGGACATGACGAGGAGTCTTGAAATGGTCGAGAGGTAAAGATTCATATATTTAAAGGTTATATTCGGACATTGGAATGGTTCTGAGTGATTCGGGTACTTTTCTGGAGTACCGAGGGGTTACCGGAACCCCCCGGGGAAGTGTTGGGCCAACATGGGCCTAAGGGAGAGGGAGGGAAGCCCGCGGGGGGTGGCCGCGCGCCCCCCTCCCAGGGAGTCCTAATAGGACAAGGAGGAGGGGGCGGCGCCCCCTTCCCTTTCCCTCTCCCTCTCCTTCCTATTCCCTCCGGTGGAGAAAGGAAAAGGGGGGGCGAATCCTACTTGGTCTAGGGGTCCGAGTAGGACTCCCCCCATGGCACGCCCCTCCTGGCCGCCGGCCTCTCTCCCCCTCCTTTATATACGTGGGCAGGGGCACCCCAAAGGCACATCAATTGTTCTCTTAGCCATGTGCGGTGCCCCCCTCCACAGTTTACTCCTCCGGTCATAGCGTCGTAGTGCTTAGGCGAAGCCCTGTGCGGATCACATCACCAACACCGTCACCACGCCGTCGTGTTGAGGGAACTCTCCGTCGACCCTCTACTGGATCAAGAGTTCGAGGGACGTCATCGAGCTGAACGTGTGCTGAACACAGAGGTGCCGTACATTCGGTTGGATCATGAAGACGTTCGACTACATCAACCGCGTTAACCTAACGCTTCCGTTTTCCATCTACGAGGGTACATGGACACACTCTCCCCCTCTCGTTGTTATGCATCTCCTAGATAGATCTTGCATGATCGTAGGAAAATTTTTGAAATTGCATGCTACGTTCCCCAACAGCTTCCTCTTACAGCCTTCAAATTTTTTCTACGTGTACCGTGCACTAATACAACTGTCATGTCAAATTTAGGAAAATTTCAGTGGTCATTTGACCTTTTGAAGACATTTAAGTGATTTTCTAGCCATTTAATGACTGTAATTCAAATTAGAACTAGATGTACATGTAACGGCTAACCATAACGGTTTGAAAAATCATATTTGTGTACTTGTGTGCGATTTAATTCCATGTGCAGTAAATTGGAAAGAATTTTCAAACATATTGGTCTAACGGCTATGACACAATTAAGCATGGATTGCCATGGCATTTAAATTCCAAAAAATTAAAAAAATCATAAACACATGAAACCTTGGTTGATGTAATGTCATGCCACCAAGATGATGTGGTAAAAAATTTGGCATGTTTGACGAAAGTTTGGACACACACCCCTCACAAACCGGAGCAACTCAATAGAAGGCTCGTGGTTCCGAGAGGGAACAATGCATGTTTGATGACGAACTGGAGATAGCTTCCTCTTACGGCCTTCAAATTTTTTCTACGTGTAACGTGCACTAATACAACTGTCATGTCAAATTTTGGAAAATTTCAGGGGTCATTTGACCTTTTGAAGACATTTAAGTGATTTTCTAGCCATTTAATGACTGTAACAAATTAGAACTAGATGTACATGCAACGGCTAACCATAATGGTTTGAAAAATCATATTTGTGTACTTGTGTGCGATTTAATTCCATGTGCAGTAAATTGGAAGGAATTTTCAAACATATTGGTCTATCGGCTATGACACAATTAAGCATGGAGTGCCATGGCATTTAAATTCCAAAAAATAAAAAATATCAGAAACACATGAAACCTTGGTTGATGTAATGTCATGCCACCAAGATGATGTGGTAAAAAAATTGGCCGGTTTGACGGAAGTTTGGACACACACTGAGGGAGTCCTGGATTAGGGATCCCCGGGCATCCGGGCTATGTGACATGGGCCGAACTAATGGGCCGTGAAGATACGAGATTGAAGGCCTTCCCCCGTGTCCGGATGGGACTCTCCTTTGCGTGGATGGCAAGCCTGGCATTCGGATATGAAACATCCTTTTTCTGTAAACCGACTCTGTACAACCCTAGCCCCCTCTGGTGTCTATATAAACTGGAGGGTTTAGTCCATAGAGATCATCAGAATTCATACAGGCTAGACATCTAG
Organism: Triticum aestivum; assembly: GCF_018294505.1. Taxonomy (NCBI): domain Eukaryota; kingdom Viridiplantae; phylum Streptophyta; class Magnoliopsida; order Poales; family Poaceae; genus Triticum; species Triticum aestivum. Next base: position 99,577,474 of record NC_057799.1, read on the forward strand.
GGTTTAGCCATTACGATCTCGAGGTAGATCAACTCTTGTAACCCCTATACTCATCAAAGTCAATCAAGCAGGAAGTAGGGTATTACCTCCATTAAGAGGGCCCGAACCTGGGTAAACATCGTGTCCCCCTCCTCCTGTTACCTTCAATCCTCAGACGCACGGTTTGGCACCCCCTACCCGAGATCGGCTGGTTTTGACACCGACATTGGTGCTTTCATTGAGAGTTCCTCTGTGTTGTCGATAGGAGGATTGATGGCTCGCCTTGTCGTCAGCGACAAGATCACCTCTGGAAGGGCCCTAGTCCCTGGGCAGATCCTCTAGATCGGCAATTTCACCATGGGTGCCCGCTCGGCCGTCATGCCCAAAGCGGTCCCCCAGATTGCCAAAAACTATCTTTGCATCCTAGATGGATCCGACAGATATCTCGTCCTTAAACGAACTACTAGATCGCATCGCCGCCCTGGGGGTCGCAACAAATTATGATGAGATTGGGCTTAAACCCGATCAGAGGGAAATCATGTCCCCACCTGTCACCCACCTGGTGACCGTCGTGGAAGAGCAAGTCGAGGATACCGCTCCTCCTATGCTGAAAACAAACTATGTTCGGATCTACGAGCCCTGCGAGCCAGACACCCATCTTCGAGAAGAGACCATCTGTCCTCCAAACATAGAATCAGGTGTTGAGCCTAAAAACCCCCAGGACACTCTGGATCCTGGGCTAGTGACCTCGGAAATTTTGTAAAATCCGGATTCCTCAGTGGGTCAGGGTTCGGATTTAAACCCACCCGCCCACCACAATCAATACTCTCCACGCAATTCCGGTCCCCCGGATATATACGACTTAATGTATATATGGCAGCAACCTCAGGAAACAGTCCATTACTTTTGGGCTAGATTCCTACTTGTTAAAAACAAGATTAAAGATTGCTGCGACGATGATGCGGTATCAGTCTTTTGTCGCAACTGCATAGACGAGGGGATCCTCAATGCCCTCAACCGACGCCGCATACTGCACTTTGCAGATTTGGCATACATAGTACAGAAGTATTGCGCAATGGAAAGCGCTTGGAAAGCCCAGACAGCTCAGTGGGATCCATCGGCCTCTAAGCCGCCCACCGGCCGGGCAAAAAGGATGCACCCTCACCGGGCACCTGATCATCGCGCCACGGACAAGAAAATTAAACCCTTAACGGGACATAGAACTGTCCTTGATGAATGGCTCGACAAGCCTTGTCAGATACACACAATGCCGGATTCTGAACCAACACATAGCCTTCGGGCATGTTGGATACTCCGGCAGGTGGCTAAAAGCGGTGAGGCCATCCTCACCAACACTACCCCTGCAAAGTACTCCTCGGAGGATAACGATCTCAATGTACTTACGGTCTTCGAGACCTTTTCTTCACATAATCAGTGAAAAAGGGCGCTCCGCGACCTCGTCAAAGTTAACCAAGTAGCCGCAATAAACCCTTGGAATGACATGGCGATAACCTTCAATGCCACTAACGAACCACAGACCCGATCAGTCCGAGCACCAGTCGCTTTAGTTCTAAACCCAATTGTGGATGGCTTTCGGCTCACTAAAGTGGTCATGGACGGGGGCAGCGGATTGAACCTCATCTATGAGGACACGCTCGACAAAATGCAAATAGACAGGAACCGCATCGAGCAGAGCAGTACAACCTTTCGAGGCATTATCCCCAGCCGAGAAGCGTGGTGTTCGGGAAAAATAAAACTTGATGTGGTATTCGGCACGCCTGAGAACTATAGGTCCGAAGAGTTAATCTTCCAGGTGGCACCCTTCAACAGCGGATATCATGCCTTGTTGGGGCGAGATGCATTCACACGCTTTCAAGCCATACCTCATTACGGGTATATGAAGCTCAAAATGCTCGGGCCCAATGGAGTCATCACTATCACCAGTGATCTGGACATAGCACTCCGCGCCGAAAACAAAACTGCATCACTGGCCCTCAAGGCACTATCTGAGGCCCTTGCGGCCGAGGAGCTCACCGCTCTACGGTCCATAGTGGATAGAGATGACGTAATCCTCAACAAAAGGCCAAAATCCACTTCTTTCAAACTGGCAGACGAAATAGTCAAATTCCAAGTTCACCCGACGGATCCTAATAAAACAGCAGCCATTGGAGCACAGCTGGATCCGGCGATCGACGCCACTATGAGAGCATTCCTGCGCGAGAATTGGGACATTTTTGCCTGGCACCCTTCGGATATGCTAGGAATCCCACGCGGACTGGCCGAACATAGCCTCAATATAATAAAGGGGTTCAAGCCAGTTAAGCAAATGCTACGGCAATTTTCCGAACCCAAACGACAAGCTATGGGGGAGGAGCTAGCCAAACTACTTGAAGCCGGGTTTATTCGAGAAATAAAATACCCAGATTGGCTAGCAAACCTGGTCATGGTGCCAAAGAGGGACAAATCCTGGCGCCTTTGTGTCGATTTTAAAGACCTCAATAAAGCTTGCCCTAAGGACCCCTTCCCACTGCCCCGCATTGACCAGATTATTGATGCAACTGTAGGACACGATTCACTGTGTTTCCTCGATGCATACTCCGGATACCATCAGATTAAGATGAAGGAATCCGATCAGGCTGCAACGGCATTTATCACTCTGTACGGGCCTTTCTGTTTTAACACTATGCCTTTCGGGCTTAAAAACGCCGGCGCCACCTACCAACGCATGATTCAAACATGCCTAGAAAAACAAATTGGCAAGATGGTGGAGGCGTATGTAGACGATGTAGTCATCAAAACCAAACATGTCGAATCATTGATAGACGACTTACGTCTTACATTCGGCAACCTCCGAACATATGACATACGGCTCAATCCAGAAAATTGCGTTTTCGGCGTTCTGGCCGGAAAGCTTCTTGGGTTCATCGTTTCCAATAGAGGAATCGAAGCAAACCCAGCCAAAATCCGAGCCTTGTCTCAGTTGGCAATACCAACAGACCTAAAACAGGTCCAAAAACTAGCTAGGTGCGTGGCAGCCTTAAGCCGCTTTATCTCCAGACTGGGAGAGAAGGCGATGCCACTATATCGCCTGCTTTGACGTACCAACCACTTTGAGTGGACGGACGCGGCAACAGCCGGGTTGGAAGAAATAAAAACTCTGCTAGCAAACAATCCAATCCTTGCCGCACCTAACATTGGCGAACCTATGCTACTGTATATATCTGCAACTCACCAGGTGGTGAGCGCAGTACTCGTCGTCGAACGAGAGGAAGAGGGACACAAATTCCCACTCCAAAAACCCGTATACTATGTATCGGCGGTTCTCACGCCATGCAAATCCCGATACCCGCACTATCAAAAGATAGCATATGCGGTTTTCATGGCATCTCGGAAGTTGCGACACTACTTTCAAGAGTGCTCGATCACGGTGGCCTCCAAGGTGCCACTCAATGACATCATAAACAATCGAGATGCCACCGGCTGCATTGCAAAATGGGCCATCGAGCTCCTACCATTTGAAATAATGTATAAACCACGCCGAGCCATTAAATCTCAGGTGTTGGCCGACTTCGTCGCCGAATGGACAGAAGTCGAACTCCCTAAAGAGTACGGCACATACTCCAACTGGGTGATGTACTTCGATGGCTCAAAAAGTTAGCCGGATTGGGGGCCGGTGTCATCCTAACATTCCCTACAGGGGACACAGTCCGCTACGTATTGCAAATCATGTCTACGGACTCTAATAACCCAGTCGAATATGAGGCACTACTGCATGGTCTACGGATGGCTGTTTTTATGGGCATACAACGCCTCGAGGTACGCGGGGATTCAAATCTCTCAATATCCCAAATAAACGGAGAATTCGATGCAAAAGATCCAAAGATGGCGGCTTACCGCAATGTCGTGCTGAAAATATCAGCTCGGTTCGAGGGACTCGAGTTTCATCATGTGGCCCGAGACAGTAACCAAGCAGCGGACATCCTTGCTCGAATGGGCGCTAAACGCAACCCCGTCCCACCTAACACCTTCGTGGAAAGGCTCTTTAAGCCATCCATGTTATGGCAGGACGAGAGTGGAAATACTAGTCAGGTGCCGATCACACCCCCAGATGCCGAACACGATTCAGACATCATCGGGAGCTCAGGCACAGAACCAACGCCTTCCGCCCATGTAATCATGGCGGTAATCGCTCCATGGACCGAACCCTTCCTGGCCTACCTTAATAGGCGGGAGCTCCCCGAGGACCAGAATGAGGCTCGTTGCATCGTTCGACGTTCGAAAGCCTACAAGGTTCATGAAGGAGAACTCTACAAGAAAAGTACTATCGGAGTCCTTCAAAGATGTATCTCCGAAGAGGAGGGGCAGCAGCTATTGGCCGAAATCCATGCTGGCCTTGGTGGCCATCACCCTTGTAAGTAAAGCCTTCCGTACTGGTTTTTTCTGGCCAACGGCCCGAGCAGATGCACAGGACCTCGTCCAACATTGTGTTGGATGCCATCTCTTCGCAAATCAAAGCCATATGCCGCCTACCGCCCTACGAACAATCCCCATTACTTGGCCTTTCGCGGTCTGGGGGTTGGACATGGTCGGACCCCTTAAAGGGGGAAGCCATAAGAAAAAATACCTGCTAGTTATGGCAGATAAATTTACTAGGTGGATAGAGGCCAAACCAATCAAAACGGCTGAAGCAGGACCAGTGATAGATTTTATATCCGGTGTCGTACACCGTTATGGTGTCCCACACAGCATCATCACTGACAATGGCTCTAACTTTACAGCCGACCAGGTAAAAACTTGGTGTGCTAATCTGGGCATCAAACTAGATTACGCCTTCGTATATCACCCTCAAACAAATGGTCAAGTCGAACGGGCCAATGGCCTGATAATGAGCGGCATTAAACCCAGACCAGTGCGATCTCTAAAGGAGTCGGACAAACACTGGGTCGAGGAGCTTGACTCCGTACTCTGAGGGCTGCGGACCACACCCAATCGCATGACCGGATACACACTATTCTTCATGGTGTATGGCGCAGAGGCCATCTTGCCCTGCGATATTATTCATGACTCACCTCGAGTGCGCATGTATGAAGAGAGAGAGGCCGAGCTCGATCGGCAAGATGACTTAGACGGCCCGGAGGAGGAGCGCGATGTCGCAAAAGCTCGTTGCATTCTACCAGCAACAAGCTCGAAGATACCAAAGCAGAGAATTGCGGGCCAAGACTTATAATGTCGGTGAACTCGTTCTACGCCTACCAGAGAAGAAAAAGGACAAGCTCAAGCCCAAATGGGAGGGTCCCTTCATTATAGATGAAGTTCTCACTGGAGGAGCCTATCGCCTTCGTAATGCATCGGACTATCGCTTAGAGCCGAACCCATGGAACGCTGCCAGACTCCGAAGATTCTACGCCTAAGTCCGGACACATTGTCCGTTACCTTTTTCTCTTTTTTCTCTTTCTTCTTTTCGTTTGTTTTACGATTTCTAGCGTGTGTTCGGGTAAGCCGCACACTTGCGGGGAATACATCTTTAAATGTACACACCCCAGTATAACTGGGGGCTTCTTTCAAATAGAAGCCTTTATTATCTCGAGCATAAGGCTCACCATATATGTGTGTATTTTTTTTGCTCATATACATCCTGTCTTCGCCATTATATGCACCTCTATGACTTAAGTTTTTGCCAAGCTGGGTTGCCTGGCTCCTGTGCTTATGCCCTACATTCCCGCTTGTTCGGTTAGGGCATAAAGGGAGCACCTCTGCGATTGTTACAGACGGGCCATCCGGACATGTACCTCAGACGGGTGAAGCCGACCCAGGTAGAGGAACCCTTAACAAAACTATTCTTCCTGGAAGATGTTTCTTACATTCAAAAGTAATATAACATAACTCCCCGAATACAGCTTGTCTGTTCAAGCATTATCACTGGATCGCCTGGTTTCCAAACGTACTTGGTGTGTTTTCCACCGGTATAGTATTCGGAAACACTCCACCCTTGGGTTTCGGAGGCTGAAGCGGAAGGTCTGCTATGACAATTGATACGTCTCCAACGTGTCTATAATTTTTTATTGTTCCATGCTATTATATATACTGTATTGGATGTTTATGGGCTTTATTAAACACTTTTATATTATTTTTGGGACTAACCTATTAACCCAGAGCCCAGTGCCAGTTTTTGTTTTTCCCTTGTTTCAGTGTTTCGCAGAAAAGGAATATCAATTGGAGTCCAAACGGAATGAAATCTTCGGGAGAGTTATTTTTGGAACGGAAGCAATCCAGAAGACTTGGAGTGTACGTAAGCGAAGCAACGAGGAAGGCACGAGGCAGGGGGGGCGCCCACCCTCCCGGGCGCGCCCTCCACCCTCGTGGGCCCCTCGTGGCTCCCCTGACCGACTTCTTTCGCCTATATATACCCATATAACCTAAAACCATCGGGGAACAGAATAGATCGGGAGTTCCGCCGCCGCAAGCATCTGTAGCCACCAAAAACCAATCGGGACCCTGTTCCGGCACCCTGTCGGAGGGGGGGGACCCTCACCGGTGGCCATCTTCATCATCCCGGCGCTCTCCATGACGAGGAGGGAGTAGTTCACCCTCGGGGCTGAGGGTATGTACCAGTAGCTATGTGTTTGATCTCTCTCTCTCTCTCGTGTTCTTGAGGTGATACGATCTTGATGTATCGCGAGCTTTGCTATTATAGTTGGATCTTATGATGTTTCTCCCCCTGTACTCTCTTGTAATGGATTGAGTTTTCCCTTTGAAGTTATCTTATCGGATTGAGTCTTTAAGGATTTGAGAACACTTGATGTATGTCTTGCCGTGCTTATCTGTGGTGACAATGGGATATCACGTGATCCACTTGATGTATGTTTTGGTGATCAACTTGCGGGTTCCGCCCATGAACCTATGCATAGGGGTTGGTACACATTTTCGTCTTGACTCTCCGGTAGAAACTTTGGGGCACTCTTTGAAGTTCTTTGTGTTGGTTGAATAGATGAATCTGAGATTGTGTGATGCATATCGTATAATCATACCCACGGATACTTGAGGTGACATTGGAGTATCTAGGTGACATTAGGGTTTTGGTTGATTTGTGTCTTAAGGTGTTACTCTAGTACGAACTCTAGGATAGATCGAACGAAAAGAATAGCTTCGTGTTATTTTACTACGGACTCTTGAATACATTGATAAGAAAGAATAACTTTGAGGTGGTTTCGTACCCTACCATAATCTCTTCGTTTGTTCTCCGCTATTAGTGACTTTGGAGTGACTATTTGTTGCATGTTGAGGGATAGTTATATGATCCAATTAGGTTATTATTGTTGAGAGAACTTGCACTAGTGAAAGTATGAACCTTAGGCCTTGTTTCCTAGTATTGCAATACCGTTTACGCTCACTTTTATCATTAGTTACCTTGCTGTTTTTCTATTTTCAGATTACAAATACTCATATCTATCATCCATATTGCACTTGTATCACCATCTCTTCGCCGAACTAGTGCGCCTATACAATTTACCATTGTATTGGGTGTGTTGGGGACACAAGAGACTCTTTGTTATTTGGTTACAGGGTTGTTTGAGAGAAACCATCTTCATCCTACGCCTCCCGCGGATTGATAAACCTTAGGTCATCCACTTGAGGGAAATTTGCTACTGTCCTACAAACCTCTGCACTTGGAGGCCCAACAACATCTACAAGAAGAAGGTTGTGTAGTAGACATCAAGCTCTTTTCTGGCGCCGTTGCCGGGGAGGTGAGTGCTTGAAGGTATATCTTTAGATCTTGCAATCGAATCTTTTTGTTTCTTGTTTTATCACTGGTTTAGTTTATAAAAGAAAACTACAAAAAATGGAATTAAGGGTGCCTCATATGCTTCATCTTTTTAATGTATTTTGTGAAAATGATGGGAAGGAAAATTGTGCTCAAGTACTAGAAGAAGAATTACATAGAATGCTTGGCATAAAATATGTGAATGATGAGCATTATTGCAATGTTGTTAGTATGAATTCTTTGAATACCCATGATGCTAATGATATGCAAAGCTACAAGCTTGGGGATGCAATGTCTGATGAAGATGATATTTTAGTCTCCCAAGTTTTGATATGCAAATTTATAATGATGATAGCATGCCTCCTACTTATGATGATTATATTGATGAAATTGGGTTTGGAAGAGTGTCAACTTTAGGAAGTAATGATCCCGCTATTTTGGAGGATGTTGAATCTTATTATGATAATTATGAAAGTGGATTTGGAGAGGTCGTGACTTTATTTAGTGATGATTCCACTATCTTGGAAGAGGTTTCAATCGATTATGATGAGAACAAAGTTGCTACTTATGATGATTATTGTGATGATACATATGCTATAAAAAGTAGTGATGATTATATTTATAAAACTTGTCATGATTATGATTCCCCTTTTTCTGAACATTACTCTTTTAATGTGGAAACAATTTATAGTATTCAAGTCTCTTATGATACTCCCACTATCCCGAATGAGAAGAATTTTGCTTATGTGGAGAGTAGTAAATTTTCTATGCTTGTAGATCATGAAAAGAATGCTTTAGGTGTTGGTTATATTGTTGAATTTATTCATGATGCTACTGAAAATTATTATGAGGGAGGAACATATGCTTGTAGAAATTGCAATAATATCAAGTTTCCTCTCTATGTGCTTAAAGTTTTAAAGTTATGCTTGTTTTACCTTCCTATGCAAGTTGATTCTTGTTCCCATAAGTTGTTTGCTCACAAAATCCCTATGCATAGGAAGTGGATTAGACTTAAATGTGCTAGTCATATTCATCATGATGCTCTCTTTATGTTTCAACTCTTATCTTTTGTGTGAGCATCATTGAAATCATCATGCCTAGCTAGGGGCGTTAAACGTTAGCGCTTGTTGGGAGGCAACCCAATTTTTATTTTTGTTCCTTGCTTTTTGTTCCTGTTTAGTAATAAATAAATCATCTAGCCTCTGGTTAGATGTGGTTTTATGTTTTAATTAGTGTTTGTGCCAAGTAAGACCTATAGGATCTTCTAGGATGATAGTTATTTGATCTTGCTGAAAATTCCAGAAACTTTCTGTTCACGAAAACAATTGTTTAAAATCACCAGAAAGTGATAAAATACTGATACCAATTGCAGCAGATCAATAATCAAATTATCTAGGTCTTCCTATTTTGGTAGAACTTTTTGAGTTCCAGAAGTTTGCGTTTGATACAGATTACTACAGACTGTTCTGTTTTTGACAGATTCTGTTTTCTATGTGTTGTTTGCTTATTTTGATGAATCTATGAGTAGTATCGGAGGGTATGAACCATAGATAAGTTGGAATACAGTAGATATTACATCAATAGGAATTTAGAATGAGTTCATTACAGTAGCTTGAAGTGGTGTTTTGTTTTCTTTCGCTAACGGAGCTCACGAGTTTTCTGTTAAGTTTTGTGTTGTGAAGTTTTCAAGTTTTGGGTAAAGAGTCGATGGACTATGGAATAAGGAGTGGCAAGAGCCTAAGCTTGGGGATGCCCAAGGCACCCCAAGGTAATATTCAAGGACAACCAAGAGCCTAAGCTTGGGGATGCCCCGGATGGCATCCCCTCTTTCGTCTTCGTTCATCGGTAACTTTACTTGGAGCTATATTTTTATTCACCACATGATATGTGTTTTGCTTGGAGCGTCATTTTATTTTCTTTAGCCTTGCTTGCTGTTTGAATAAATACCAAGATCTGAAATTCTTAAATGAGAGAGAGTCTTCACATAGCTACATAATTATTTAACTACTCATTGATCTTCACTTATATCTTTTTGGAGTAGTTTGTCATTTACTCGTGTGCTTCACTTATATCCTATGAGTAAATGGTTGAATGATTTGAATGTCATAAATCTGAAATTATATATGTTTCATATGCCTTTCCCATGGGGAGTAATGCCTTCACATATAAGAAGTAGAGGTGGTAAATTTTTGAAGGTTAGCAAACATTGTATTGGTCACTTGAACAATTCATGAAAGAATATTGAAGGAAGAGAGATTTCACATATAAATATACTATCTTGGACATCTTCTATGATTGTGAGCCCCATTAATTATTTTCAAACCTGAGCAAATTAGTTGAAGTTGGACAAGGAAGACAACATAATGAGTTATGCTTGGGTATATTTGTATAGAAGTTATATTGTTATGGATCCTCTAACATGTGGTGCTTGCTATTTAGAATCCTTTGCTAGCCAAAATATCTGTACTAAGCGGTAATACTGCTTGTGCATCCAAATTCCTTGAACCAAGTTTCCATGAGTGTCCACCATATCTACCTATATGCGGTATTTACCTGCCGTTCCAAGTAAATTTGCATGTGCCAAACTCTAAACCTTCAAATAATAATCTGTTTTGTATGCCCGAATCGCTCATGTAGCGACTAGGGGCTGTCAGTATCTTCCATGCTAGGTGGGTTATTCTCACAATGAGTGGACTCCGCTCATCATTCACAAGAAAATGGTTGGTAACTGGGATGCCCAGTCCTATGATCAAAAGATCAAAAACAAATTCGCAAATAATTTAAACAAACTCCCCCGGGATTGTTGATAGTTGGACGGCACCCGTTGTTTCGGACAAGCCGTGGAGTGTGATTGTTGGTGGAGGGGGAGTAAAATCTTTACCTTTCTGTTTGGGAACTGCCTATAATGTATCTAGTATGGAAGATATTGGGAACTCTTGGTCGTTATGTTGACAATGAAAGCATACCTCTCAAAATTATTTTCATCTCTGTTTTAGCTTCGAGCTCTGGCACCTCTGCAAATCCCTGCTTCCCTCTGCGAAGGGCCTATATTTTACTTTTATGCAAGAGTCAATAGTATTACTTCTCATTCCAACCTACTCTTTAGTTGGCAAGCATCATGTGATGGAAAGATCTAAGCGTATATGGCCATTCAAATATATTTGAGCATGAATTATTATTGTTGATATTACCCTTGAGGTAAAATATTGGGAGGCGAAACATTAAGCCCCTATCTTTCTCTGTGTTCAATGAATACTATTTGTTCTAAAAATATGCTTTGAGTGGTAGCAATCATGGAAGACTAAATGATAGTTGAGTATGTGAAGTTTGCGGAATCAAAGCTCTGACATAGACTCTTCCTGAAAATAAGATGAATTGTAATTGTTTGATGACTAATAACACGGTTTGTTAGTTTTCAAGAAAGTTTATGATCTATACTTTAACATGTGAATAGATTGTTACTTGATCATGCAAAGTTTTATGATATGAGCTACTGTTATAACATATAATGATGCTAGAAAAGGTGATTGAAATTATCATTGATCAAACTTGTGCACCTGCTAGCATTCCACATCAAAAAATTTGTTTTTATCATTTACCTACTCGAGGACGAGCAGGAATTAAGCTTGGAGATGCTTGATACGTCTCCAACGTATCTATAATTTTTTATTGTTCCATGCTACTATATATTCTGTTTTGGATGTTTATGGGCTTTATTAAACACTTTTATATTATTTTTGGGACTAACCTATTAACCCAGAGCCCAGTGCCAGTTTCTGTTTTTTCCCTTGTTTCAGTGTTTCGCAGAAAAGGAATATCAAACGGAGTCCAAACGGAATGAAACCTTCGGGAGAGTTATTTTTGGAACGGAAGCAATCCAGAAGACTTGGAGTGTATGTAAGGGAAGCAACAAGGAAGGCAGGAGGTAAGGGGCGCGCCCTCCACCCTCGTGGGCCCCTCGTGGCTCCCCTAACCGACTTCTTTCGCCTATATATACCCATATACCCTAAAACCATCGGGGAACAGAATAGATCGGGAGTTCCGCCGCCGCAAGCATCTGTAGCCACCAAAAACCAATCGGAACCCTGTTCCGGCACCCTGCCGGAGGGGGGAACCCTCACCGGTGGCCATCTTCATCATCCCGGCGCTCTCCATGACGAGGAGGGAGTAGTTCACCCTCGGGGCTGAGGGTATGTACCAGTAGCTATGTGTTTGATCTCTCTCTCTCTCTCGTGTTCTTGAGGTGATACGATCTTGATGTATCGCGAGCTTTGCTATTATAGTTGGATCTTATGATGTTTCTCCCCCTCTACTCTCTTGTAATGGATTGAGTTTTCCCTTTGAAGTTATCTTATCGGATTGAGTCTTTAAGGATTTGAGAACACTTGATGTATGTCTTGCCGTGCTTATCTGTGGTGACAATGGGATATCACGTGATCCACTTGATGTATGTTTTGGTGATCAACTTGCGGGTTCCACCCATGAACCTATGCATAGGGGTTGGTACACATTTTCGTCTTGACTCTCCGGTAGAAACTTTGGGGCACTCTTTGAAGTTCTTTGTGTTGGTTGAATAGATGAATCTGAGATTGTGTGATGCATATCGTATAATCATACCCATGGATACTTGAGGTGACATTGGAGTATCTAGGTGACATTAGGGTTTTGGTTGATTTGTGTCTTAAGGTGTTACTCTAGTACGAACTCTAAGATATATCGAACGAAAAGAATAGCTTCATGTTATTTTACTACGGACTCTTGAATAGATTGATCAGAAAGAATAACTTTGAGGTGGTTTCGTACCCTACCATAATCTCTTCGTTTGTTCTCCGCTATTAGTGACTATGGAGTGACTCTTTGTTGCATGTTGAGGGATAGTTATATGATCCAATTATGTTATTATTGTTGAGAGAACTTGCACTAGTGAAAGTATGAACCTTAGGCCTTGTTTCCTAGTATTCAATACCGTTTACGCTCACTTTTATCATTAGTTACCTTGCTGTTTTTATATTTTCAGATTACAAATACTCATATCTATCATCCATATTGCACTTGTATCACCATCTCTTCGCCGAACTAGTGCACCTATACAATTTACCATTGTATTGGGTGTGTTGGGGACACAAGAGACTCTTTGTTATTTGGTTGCAGGGTTGTTTGAGAGAGACCATCTTCATCCTACGCCTCCCACGGATTGATAAACCTTAGGTCATCCACTTGAGGGAAATTTGCTACTGTCCTACAAACCTCTGCACTTGTAGGCCCAACAACATCTACAAGAAGAAGGTTGTGTAGTAGACATCAACAATCTTTTACAACTCGGTCGGAGATGAGTTTGCTGATAAAGTGTATTGTCACATAAACTCGCACGCCTACTCCTTATCTATGCCATCTATCAGGCTATCTAGTTTACAATCCTGCTGTGAAAATTTGGCGGCTATCTTTACTTGATCATACACCAAGCTAATCGGAATTTCTTGTCCGTCTGGTCCCCGAGGTCTGACCCGGGCCAAATGATTCGGATCAAGTCAGGTATACCGCGTTTTCACCATGGCCCAGGCCTCTCGTGCACCCTCTCGACATGCTGATGCCTTCCACAGCTCAAAGCGAAGACGAGCTCCTTTGAATAGCTCCGCGAGCTCCCCCATTAGTCCTGGAGGAGAATCGGATGGCCATAACGCCTTAGCCATACTCCTCATCGCCTTCCGAGCTCACTCGTGCACCTTGGATAACTCTTGTAGCAAGTCGCCTTGAAATCCGGACACTTCTCCTTCAGGCCGCCCAGTCAATAAGCCTACAGGAACAATCTCGTAAAACAAAAATTTCCGTCAAGGGACCATATGAAAGACAAGTTAAAGGACATACTAAATATGCCGCCTTTCAGCTTTCTGTTTTCCTTCAAGGCATCCAACAGTTGGGCTCTTACGTCCTTCAGTTCTTCGGCTTGCTAGATGTTAGTATCCTGTAGTTTGTTTTTCTCATTAATGGTCCGTGTCAACACACGTACGTTGACCAGTGGCTTCTTGCCCTTCGGCATGTTCTTTGGCCGTCTCAGCAGCCTTTAGCCTCTCCTCCAACTGATTTAGCAACCTTGCCGCTGTTAAACAATGCATATTTAAAATCATGGTTGCCGCAGAATCATACTTTCCGGCAACGGTTGTACTTGCCATTCGATGCCTTCTGGGATTTCTTCAATTCTTCCAGTTCGACGGTGGCAACAGCTAGCTTTGTCTGACATTCTTCAAGCTCCTGAAACAACACGTTGTTCTTCTCCGTGAGTACCTGATTATACAACGATCCTTAAATCAGTTGCGCCAACTGCTTCAAGTCTCGGGGGCTACTGGCACATGATTATTGAATCTACACAAAGCCTTTACCCGCATATCCTTTGAAAGCTGGTGTGTAGCTCCGGCAAGTCCATCCCGAGCAGCCCGGATATATGCATCCGCAGAGCTGAGGGCGTTGAACGCCTCTTCGGTAAAACTTGGATCGCGCATGGCCTCTTTCCGTCGTCGATGGACCATCGCGCTCTCCACTTCGGAATTGGTGACGGATACATTATCCGAATCCTCGTGGAGGTGACAATCCGGCGTGGCGCCCGTACCAACCCTAGTCCTTGTGGCAGGGTCCGGGGCCGGATTGGCCGATGCATGACCGATGAGACCTCCAGATACTATCCGATGTACACTCTTCCTGAAATATAGCACAACGAAGCACGTCACAATCCAGCCTATTCGCCGAGTGCAGGTTGAAAATTATACCTCTTCGGTGAATGAGGAGGCTCGGTAGTATCACCGCCCGCCTTTCTTTTCAAAGACTCGCCCTGCGCGAGTGTCACCTTCTTGGAGGACACCTTCGATACAGTTTGGCAGGACAAGCGCCGCCCCTTCGGAGCATGAGATAGTGCGGTGGGTGAGGCGCAACGGGAAAACTCTTGTTGAAGACATGTCTCCTGGGCACTTACGTGGGAGGAGGGAAGAAGGCCGGGATAATCGGCTGTGATGGCTACTTCTATGTCATCGTAGCTCGCCTGATAAAAGACCCCCTCCTTGAGCTCTATAAATATATCTGAATCTTCTTCAAATCCAGGATCCAAGTCTCGAATATGGTCCTCCGGCTGCGGAGCGGGGCTATAGATCCCCGCAACGACCTTTCTCCATTCCTATTAAAAATAGTAGGATTAAGTTCAACTAAGCACGACTCGGGAAGAGGATTGAGTAAGGCTAATGACCGAAAGCTCACCCAGTCAGCAGGGTTGTACATGGAAAGACCTTCTCGGCATTTAAGGCGAGTAAAATCTTCTTTCTCCCCTTTATAAAGATCAGCCAACATGGCAGCCAAGGCGGCAAAGTTATCCGGACCCTTGCGCCCGCAGCGTGATGCGTCATCTTCCCCGTTGTAATGCCACATGGGGAGTCCTCTGGATTGGAGTGGATGAACGCCTCGCGTTATTGAAATTGCCATTACCTCAATTATAGATAGTCCGGAGTGGCGAGTATTTTTATCTTGCTCATTAACTTCTTAATCTCCACACTGTCTTCCTCCTCGAGGCTTCGGGGATGCCAGCTGGTGCGCTTCTTTAACGGAGCATTGGAAAATTCAGGAAGGCCTCGTCGGATTGGGTCTGGGAGAACAACGTCTTCAATATAAAACCATTCTGAGTGACACTCTTCGGATGCCTTCTTCGGAGTGCCGGACAGGTATCCTGTCCCGGCTAAGCGCCATACTTCGGCACCACCCACCTCGAATATGGATCCCTTTTGGGAGCGGGGGACGAGGCAGAAAAGTTTCCTCCATAACTCAAAATGGGCCTCGCAGCCTAGGAACAGCTCGCAAAGAGCGACGAAACCCGCGATGTGCAGAATGGAGCCCGGCGTGAGATTGTGCAGTTGGAGGCCATAATACTCCAGGAGACCTCGGAGGAAAGGGAGGATTGGAAATCCAACGCCTCTTAACAGGAAGGAAACGAAGCACACTCGCTCCCCTTCAGTAGGATTGGGGAAATTTTCCACCAGGGCTTCGCCATTGATGGAAGTTAATCCCGCCTGAACGGGGACTAGATCCGCGGGAGTGAGATATCCCTGCATCTGAAGCTTGGCCAGCTGGGCGTGGGATACCGAGCAGCTCTCCCAATCACCTTTTTGAGGGCCGTGGGGGCGTGAGGAAGAATTGGGAGCACCAGCCATGTTTGCACGGTTTCCTATGGCAAGCTCTAAGGATTTCCGCCTAGTGTGGAATGGCATCTGAGATCCAATCTCCTTAAATAGACGCCTTCCCTACAAAGTCAGGGTGTTATCTGTAAAAACACTTGGACCCTTCGTATTCATCTGACACGTGGAAGCTGAGGCGACGGTGGCGCAGAAGCCGAAGGGTATGATATTTAATATAAAGCTGAAGTTGTCCGAAGTACCATGGAGGGCCCACCTTACAAAGCCGAAGGTATAAAGTCGGATACTGCGTCGTCATTGAAAAGCCGAATACAGTTCTTTTGTTCAATTGCTTTGGAGTATTCGGAGGAGGAACCCGCCTTGCAATGCCGAAGACAATCTGCGCGCCGGACACGTCGTCATTGAAGCTTGCTTCGGGATACTGAGGGAGTCCTGGATTAGGGGGTCCCCGGGCATCCGGGCTATGTGACATGGGCCAGACTAATGGGTTGTGAAGATACGAGATTGAAGGCCTTCCCCCGTGTCCGGATGGGACTCTCCTTTGCGTGGATGGCAAGCCTGACGTTCGGATAAGAAACTTCCTTTTTCTGTAAACCGACTCTGTACAACCCTAGCCCCCTCTGGTGTCTATATAAACCGGAGGGTTTAGTCTGTAGAGATCATCAGAATTCATACAAGCTAGACATCTAGGGTTTAGCCATTACGATCTCGAGATAGATCAACTCTTGTAACCCCTATACTCATCAAAGTCAGTCAAGCAGGAAGTAGGGTATTACCTCCATTAAGAGGGCCCGAACTTGGGTAAACATCGTGTCCCCCGCCTCCTGTTACCTTCAATCCTCAGACGCACACTTCGGGACCTCCTACCCGAGATCGGCCGGTTTTGACACCGACACACACCCCTCACAAACCGGAGCAACTCACTAGAAGGCTCGTGGTTCCAAGAGGGAACCATGCATGTTTGATGAGGAACAGGAGATAGCTTCCTCTTACGGCCTTCAAATTTTTTCTATGTATAACGTGCACTAATACAACTGTCATGTGAAAATTTGGAAAATTTCAAGGGTCATTTGACCTTTTGAAGACATTTAAATGATTTTCTAGCCATTTAATGACCGCAATTCAAATTTGAACTACATCTACATGCAACGGCTAACCATAACGGTTTAAAAAATCATATTTGGGTACTTGTGTGCGAGTTAATTCCATGTGCAGTAAATTAGAAGGAATTTTCAAACATATTGGTCTCACGACATGGACACATGCATACGTATGCATGGAGTGCCATGGCATTTTAATTCCAAACAATTAAAAAATGATCAGAAAAACACGAAACCTTGCTTGATGTAATGTCATGCCACCAAGATGATGTGGTAAAAAAATTGGCATGTTTGACGAAAGTTTGGACACACACCCGTCACAAACCGGAGCAACTCACTAGAAGGCTAGTGGTTCCGAGAGGGAACAATGCATGTTTGATAACGACTGGGAGATAGCTTCCCCTTACGGCCTTTAAATTTTTGTACGTTTAACGTGCACTAATACAACTGTCATGTGAAAATTTGGAAAAATTTCAGGGGTCATTTGACCATTTAAAGACATTTAAGTGATTTTCTAGCCATTTATTGACTGTAATTCAAATTTGAACTGCATGTACATGCAACGGCTAACCATAACGGTTTGAAAAATCATATTTGCGTACTTGTGTGCGAGTTAATTCCATGTGCAGTAAATTAGAAGGAATTTTCAAACATATTGGTCTCACGGCATAGACACATGTACATGCATGGAGTGCCATGGCATTTAAATTCCAAAAAAATAAAAAATGATCAGAAAAACATGAAACCTTGCTTGATGTAATGTCATGCCACCAAGATGATGTGGTAAACAAAATTGGCCTGTTTGACGAAAGTTTGGACACACACCCCTCACAAACCGGAGCAACTCACTAGAAGGTTAGTGATTCTGAGAGGGAACAATGCATGTTTGATGACGAACGCGAGATAGCTTCCCCTTACGGCCTTTAAAAAAGTTTCTACGTTTAACATGCACTAATACAATTGTCATGTGAAAATTTGGAAAATTTCAGGGGTCATTTGACCTTTTAAAGACATTTAAGTGATTTTCTAGCCATTTAATGACCGTAATTCAAATTTGAACTACATCTACATGCAATGGCCAACCATAACGGTTTGAAAAATCGTATTTTTGTGTACTTGTGTGCGAGTGAAAAAAATCTTCAGATGATGTAAATATCTCGTGTTCAAAAAGAAAATGTAAAGATCTAGCAAGACAACAGGACCCCACATGATTGGCACTCTATTTTGAGCCTCGAGGTTTGGAAGGTGAATGGCGGGGGTTATTATTCAGACACGGTTCTGTATTGGAAACTGTCCGCTATTATGTTCACACACGGATTCTAATGCGGGAAATCCTGTGTAACTCAAACTACAGTACTCGTAAATTCGGGCGACCGGCGTGTGTAGTGTTCCCGTCGATCTAGATTCGGGTTGCCAATAAATACTACCTTGCTCACGTCGTCCCGCCTGCATTCTCATGTACATCCTCCCCTCGCTCGCCCCCCCCCCTCTCTCTCTCAAAGCTCTGCCATGGCGCCGCCGATCTGCCCACGCGCCGACGAGGAGTCGCCGCCCCCCGAGGACGCTCAGTCGAAGAGCAGCGACGAGGAGGACCCCTACGCGCCGACGGACGAAGTTGCGTCGGACCCCCTGATATGTCTCCAACGTATCTATAATTTTTTATTGCTCCATGCTATTATATATTCTGTTTTGGATGTTTAATGGGCTTTATTATACACTTTTATATTATTTTGGGGACTAACCTATTAACCCAAGGCCCAGTGCAAAATGCTTTTTTTGCCTATTCCAGTGTTCCGCAGAAAAGGAATATCAAACGGAGTCCAAACAGAATGAAACCTTCGGGAGCGTGATTTTTGGAACAAACGTGATCCGGAGGACTTGGACTGTACGTCAAGAAACAACCGAGGAGGCCACGAGGCAGGGGGCGCCTACCCCCCTGGGCGCGCCCTCCACCCTCGTGGGCCCCTCGTGGCTCCACCGACCTACTTCTTCCTCCTATATATACCTACGTACCTCGAAACCATCGTGGAGCACCACGAAACCCTATTTCCACCGCCGCAACCTTCTGTACCCATGAGATCCCATCTTGGGGCCTTTTCTGGCGCTCCGCCGGAGGGGGAATCGATCACGGAGGGCTTCTACATCAACACCATAGCCTCTCCGATGATGTGTGAGTAGTTTACCACAGACCTTCGGGTCCATAGTTATTAGCTAGATGGCTTCTTCTCTCTCTTTGGATCTCAATACAAAGTTCTCCTTGATCTTCTTGGAGATCTATTCGATGTAACTCTGTTTTGCGGTGTGTTTGCCGAGATCCGATGAATTGTGGGTTTATGATCAAGATTATCTATGAACAATATTTGAATCTTCTCTGAATTCTTTTATGTATGATTGGTTATCTTTGCAAGTCTCTTCGAATTATCAGCTTGGTTTGGCCTACTAGATTGACCTTTCTTGCAATGGGAGAAGTGCTTAGCTTTGGGTTCAATCTTGCGTTGCTCGATCCCAGTGACAGTAGGGGAAACGACACGTATTGTATTGTTGCCATCGAGGATAAAAAGATGGGGTTTATATCATATTGCTTGAGTTTATCCCTCTACATCATGTCATCTTACCTAATGCGTTACTCTGTTCTTATGAACTTAATACTCTAGATGCATGCTGGATAGCGGTTGATGTGTGGAGTAATAGTAGTAGATGCAGGCAGGAGTCAGTCTACTTGTCACGGACGTGATGCCTATATACATGATCATGCCTAGATATTCTCATAACTATGCACTTTTCTATCAATTGCTCGACAGTAATTTGTTCACCCACCGTAATACTTATGCTACCTTGAGAGAAGCCACTAGTGAAACCTATGGCCCCCGGGTCTATTTTCCATCATATTAATCTCCCGTCAACTAGCTATTTCTTTCGTTGTTTATTTTGCAATCTTTACTTTCAATCTTTATCATAAAAATACCAAAAATATTATCTTATCATCTCTATCAGATCTCACTTTTGCAAGTGGCCATGAAGGGATTGACAACCCCTTTATCGCATTGGTTGCAAGGTTCTTATTTGTTTGTGTAGGTACGAGGGACTTGTGTGTGGCCTCCTACTGGATTGATACCTTGGTTCTCAAAAACTGAGGGAAATACTTATGCTACTTTGTTGCATCACCCTTTCCTCTTCAAGGGAAAACCAACGCATGCTCAAGAGGTAGCAAGAAGGATTTTTGGCGCCGTTGCCGGGGAGGTGTGCACCAAGTCAAGTCAAGATTTGATCTCCCGACAATGAGCCATTTCTGGCGCCGTTGCCGGGGAGTCTACACACAAGTCAAGACATACCAAGTACCCATCACAAACTCTTATCCCTCGCATTACATTATTTGCCATTTTCCTCTCGTTTTCCTCTCCCCCACTTCACCTTTGCCGTTTTATTCGCCCTCTTTTTCCGTTCGCCCTTCTTCTGTTTGTATTTTCGTTTGCCTTAATGTCTTACTTGGCTCGTTTGCTTGTTTGGTTGGAATAATTGTGTATTTATTGCTAAACAGAGAACCTAAGATCTATGGATCCTCATCCGCTTGCTAATCTTTTTAAGAGATCCAATTATGATGAATCAATTGCTAGTGAGATTTGTGCACTAGATTATCTTTATGAAGTTTTGCTTGAAATTCGTGAATCCGAAAATTGTGATGAAGTACTTTATGAAGTGATTCACAATAGATCTTTGAATAAAAAGCATGATTGCAATGATGATACTATAAATTCTATTAATGTCAATTGTGCTAATAATATGCAAAACCCTAAGCTTGGGGATGCTAGTTTTGCTATGTCTACTACTTGTTGCAATGATCATGATTGGGGTGATTCTTCTTATGATCTTGAAAATTTATTTAAGCCCCATGATGAATATGAGATTGATAATAGTGTTTGCAATAATATTGAAAGTCGGTTTGGAAGAGTGTCAGCTTTAGATCCCACATATTTGGAGAATGTTCAATCTTATGAAGTTTTTTATAAAAGTGGGTCTGGAGAGGTCATGACTTTAGTTAATGTTAATCCCACTGTTTTGGAAGAGTGTCAACTTTGCATACATGTGGATCGTGTTAAGAATATGTTTTGTGATAGCTATATTGTTGAATTTGCTTATGATCCTACATGTAATTATTATGAGAGAGGAAAATATGGTTGTAGAAATTTTCATGTTACTAAATTACCTCTCGTTATGTTGAGATTGCTATTGTTTCTTTCCGCTTCCTTGCATATGCTAGTTTTTGCTTGCCTTGATAATTTGTTTGCTTATAATATGCCTATGCATAGGAAGTATGTTAGACTTAGATGTGTTTGTCATGTGTTTTATGATGCTCTCTTTGCGCTTCAATTCTTGTCTTTCATGTGAGCATCATTAAAATTATCAATGCCTAGCTAAAAGGCTTTAAAGAAAAGCGCTTGTTGGGAGACAACCCAATATTTTTCCTTTCTGTTAGTAATAAATAATCCATCTAGCTTCTGTTTAGATGTGTTTTTATGTTTTAATTAGTGTTCGTGCCAAGCAGAACCTTTGGGAAGACTTGGGTGAAGTCTTTTTAATCTTGCTGTAAAAAACAGAAACTTTAGCGCTCACGAGATTAGCTACAACTTTTTACTGGAGAGTGCTATTTAGTTGATTCTTTTTGCAGATTATTAATAGATAAATTCCTCGCGTCCAGAAATTTATTTTAGAATTTTTGGAGTTCCAGAAGTATTCGTTTGATACATATTACTACAGACTGTTCTGTTTTTGACAGATTCTGTTTTTCGTGTGTTGTTTGCTTATTTTGATGAATCTATGGATAGTAATGGAGTTTATGAACCATAGAGAAGTTGGAATACAGTAGGTTTAACACCAATATAAATAAAGAATGAGTTCATTGCAGTACCTTGAAGTGGTGTTTCATTTTCTTTCGCTAACGGAGCTCACGAGATTTTCTGTTAAGTTTTGTGTTGTGAAGTTTTCAAGTTTTGGGTAAAGATTTGATGGATTATGGAACAAGCAGTGGCAAGAGCCTAAGCTTGGGGATGCCCAAGGCACCCCAAGGTAAAATCTAAGGACAACCAAAAAGCCTAAGCTTGGGGATGCCCCGGAAGGCATCCCCTCTTTTGTCTTCGTCCGTCGGTAACTTTACTTGGAGCTATATTTTTATTCACCACATGATATGTGTTTTGCTTGGAGCGTCTTGTATGATTTGAGTCTTTGATTTTTAGTCCACCGCAATCATCCTTGCTGTACACACCTTTTGAGAGAGACACACATTAATCGGAATTTATTAGAATACTTATATGCTTCACTTATATCTTTTGAGCTACACAATTTTGCTCTAGTGCTTCACTTATATCTTTTAGAGCACGGTGGTGGTTTTATTTTATAGAAATTATTGATCTCTCATGCTTCACTTATATTATTTTGAGAGTCCTTTAGAACAGCATGGTAATTTGCTTTGTTTATAAAATTAGTCCTAATATGATAGGCATCCAAGATGGATATAATAAAAACTTTCATATAAGTGCATTGAATACTAGGAGAAATTTGATACTTGATGATTGTTTTGAGATATGGAGATAGTGATATTAAAGTTGTGCTAGTTGAGTAGTTGTGAATTTGAGAAATACTTGTGTTGAAGTTTACAAGTCCCGTAGCATGCACGTATGGTAAACGTTGTGTGACAAATTTGAAACATGAGGTGTTCTTTGATTGTCATCCTTATGAGTGGCGGTCGGGGACGAGCGATGGTATTTTCCTACCAATCTATCCCCCTAGGAGCATGCGCGTAGTGCTTGGTTTTTGATGACTTGTAGATTTTTGCAATAAGTATGTGAGTTCTTTATGACTAATGTTGAGTCCATGGATTATACGCACTCTCAACCTTCCATCATTGCTAGCATCTTCGGTACCGTGCATTGCCCTTTCTCACCTTGAGAGTTGGTGCAAACTTCGCCGGTGCATCCAAACCCCGTGATAAGATATGCTCTATCACACATAAACCTCCTTATATCTTCCTCAAAACAGCCACCATACCTACCTATTATGGCATTTCCATGGCCATTCCGAGATATATTGCCATGCAACTTTCCACCGTTCCGTTTATTATGACACGCTTCATCATTGTCATATTGCCTTGCATAATCATGTAGTTGACATCGTATTTGTGGCAAAGCCACCATGCATATTATTTCATACATGTCACTCTTGATTCGTTGCTCATCCCGGTACACCGCCGGAGGTATTCATATAGAGTCATATTTTGTTCTAAGTATCGAGTTGTAATCATTGAGTTGTAAATGAATAGAAGTGTGATGATCATCATTAATAGAGCATTGTCCCAAAAAAAGAAAGAAAGAAAGCCCAAATAAAAAAGCCCAAAAAGGGGGAAAGAGAAATAAAAAGGGGCAATGCTACTATCCTTTTTCCAGATTTGTGCTTCAAAGTAGCACCATGATCTTTATGGTAGAGAGTCTCTTGTTTTGTCACTTTCATATACTAGTGGGAATTTTTCATTATAGACTTGGCTTGTATATTCCAACAATGGGCTTCCTCAATTGCCCTAGGTCTTCATGAGCAAGCAAGTTGGATGCACACCCACTTAGTTTCTTTTGTTGAGCTTTCATACATTTATAGCTCTAGTGCATCCGTTGCATGGCAATCCCTACTCCTTGCATTGACATCAATTGATGGGCATCTCCCTAGCCCGTTGATTAGCCGCGTCAATGTGAGACTTTCTCTTTTTTTGTCTTCTCCACACAACCCCCATCATTATATTCTATTCCACCCATAGTGCTATATCCATGGCTCACGCTCATGTATTGTGTGAAAGTTGAAAAAAGTTTGAGATTACTAAAGTATGAAACAATTGCTTGGCTTGTCATCGGGGTTGTGCAAGATGAGAGCATTCTTGTGTGACAAAAATGGAGCATGACCAAACTATATGATTTTGTAGGGATGAACTTTCTTTGGCCATGTTATTTTGAGAAAACATAATTGCTTAGTTAGTATGCTTGAAGTATTATTATTTTTATGTCAATATTAAACTTTTATCTTGAATCTTTCGGATATGAACATTCATGCCACAATAAAGAAAATTACATTGAATAATATGCTAAGTACCATTCCACATCAAAAATTTTGTTTTTATCATTTACCTACTCGAGGACGAGCAGGAATTAAGCTTGGGGATGCTTGATACGTCTCCAATGTATCTATAATTTTTGATTGCTCCATGCTATTATATATTCTGTTTTGGATGTTTAATGGGATTTATTATACACTTTATATTATTTTTGGGACTAACCTATTAACCCAACGCCCAGTGCAAATTGCTGTTTTTTACCTATTTCAGTGTTTCGCAGAAAAGGAATATCAAACGGAGTCCAAATGGAATGAAACCTTTGGGAGCGTGATTTTTGGAACAAACGTGATCCAGAGGACTTGGAGTGGACGTCAAGAAACAACCGAGGAGGCCACGAGGCAGGGGGGCGCGCCCTCCACCCTCGTGGGCCCCTCGTGGCTCCACCGACCTACTTCTTCATCCTATATATACCTACGTACCCCGAAACCATCGTGGAGCACCGCGAAACTCCATTTCCACCGCCGCAACCTTCTGTACCCGTGAGATCCCATCTTGGGGCCTTTTCTGGCGCTCCGCCAGAGGGGGAGTCGATCACGGAGGGCTTCTACATCAACACCATAGCCTCTCCGATGATGTGTGAGTAGTTTACCACAGACCTTCGGGTCCATAGTTATTAGCTAGATGGCTTCTTCTCTCTCTTTGGATCTCAATACAAAGTTCTCCTCGATCTTCTTGGAGATCTATTCGATGTAACTCTTTTTTGTGGTGTGTTTGTCGAGATCCGATGAATTGTGGTTTTATGATCAAGATTATCTATGAACAATATTTGAATCTTCTTTGAATTCTTTTATGTATGATTGGTTATCTTTGCAAGTCTCTTCAAATTATTAGTTTGGTTTGGCCTACTAGATTGATCTTTCTTGCAATGGGAGAAGTGCTTAGCTTTGGGTTCAATCTTGCGTTGCTCGATCCCAGTGATAGTAGGGGAAACGACACGTGTTGTATTGTTGCCATCGAGGATAAAAAAGATGGAGTTTATATCATATTGCTTGAGTTTATCCCTCTACATCATGTCATCTTACCTAATGCGTTACTCTGTTCTTATGAACTTAATACTCTAGATGCATGCTGGATAGCGGTCGATGTGTGGAGTAATAGTAGTAGATGCAGGCAGGAGCCGGTCTACTTGTCACGGACATGATGCCTATATACATGATCATGCCTAGATATTCTCATAACTATGCACTTTTCTATCAATTGCTCGACAGTAATTTGTTCACCCACCGTAATACTTATGCTATCTTGAGAAAAGCCACTAGTGAAACCTATGGCCCCGGGTCTATTTTCCATCATATTAATCTCCTGTCAACTAGCTATTTCTTTCGCTGTTTATTTTGCAATCTTTACTTTCAATCTTTATCATAAAAATACCAATAATATTATCGTATCATCTCTATCAGATCTCACTTTTGCAAGTGGCCGTGAAGGGATTGACAACCCCTTTATCGCGTTCGTTGCAAGGTTCTTATTTGTTTGTGTAGGTATGAGGGACTTGCGTGTGGCCTCCTACTGGATTGATACCTTGGTTCTCAAAAACTGAGGGAAATACTTACGCTACTTTGCTGCATCACCCTTTCCTCTTCAAGGGAAAACCAACGCATGCTCAAGAGGTAGCACCCCCCAACTTTGGATTGGTTTTGGAGCCAGTACAATCTTTGTCTGTGGAAAAAGTCACTGCCGCCGGCTGAGAAAGCCAGGCAAGTGGCGTTCAAGAAGGAGATGGCGAAGGAGGAAGCCAGGTACCAGGCGGCCTGTGAAGCCCGTGATGCCGCCTGGGAAAAGGAGAAGGTGGAGCTTTGGGGGCGGGCGCGTCGTCATGCGGAGGAGGTGTATGAAGACGGGTACTTCGTGAGGAAGGTCAAAGGCGCTAGGCGCATCACCGCTGCGTGGAGGTGGGCCGATAAGCTCCAGCGTGCCACCGACGAGGAGCTCCGGTGGGCGCCCAACGAAATGGCAAGATCATCCGCGCTCGTCAGCCAGCAAGAGGCAGATCGGTACGTCAACCGCTGCAAGGCGGAGGACGCGGAGTACTGCCTCCGCGCTGGGAAGATGCCGTGCATCAGGAGGGATTATTAGTTTTAGTATTGTTCGTTTTCAATTTTATGCATTATACCTAGTAGTTAAGTATCATCACGTATAGTGATGATATTATATATATTATGTGATGAACTAATGAACAATTAATATATATATATATATATATATATATATATTATGAATTCCATTTTCTATCTGTTTTTGTATACTAATTTGAATCTAGCTGTTATCATCCACATATACAGAATGAAAAGCGTATATACACACATTGAAACAGAACATATAAGGATGGAAAACAGAGTTCACACATTGAAACAGAGCAATTAATAGAGCAATATTATGATTGTTGTTAATACATAGCTATCCACGTCGAAACGACTAAACAAAATAAAACGCATCCATGAGACCATGACCAGCAGCCCTTGCCTACGGTAGCTCTTGTCTCTGCCTGAACTCGTGCAGGCGTTCGTCCAAGCGGTCGACACGCTCGCGGTACATCTGGAGCGCGATCTCGAGCTCCAAGTTGGCTATTTCATTGAAGATCACCAGCTCGAGGATGCGACGGCGATGTTCCTCTACTGCACCCAGGTGGACACCTGGGCCAAGGAGGCGGTCGATCCTACCGACCAGCGCATTGGCATCAAGCGGGCCGCGGACAAGGCGAACGACGCGACCCATGCGAATGGCGCGGCGGGCGTCCAGCGCAAGTACGGCGCGGCAGGCCTCTGGTGCAAGTACGGCGCAGAGGGCCTCTGCCCACTCCTGGCGAGGAATGGGGGTACTGACAGGATGTGTGCCCAGCTGCGACGCCGTGTCGACAGCAGGCAAGCGCCGATGGATCCGCTCTTGCTGTGCAGCGCACCGCGCCTCTCGCTCTACGGCGCTCCAACAGTCTCGCTGTGCCGCGAGCCGCACCCTATCGGTGCGGACGCGCCTTGCTTGCTCTGCGGCGCGCCATCGATCATGTTGTGCGGCGAGCTTCAGCCTCTCAGCGCTGACATGCCTATCTTGATCCGCGGCGCTCAAGCATCATGCGCCAAGGGTCTGCTCAACCCTGGCGATGACGCGCATCACGGCATCGTCCATCGCGTTGCCGGGGAGCGCCTCGGCCTCCACGGGCCGTGGAGCCTTCTCGTTTTCCTCGTCGACGAGGTTGATGGCAGAGGCGGCGCTTTGGTGAGTTGGCATGCTTGGGGAAAGGTGGATGTGCTACAGGTTGCGCTTGTTGCCTCCGTGCATCGTGCACCGCCTAGGTTTATGCGCAATATCGCTGGGTGGCGGGAAACAGGTGAGGAAATGGCGGGAAACGGTGGTGTGTTCATAAAATGCCATCAATTAATGGAAACTTAGCATATAAGGAACATTGGGCTAGCACAAGAAGTAGATGATGATCAGATGAACATGGACCACACTACGGAACCCGTCGGTGATGAATTCATCAATCGCAAACAGTTGTATACTAGCAAGCGTTTGCCCACAACACACACGGCGTATTCCATCACAAACAGGTCGGATAGATCAACTGTATGCCACGTATCGCACATAGTCAAAAAGTAATGCGGTAGACCTTCTTTAACATGTGTTAAGAAAAACAAAAAAAATTCAAAACAAGGACATTGAGATTAATTCCACCCCATAACACACACGGCTTATTCCATCACAAACAGATCGGATGGATCAACTGTATGCCACGTATCGCACCCCGCCGTGACCTCGGCCTGCCGCCGCCTTAAACTGCCATCGTCTCCACAAACCGGCCTCGTTGCTTTAAACCGGCGCCCCCGAGCTGCCACCTCCAAGCCAGCAGTTCTCCTTTGCCGTGGACCCACCCGGTTCGCCTGCGCCGTTGACCCGCCGGAGCGCCCTGGCTACTATACTCCAACACCGGTTCATCTCTACCGTCCTCTACTGCCATAAGCCACCGTGGCCGAGTCGGCGCTGCTGCTCTCCACTTTTACCACGCTGCTTGTATCTACAGCAAGTCGCTCATGGCTGCCTGCTCTTTGTATAATACAGAGGATTAAATACGTTGGGGCTCCTGCTCTTTGTACTGTACAAATCCTGCAGGAGTTAAATTGATATGGCTCTCTGAGATCAGACAAAAGACAAGTGCAGATTGCGGCCATGCTTCAGGTTCGAGCTCAGAGAATCAGTCAAATCTACTGGAGATGGAAACTACAACTGTCATCATGCAAAGATTGAGTGCAGAAGCTGCTAACCCCGGTTTGGCCTTACCTCTGTTTCAAAGTGGCCGCCTTGGGCCGCTGTGTCGACCCGCTGCCACTGCCGCGCCCTTACTCGTTACCCATGCCTTGAGCCGCCAGACGCCTTTACTGCTGCGGCCCTTGCCTCCGGCCGACTCACGCTGCCCGCGGCCGGTTTACGAATCGCCCCGGCCGGGTCACCTCCACCGCTGTTATGACTCACTGCATCGCCAGCCTGCGATGCTGAACCGCCGTGACTCGCCTCTAAACCGCCCGGCCTCCACCGGGCACCTCTGCTTGAACCGCCATGCGTCGAGTCGCCGCCACCATGATTATAACCTACTGCGGTGAGCCGCTGCCGCTGCCTCTGAAC
Organism: Triticum aestivum; assembly: GCF_018294505.1. Classification (NCBI taxonomy): domain Eukaryota; kingdom Viridiplantae; phylum Streptophyta; class Magnoliopsida; order Poales; family Poaceae; genus Triticum; species Triticum aestivum. Next base: position 99,606,247 of record NC_057799.1, read on the forward strand.
TTGAGCCGCCGTCGCCCGCACCAGGCCAACCTCAACCTGTGAGTCACCGCCGCGGCCCCGAGTCGCCTCGCCTCCGTTGCTCCGTTGCGGTCCCGTTTTTAGCCGCTGCCACGCTGAGCCAACTCGCTGCTATTGCGGTTGCTGTCTTGAGCCGCCCACCGCTTCTAACTGCTGAACCGCCGGTGGCCTCCTCTCCTACTGAGGCGCCCGCTTTGAACCGTCCGTGTGTGGTCTGTCGCGCCTCCGCTTCTCTAATGCGGTTTGCCTGAAAGTGCTCTCCCCCAGTCTACGTACAGCCGTTATGAGGACACGCTGCTACTGCTTCCCATGTGTTCACATACCCCAGTTTAGTTTTTAAAAACAAAAATCCAAAAGGCTCCTGCGATGTGGTGAGGGACAACGGCTGCCTCGTATTTTGGTCTGCATCCATGTGGTGTGGAGGACGTGAGCAACATGTATTACTTATACGAGGAGATTAAAAGCTACTGTTGTTTTCTTCATCACATGAAGACAAAGAAAAAGAAAGGGACAAAGGAGGAGGAGGTCATGTGGAGTTGCGTTTGGTATTATTCAGAATCAGCATTCACGTTCATCTGACAAAAAAATACCAGGTGTTATTTTTCCTATGTATTTTATCAGTACATATTAATTCATCCGACAACAGCTACTCCGGCATGTAATATTTTTTATGCAGGGCGACTATTAAAAGGAAAAGGGGTGGTGTTATACCGCGGATGCACGTTCGGTTGTGCTGTGCGATTTCACAGACATGTGTGTCGCGGTCCAGTTTTCATCAACGTGTCGGCTAGTTCACGCGTCTGCGCCGGCTTAGAACGCGGAGGACAACTTGCCCGTCCGTGCTGGCTTACAACACCGCGGCCGGCTCATCTGTCTGCTCCCGCGGCCGACTCGGTCGTGATTGAATTCAAGCTTCACCGTGGTGATCATCAACTCCGCGGTGGATAATTTTCGGCCTAACATATCAGGTGAAATCCATCCAGTATATTTTTATTATATATTGCTTTCTTTAAATGAGCAATTACTCCGGCTTGCAAAGTTATCTAATGCAGGACCCTAAACCGCCATATTGGTGAAAATTTAAAGGCCGTCAGAAAATTTCCGGCATAAAAAGAAGGATTTCGATTTAAAATACGGTTCAAGGGAAAGCTATCTCCCACAAAGCTTTGAAGCTCTCAGTATCCGGTTTAAGAATTTCCGGTTCAAAAAGAATTAATCTCTCGCAAGTTCGAGTTCTCAGGAAAAATTAAAGGGACCAAAGAGAGTCTGTTGCAAAAGCACAGCTCAAACATAGGTGCCCCTTGAGCACAGCTCACAATAATCACTTGGGGGCTTGGTCGTATTCGAACCATAGCTACACCTCTTGATCGGCGTAGGGCCACCAGGGAAATCACTTGGGGGCTGGGTCGTATTTGAACCATAGCTACACCTCTTGATCGGCGTAAGGCCACCAGGGCAATCACTTGGGGGCCAAAGAGAGTGTTGCAAAAGCACAACTCAAACATAGGCACCCACTGAGCACAGCTCAAAATATTGCTCGGGGGCTCTTTGCTTCTCAAAGAACAAAGAGTCTACACCCTTGCAATAGGCTATCAAGCCAGGCTTGGAAGCCAGGTGTATTCACCTAAAACCCCGGGTTATCCTGCCTTTTTAAGTAAGCCACTCCGTCCAGGTAATCCTGGTATGACCCGCTGAACGTTTGACAAGTCAATCTCATAGACCCTGAACTTGTTAAAGTTAAAACGATGATTGGTTAATGTGAGGTTCATCTTAAAAGGCTTTGTAAAATGGTTTAACTCAGTGGCCTGGCAGCCCATGAAAAGCCTCGATTTTGGGCCTGGCAGCCCATGAAAAGCCTCGCATGTTCTTTTTATGCTTTTATTTGCCAAGTTTTTTCTCCTTTGATGAGGTTTATAATATCTTATGATAAACTGGCGTTTATTGACCCGACTTGGCTTTCAACTACAAGTTGTCAGTACATGATCAGTTATAATCCGGTGTTTATTGACCCGGCCTCGTTGTTGACTATAAGTCGCTAGTATGAGATAAGATAACATCCGGTGTTTATTAACCCGGCCTGGCTTTCGACTATAAGTCGCCATTATATATTTGGATTGCGCCATTGGAATCATGCGCTTATAAATCATTGGGTATATTATTCAAATGTTTAATAGCCAACATGGCTGGATTTTTTATTATGGTTATCAATAACCAGTATTATGACTGAGGTTTTCAAAGTCGCTTTAGCGCAATAGATATTATTTTATCGATGGATATGATTTATTCTACAATGGAAGGAATAGTCCCGAGTCGGTGCAGGCTTACGACCCGACACTTGGGGGCTACATTATTCAAGTTGAGATTACATCAAAAATGCAAGTCTCATGTCGCTGCAAGCATGCACCATGACACTTGGCAGCTAATGCAAAGTCATTTTTACTAGCCTTATTGAAGACCCGACTCATCACATCATAATGAGCCGGCCCTTGGGGGCTACCAATTGCTCCTGTCAACAATTCAAGGTACACAAGTTAAATCCATTATATTGAAGGGTCCATTGCTCAGTTGATAAAGCACAAAGCTCTTAACCTTGTGGACGTGGGTTCAACCCCTACAATGGGGGCTACACATCACTGCTCAAATCTACATGATTATATTTACAAAGTCCCTGCTCATTATTGCATAATGACCCGACCCTTGGGGGCTACACTGGTTGAAGTTTTTATGAGCATAAGGCAATTTCAAGTCCCAGGTTGCTACAAGCATGACAATCCGACACTTGGGGCGACATATGTGGAATACTCAGTTTATGACTAATGACGGAGATGAACAAATCAGATTTCTTCAAGGTTGTGACATTTATATTGAAGCAAGTCTTAAGTTGTTGCTACGCTACCTTCTTAAGACTTGGGGGCTACAAGTGATAGGCATATAAGAGGTATATTTTCAAGTTTGATGTTAACTACAATTATGACCCGGTGCCATCAATATTTATAAACCGGCAAGTTCTACATCCTTAAACCGGCTGAAGATCAGTTGAATATTTCAAAGGCCAGTATTTTTGTCAAGTCAGAGCATTGGGAGCTGAGTCAAATGAATTATTCTTCACAATATTTCTCCGCGACAAACCAATGTCAGCAAATTGATTATGAAGTTGGCTTATTAACCCAGATTTTCTAGAAGAAGGAAATGACAAGGACTTAAGGATTATCAGGATCAGTTTAACATGGATAAATCCAAATTAAACTGGGGGCTAATGTCGGGGATATACCCCGCGGTATGACCCGGCCGGAGTTATAACCTGGCTGGTACTTGGTAAACCGGCAGGAGTTAAGTCAGATGATAACCCGGTAGGAGTTAAGTCAGATGATAACCCGGTAGGGGTTAAGCCAGATCATAAACCGGCAGACCATCATAAACCGGCAGACAGTCATAACCCGGCAGACCATCATAAACCAGCAGACCATCATAAACCGGTAGACAGTCATAACCCGGCAAACAGATGATAACTCGGTTGACAATCATAACCCGACAGATAGAGTCGCCTGGGGTTATGAAGCCCGAGACGTTATGAAGCCCAAGACGTTAAGAAGCCCATGAAGAGAAGTCAGAATAGTTTAAGTCTTAATCCGAGTTGGACTCTACATGTAACCCGCTGATACGTCTCCAACGTATCTATAATTTTTTATTGTTCCATGCTATATTATATTCTATTTTGGACATTATTGGGCTTTATTATACACTTTTATATTATTTTTGGGACTAACCTATTAACCGGAGGCCCGGCCCAGAATTGCTGTTTTTTGCCTGTTTCAGAGTTTCGCAGAAAAAGAATATCAAACGGAGTCCAAACGGAATGAAACCTTCGGGAACGTGATTTTCGGAACGAACGTGATCCAGAGGACTTGGACCCTACGTCAAGACATCAACCAGGAGGGCACGAGGTAGGGGCGCGCCTACCCCCCCCCCCCGCCAGGCGCGCCCTCCACCCTCGTGGGCCCCATGTTGCTCCACCGATGTACTCCTTCCTCCTATATATACCTACGTACCCCCAAACTACCAGATACGGAGCCAAAAACCTAATTCCACCGCCGCAACCTTCTGTACCCGTGAGATCCCATCTTGGGGCCTGTTCCGGAGCTCCGCCGGAGGGGGCATCGATCACGGAGAGTTTCTACATCAACACCATAGCCTCTCCGATGATGTGTGAGTAGTTTACCTCAGACCTTCGGGTCCATAGTTATTAGCTAGATGGCTTCTTCTCTCTTTTTGGATCTCAATACAATGTTCTCCCCCTCTCTTGTCGAGATCTATTCGATGTAATCTTCTTTTGCGGTGTGTTTGTTGAGACTGATGAATTGTGGGTTTATGATCAAGTTTATCTATGAACAATATTTGAATCTTCTCTGAATTATTTTATGTATGATTGGTTATCTTTGCAAGTCTCTTCGAATTATCAGTTTATTTTGGCCTACTAGATTGATCTTTTTTGCAATGGGAGAAGTGCTTAGCTTTGGGTTCAATCTTGCGGTGTCCTTTCCCAGTGACAGTAGGGGCAGCAAGGCACGTATTCTATTGTTGCCATCGAGGATAACAAGATGGGGTTTATATCATATTGCATGAGTTTATCCCTCTACATCATGTCATCTTGCTTAAAGCGTTACTCTGTTCTTATGAACTTAATACTCTAGATGCATGCTGGATAGCGGTCGATGTGTGGAGTAATAGTAGTAGATGCAGGCAGGAGTCGGTCTACTTGTCTCGGACGTGATGCCTATATACATGATCATACCTAGATATTCTCATAACTATGCTAAATTATGTCAATTGCTCAACAGTAATTTGTTCACCCACCGTAATACTTATGCTCTCGAGAGAAGCCACTAGTGAAACCTATGGTCCCCGGGTCTATTTTCCATCATATTAATCTCCCGACAACAAGCTATTTTTGGCGCCTTTTTTATTTTACTTTCTTTACTTTGCATCTTTATCATAAAAATACCAAAAATATTATCCTATCAGATCTCACTCTCATAAGTGACTGTGAAGGGATTGACAACCCCTTTATTGCGTTGGTTGCGAGGATTTATTTGTTTGTGTAGGTGCGAGGGACTCGTGCGTGTCCTCCTACTGGATTGATACCTTGGTTCTCAAAAACTGAGGGAAATACTTATGCTACTTTACTGCATCACCCTTTCCTCTTCAAGGGAAAACCAACGCAGTGCTCAAGAGGTAGCAAGAAGGATTTCTGGCGCCGTTGCCGGGGAGTCTACGCAAAAGTCAACATACCAAGTACCCATCACAAACCCTTATCTCCCGCATTACATTATTTGCCATTTGCCTCTCGTTTTCCTCTCCCCCACTTCACCTTTGCCATTTTATTTGCCCTTCTTCCGTTCGTCCTTCTGTTTGCTCGTGTTACCATGTGCCTTCTATTTGCTTGCATCTTTGCTTGCTAAAAATCTATTGATATGGATCCACTTAAAGTGTTCTACTTGGATCATCTTCGATCCTTATGCGCTCGTGCTGAAACCCCAACTAGCCTAGTTGATGGGAAATCTTTAGATGAGCATGCTCATTTTGTGCGTCATCGTTTGTCTAAAAAGGGGAAGCTCTTATGGTATCATATAAATAGTTTGCTATGCTATGCTTGGAATCTTTGTGAAATTTGTGGTTTTACTTGTTGCTCTAAGAACCCTAAAAACACCTTCCCTACCTATGTGAGTTCAATGATAATGAAATCTTATCTTCTTATGCAAAGGGTGTTTATAGTTACTATGATATCGAACAAATTGAAGAATTTGTCTTTTTAAGGGTGCTCATGAAGTTGCTTCTTTGATTGAAAAGTATGATTTTACTCTCAACAAATCTGAAAATTCCATCATACTTAAATATTGCAATGAAAACCTTGCTCATAATGTCTATGTCCAAGAATTTATTGAAAGAATGACCGTTGCTTTGAAAGAAAATAATGATATGCATGAATCTATAGATAATGATGATTCCGATGATTTGGTTGAAATATCCCTTGATGAACATGATGCTTCTTGTGGCCATGATGCCAATATTTATGAAGATGAATTTTCTATAGTTCCTTATGTTAAACATGAGATCATTGCTATTGCACCCATACTTGATAGCTACTTGAATAAAAAGCATGATTGCAATGATTTTACTATAAATTCTCTTGATGTCAATTGTGCTAATAATATGCAAAACCCTAAGCTTGGGGATGCTAGTTTTGCTATGTCTACTACTTGTTGCAATGATCATGATTGGGGTGATTCTTCTTATGATCTTGAAAATTTATTTAAGCCCCATGATGAATACGAGATTGATAATAGTGTTTGCAATAATATTGAAAGTGGGTTTGGAAGAGTGTCAACTTTAGATCCCACATATTTGGAGAATATTCAATCTTATGAAATTTTTGATAAAAGTGGGTTTGGAAAGGTCATGACTTTAGTTAATGATAATCCCACTATTTTGAAAGAGTGTCAACTTTGCATACATGTGGATCGTGTTAAGAATATGTTTTGTGATAGCTATATTATTGAATTTTCTTATGATCCTACATGTAATTATTATGAGAGAGGAAAATATGGTTGTAGAAATTTTCATATTACTAAATTACCTCTCGTTATGTTAAGATTGCTATTGTTTCTTTCCGCTCCCTTGCATATGCTAGTTTTTTCTTGGCTTGATAATTTGTTTTCCTATAAGATGCCTATGCATAGGAAGTATGTTAGACTTAGTGTTTGTCACGTGTTTTATGATGCTCTCTTTGTGCTTCAATTTTTGTCTTTCATGTGAGCATCATTAAAATTATCAATGCCTAGCTAGGGGCGTTAAACGATAGCGCTTGTTGGGAGGCAACCCAGTTTATTTTTTTATTTTTTTTGCTTTTTGCTTCTGTTTAGGAATAAATATTTGATCTAGCCTCTGGTTAGATGTGTTTTTATATTTTAATTAGTGTTTGTGCCAAGTTGAACCTATAGGATCTTCTTGGATGATAGTTATTTGATCTTGCTGTAAATTGCAGAAACTTTCTGTTCACGAAAATAATTATTAAAAATCATCAGAACGTGATAAAATTTCAAAATCCACTGATGGGATGTATCTTAAAGGTCCATTAAAGACATTTATGATCCATCCATCAGTGGGTTTTGAAATTTTGACAACTTCCCATCCGGTCACCCATCTCATGGCTGCTCCAGCCTGAGCACAGTTAACTTGAGAGTTCTCCTAGATGAGCTATTGGTGGAGCAACTAGTCCGTGCTGATATAGGATGTCTCTTCACATCCTTATGGCGTACCCGGATGACCGCCGGTTGCCCAGGCCAATAGATGTTGTGTAGACAGAGCATACCACATACGTCTTATTAGAAGCAATCGTCTGTGTTATTATCGGTCTTCGCACACATTTCTGTTTACAGACCTGTTTGCCGCGTATCGCACACATCCTGTTAAATTGAACCATTTCTGTTCTCTTGGCTCAAAGCAAACAATTTATCCAAGTGAACCGTATGCCGTATATCGCACTCACCTTGATCTGGATGACCGTTTTTTTTGTGTGTTGCCTAATCACGAACAGTTCATCCGAGTGAACCGTATGTTGTATATCGCACACACGCATTCATTTGGCTGCCCGTTTCTATTCTTCTTCCTCATCGCAAACAGTTCATTAAACTTAACCGTATGTCCTTCATCGCACACGCAACTAAAATCTGAACCATGTTTGATGCATCCGTCATCGCAAACGTGTTGCACCCTTTTTGACGTTTTTTACATCACCGTTTGCGATTATTGCATCGCACACAGTTTCCTCGAAGGGTCTCTGATCGTAGTGTCGCGTTAGCAGCAGCCTGCGGTAGTGAGGTACTGTGGGTGAGGGAAGCTGCAGAGCCTCCTGCTCAGCAGCCCCGCTCCCTAACCCACCGGCAGAGCAGCAAGGAGTCATCTAGAGAGTTACTTTTATCACCCTGCTTAGTTTTCCTGGTCCATAGACATCTCCTCCGTATCTTGTCCAACAGTTCAATGATTTTGGTCGGCAGTCGCAGAGAGCAAAGGACAAAGATGACCAGAGAGGTAATCACTGAATTAGGTAGACATAATTTGCCGCCATATGAGATCATATTGAGCGTGGCCAAGAGTCTTCGATCCACCATGCAAACTAGAGGCACGAGTTCTAGGACTGGGTCATGTAGTACCCAGAGGTAATCCAAGGCAGGTAAAAGGCATTTTTTCGTCACACAACCAAAGATGTTGGCCAATTGACCACACCTGTCTTCATCACAGCTGAAATGAATGAGAGTCTGATTTGTGGAAATTGATTTTAAGTCCAATGAAGGTGGCATAATCCGTCAGAATATCCTTGATGACCATCGCTTATAGTGGACACGCTGGAAGAAGTCCATGGGAATGGTAGAGAATCTGTTGCGGGATCAGCTAATTTTTTACTCAGGTACGACGAGAAACTGAAATGCATACGCACTGGCAATGATTCAGGCAAAGCACTAGTGTCGCATTTCCCCGAACAGGCTGGGCAAGGACGGTTGGAGCCATGGCAAGGGATTGGCTGGGCAGAGCGTTTGTCTCCGTCAACCGGCAAATCAACGCCAGGAAACCGAAGCTATCAGCACTTGCCGGCCTATCGGCAGTAGCGGCTGTATCCACTATCCAGAGGGGATGTGCTGCGTGACAGTGATCAGGGACCTCCAAGCTGAGCACCCAGTTGCGTCGCTATAGTTCCCGCTGATTCATGATTCCTAATGAGATTATGCAAAGATTCAGTTCATCCCGTGTGGTGGCTCTGAGCCGGAAGTGCAATGGCCTTGCCCACGGACTAATGGAGACCAGGAGTCTATGGGGATGCCCCTGACGGAGTTCGTGACCTCTAGCTCGCTGAATGTACTCATAACTCGCAGTAATTCACTCGAGTTATCCTGGGAAAAAAACGGACGTACTACTATATCAATCAACGATTTAAAAAACATGATAAAACGAAACAAAGATACTCCCGGTGCGGCTCCAATGGAGAAAGAAATACTTATACACGTTTTAGACAAAGGGAGTATTTATCAACGTTTACATAATGAAATAATAACAAAAAGGTGCTCCCGGCGGGGCTCGAACCCGCGACCTTCGGCTCATAAGACCAACGCTCTAACCAACTGAGCTACGGGGGCTATTGCGCTGAATTTATTCATTACCACTTATGACTAGCTCGCACGTTAATATATTGTCTGCACTTTTCCAGGTTCACGATCTTGGTAAATCATTTTATGTGATTTGTTTCATTCGTATGGTTGCAATCTATAGGATCGCTTCAGAACGCTGTCTTTTGCAAATATTCATAGCACTTTAAATATACTGCAATTCCTATAAATACTTTTGTTGACTCAAATATCTTGAAAAAAAATCTACGTTTTTCTTTGGCATAATTAGACAATCTTCCACACAAGTTCATGCGGTATTCAATAGTATACCATATTATTCAAGATGGCCCGATTTTGCAGTACCAAGTTTGCTCTATTTGTGTATCTTCAGAATTTCTCAAACCTAAGAGGTCATATGCATGTTTTCAAACATCTTGTTACTTCTGAAATACATTCCCTCTTTTTAAATTCTAATATTTCTTGGGAATTGGATACCACGTAATCCATTTAGCTATCCCTTTATAAGTCATCCAACTCGAGGTCGATCAAAAATACCAAATCAAATTCCTAGGACACACCCAATGAAGCACTGAACACGATGATTTCAATTAATGAGAATTGCTTGGTTGTTAGAGCTATCATTCCTGGTTTTTGAAGAAATTGACTCCATTTAAGGGATTCATTTTACTCCACCTAACTAGTTATTTCCCCTAAAAAAACTAGTTATTTGCTACTTTTTATAAGAAAACAAATAGTGTTCTCACAAGGTGGACACAAATATCAATGCATATGTGGCGTCAGAAGGACTGCAAAGAAGTGGTCACCGTGTATTGTATTTATAAATAGTCTTCTGGTGTGCGGGTGGGGCGACCATTGCCGCGGACCATCGTGACGAGTTGAGTGGTTGGTGCGGGCTCCTTTCGGTATGCATGGCAGAGGTGGCCCGCAGATCCCATTGACCATGGCAGTGGCATAGGCCGTCCTGATCGGTGGCAGCCGTCGCGAGGTGTTGCTGAATATGCTTAAGTGTAAGGGTGTGCCGGTGGGTTGACGTTGACCCGGCCCATGTCGTCGATCACGAAGGTGAGGGAGGCGAAGACTAGGCTCTTTCTCGGCGAGAGGTCGTCGAAGGATTAAACAGATCCGATCTGAGATTGATCTCCAGCCAGCGCCGCCCGTGCCTCGAGCCAACGGACGGAGCAAAAAACCATCAGATCCCTCGGTAGGGGTCCAAGCGCAGCTGGAAGTCTCAAATCGAAGGTCGCACAGGGGTTTTATCCAGGTTCAGGCCTCCGTAGGGTAATCCCCTACATCCTGCTTGCTTTTGTTATTCATGATAGAGGGATACCTCGTGCGAGGGGTTACAATGGCGTATGAGATTGCTACCGAAAGTTGTTATCTGAGATGCGATGCCCTAGAGGGTTTCCCAACCTCCCTCTATATAAGCATGGAGGTATAGGATTTACACGCTGACAGATGTGATATGGGGCGCCGCCGCCCTTGTCTTGGAGGGCAAGAAGGTCTCCGGCGCTTCCTTAGGGCTTCTCCCTTGTCCTGACCATGCGGGGCCCCCGATATGCACCAAGACGCCCCCCCCCCCCTTGAGTGAGCGAACAGGACACCGTTAGCGGTCCCACTGAGTATTAAACCTTGCTCGCTCTTGAGTAAGAAGGTTGACTACCTAAGCTCATTGGTGCTAACTAAAACAAACATTGAAAATCAAAGTCCAAAACCTTGCTCATTCGTGCAAACTTGCAAAACTTAGCTAGCATGGATACATAGTTCCATTGCTATGGAGGTCAAGAAAGAGAAAATTATTTTTATGAAGCCTAAATCAATTCCCAAAAGTTTAGTGGGAATGCCAATATTATATTGGGAACAAAACAATATCTGTCATGGACAAAAGAAAATCATGGATTAGTGATTGCTTCAAAAACACCAATCCCAAGACATACCGGGTACAATAGTAAGACCGCATGACTTCGTTAATCAATCACTCAACTACCTATGTAGAGTTGAGCGCAAGCGTGTGCCTCACACTTAAGAAAAAAACGAATAAGAACAATGATTGGGGTTTGAGAAGTCAAAAATAAAGAAAGTCTTGCATCAATGCAGCTGACCACTAGGCAATGAAGAAGACCTTATGATAAGCAATGGGGTTTTGAAGTTAAATTTAATACATGGATTTGAATTTCAATTTGATATGTGGTGATTTTGTAAAGTTTAAAATCTATTCATAGTTCATTTTTCAATACATATGCAACTCTCGAGAAGAAAGATGTGGTTGGGTGCATTATTTTAAGGCAGCTATCTCTTTTATTTTACGAATTACGACATCTGTTGGAGTAGTGATACCCTATTTTAGGGCCGCCGTTGGAGAAGAAAAAAAATGATGACCTAAAACTCACTTTTGCTGCCCTCAAATTTGAGGCTGCCGTCGAAGATGATCTAAAAAGGGCATAAAATTGGTTAGATGACGTGAAATGGATGAATTTATCTCAAGATATTTCTTAGGGCCCCGCAAAAAAAAGATTTTTTTTATTTTAAGGGTAAAAAAGGGAGAGATCGTAATTCTTTTTTTCCGACAGATGGTTTTGTGCTTGAGGTTGAGGATGATCGGCAGAAAAGAGTAATAAACTTTTTGACAAATCACGCTGATGAAAATGCAATAAACCCCAAGTTCCAGAAGTTCGTCGATGCAAAAATAAAAGGAAAAAAGAATCAAGTTCCTTGGGCGGCCCGTTCCAGGCTGATGGTCCTGGTTCGTGCACGCCAAGTCGCCAATCAAGGCCCACGTGACCGTGTGCCAGGATAAACCCTAGCCCCCTCCATCCGCAGCCGCCTCCATCGCCGTCGCCGTCGCTTTCTGCTGGCTCCCGGTTCGCTCCCCGCCCTGAGGCTGCTGCGGCTCACTGCCTCGCGCGCCGCCGTCAGGTACTCATCCCATCGCGTTCCCCGTCCACCCGCGCGATTGATTGCCACTACGACAGTAGAACGGCGCCGCCGCGGCTACAGATTCGTAGCTCTGGAGCAGGCAGATCGATGCTGATTCTTATGCTTTGTAATCTGGCGGCTTTCTTCTAGTAGTTCGTGGGGTCGTAATTGGCCCAAGTGATGCGTAGCTTCTGTTCCCGGGCCTGCAACTCCTGCAATCCAGCTTCATAATCCGGCCTGCAAATTTCTTACACAGAAACAAGGTCATGAATGCTATCTTTCTAGTACCACAGGGGAAATTTTGAGGGACTTTCGGTTTCTAGCTGGTCAGGACTTTGCTCAACTTGTAGGCTTACATTCCTTCGATCATGCTTCGATCTTTACATATTGTCTCCAGAAATGTTATCTGCAGAAAGTGAATTCAGTTAGCAAGCATTGTCCAAGATGACAGAGGACTGTACCAAACGCACAAAAGCAAGTTAATTAAACTAACCCACAAACTGTCAGTACTGTGACGGTATCATATGCTAACTTTCATCCACGTGAATCAATTTGAGCTCAAGATACTTAATAGAAAGGTCAAAGAACCAATTCCACTCGGAATCCAATGTTAATTGCCTTGCAGTTCCCTCCAGCCATCTCCATTAGCGTGTACTCCCTCTGTCCCATAATATAAGATGTTTTTGCAAGCTGTTTTAGCTTGCAAAAACATCTTATATTGTTGGGCGGAGGGAGTATCTTCTTTTTCTTGTGCTGTTTATTGCATCAAATATACCAACCTACACAAGCATCAGTGTCAGAAGAAACATTACATTGTTAGACAACTATGCAACATAACACCAGCTTACATGACCTCCATAATTAGCTTGTAGTAGAAGGCTAATTTTGTTTGATGTCTTGATGACGTTTGCTTATGGTTTATTATGATTCTGTTACATAATTAGCTTCATCACATGGCTTTCATATCCATGAGTTTGTCAGGAATGTTTGAAACGAGATATTCAAGGAGATTGCACTACAATTCGTTTTAAAAAATGCCTCATCAATGTATCTAAGATATATGCATATATTCCTGAATTGAGTTAGATTACATCCATATGCTTGCCCTTTTGACACATTGTTTTTTTGTTGATCGCAGGAAAATGTCATCAAATACTGATGGAGCCAAGAGTCATGCACGTAGAGACCTTCTGCTCAAGATCCAATCAGAAGCTCAAACATGCTGGGAGGAGAGCAAGGTTTTTGAGGCTGAACCTGGCAATGGACTTCCTGGCCCTGGTGAAAAATTCTTTGGCAATTTTCCATACCCTTACATGAATGGATTGCTACATTTGGGTCACGCCTTCTCATTGTCCAAGCTTGAGTTCGGTGCTGCATACCACAGACTCCGCGGCTCAAATGTCCTTTTGCCGTTTGGTTTTCATTGTACTGGGATGCCCATCAAGGCCTCAGCTGATAAGCTTGCTAGGGAGATTCAACAGTATGGAAACCCTCCAGTGTTTCCTGCTGCAGAGGATGATTCAAGTGCTGAAGTGGCAGATGATAGCCAGGCTGACCAGGCTGCTGCTGTTGCCCCAGATAAATTTAAGAGTAAGAAATCTAAGGCTGCTGCAAAGACTGGTATGCAGAAGTTCCAGTGGGAGATCATGAGGGGCTTTGGTCTGTCGAATGAAGAAATCGCCAAATTTCAGGATCCGTCTCACTGGTTAACCTACTTCCCTCCGCTGGCAAAGGAAGATCTTAAGGCTTTTGGTCTGGGTTGTGATTGGAGGCGCTCATTCATAACCACTGATATGAATCCTTTCTATGATGCTTTTGTTCGCTGGCAGATGAGAAAGCTGAAGAAAATGGGCAAAGTTGTTAAGGATATGAGGTACACGATCTACTCTCCATTGGATGGCCAACCTTGTGCTGATCATGATAGGGCATCAGGTGAAGGTGTGCAGCCACAAGAATATGTGTTGATTAAAATGATGGTGATCCCACCTTTTCCTCCCAAGTTGAAGGCCTTGGAAGGAAAGAATGTTTATCTGGCAGCTGCTACATTAAGACCTGAGACAATGTATGGGCAAACAAACTGTTGGGTATTGCCTGATGGGAATTATGGGGCTTTTGAGATCAATGAAACTGATGTCTTCATTGTGACAGCAAGGTCAGCACTTAATCTTGCGTATCAGCATCTATCCAGGGTCCCGGAAAAGCCTACCTGCTTAGCTGAGCTTACTGGCAATGATTTGATTGGGTTGCCATTGAAGTCTCCTCTTTCATTCAATGATATCATATATGCACTTCCCATGCTCACTATCTTGACAGATAAAGGTACTGGCATTGTGACTAGTGTGCCAAGTGATTCGCCAGATGATTACATGGCACTGCAAGATTTAATCACAAAGCCTGCTTTGAGACAGAAGTATGGGGTCCAAGATGAGTGGGTTCTTCCATTTAATGTCATACCAATAATCAACATACCTGAGTTTGGGGATAAGTCAGCTGAGAAGGTGTGCCTTGATCTTAAGATTAAGAGCCAGAATGACAAGGAGAAGCTTGCTGAAGCAAAAAGGATGACATACCTTAAAGGATTTACAGATGGAGTGATGATTGCAGGGGAGTTTAATGGTAGAAAAGTTCAAGAAGCGAAGCCACTGATAAAGAACAAGCTTCTTGGAGAAGGCTCTGCTGTGTTGTATAGTGAGCCTGAGAAGAAAGTTATGTCAAGGTCCGGCGATGAGTGCGTCGTTGCTCTTACAGATCAGTGGTACATAACTTATGGAGAAGCTGAATGGAAGCAGAAGGCAGTCAAATGTTTGGAAAATATGAATACATTCTCAGCTGAAACCCGTAACGGATTCGAACACACGTTGGGCTGGCTGAACCAGTGGGCATGTTCACGCTCTTTTGGCCTAGGTACGCTCATTCCATGGGATGAGCAGTTCCTGGTAGAATCTCTCTCAGATTCAACCCTGTACATGGCTTATTACACCATTGCTCATCATCTACAAAATGGTAACATGTATGGACAAGAAATATCTTCTATCAAGCCTGAAGAAATGACAGATGAAGTATGGGAATATGTGTTCTGTGACGGTCCGGCACCCAATAGCAACATCTCTCCTGCCCTCTTGAGCAAAATGAAGCAAGAGTTCAAGTATTGGTACCCCTTTGATATTCGGGTATCTGGCAAGGACCTTATCCAGAACCATCTGACATTCAGCATCTACAATCATACAGCACTTCTTCCAGAGCATCATTGGCCTCGTGGTTTTCGTTGCAACGGGCATCTTATGCTTAACTCTGAGAAGATGTCCAAGTCCACAGGGAACTTCCGAACTCTTCGGGAGGCTATTGAAGATTTCTCTTCGGATGCCACTAGGTTTGCCCTTGCTGATGCTGGCGATGGTATGGACGATGCAAACTTTGTTTTTGAAACTGCAAATGCTGCTATTTTGAGGCTTACAAAGGAAATCGCTTGGATGGAAGAAGTTATAGCCGCTGAATCTTCTCTGAGAGGCGGTCCTCCTTCTACGTATGCTGACCATGTGTTTGCTAATGAGATCAACATTGCTGTAAAAGAAACTGAGAAGAGCTACAACGCCTTCATGTTCAGAGATGCCCTCAAGTCTGGTTTCTATGACCTGCAATTGGCTAGAGATGAGTATAGACTCTCTTGTGGAGCGGCGGGCATGAACCGTGAGTTGTTGGGGCGGTTTATGGAAGTCCAGACCAGGCTTATCACCCCGATCTGTCCCCACTATGCTGAGCATGTGTGGCAAAAGATCCTGAAGAAGGAAGGTTTTGCAATAAAAGCTGGCTGGCCAGTTGCAGGCACCCCGGATCCTACACTAAGAAGTGCGAACAAATATTTACAGGACTCCATTGTTTTAATGAGGAAGTTGCTTCAGAAGCAAGAGTCTGGTTCCAAGAAACCCAAGAAGGGAGCTGCACCTCCTCCCTCAGCAGAAAACAAGCTCACTGTTGGTCTGATATACGTCAACGAGCACTATGATGGATGGAAAGAGCAATGTTTAAGGGTGCTTCAGTCAAATTTTGATAGCCAAGCACGCTCCTTTGCCCCCGACGAGGAGATTAATGAAGCATTGAGGAACTGCTTCATCGATCGCGAAACAAACTTCAAACAAGTCCAGAAGCTCTGCATGCCTTTCATCAGGTTCAAGAAAGATGAAGCAAGGAACGTTGGTCCCCAGGCTCTAAATTTGAAGCTTCCTTTTGGTGAAATAAATGTGCTCGAAGAGAACCTGGAGCTGATCAGAAGGCAGTTGGGTCTTGAACATGTTGAGGTCCTGCCGGTATTTGATGGAGCTGCTCATGCCAAAGCTGGAAAGCATGCTTCTGTGCTGGACAAGAATCCGCCTTCCCCTGGTGAGCCAGTTGCAATATTCATGAGCAAGCAGGAGTTTGAAGCCCAGAATTAAGCTCAGATTAATCTTCTCACAGAACTTTGTTGAGGTACTCAAACTTATTTTTGTCTTCTTCTCACTGCATATTAGTGGTTTTCTACCATCTATTGCTTTATGCAGAGACTACAACTGACACGTTTCATTCTGCATCTTTAGATTCTGTTGTAGTTTTTGTGTATGAGGATTGAAGACATAGTTTTTAGCAATCATAATGGTGTCAGGTAAAGCATGTTGGTATTGTTACATGTGGTGCCATTGTTTTAGTCTTCCAGAATGAATTAGTGCAGCAGATTGGCCTTCAATTTGTTTACAGCTGTTGCCTTATGATACCATTTCCTTCTTTCTTTTTTTTGGTCAGTTCTAAATCTGTGATAGTTGCTTATGTTGTTGTATTCTAGTATTACATTTTTGCTAATTTTCAGTCAATTGTTTTTTATTTCGCGTTCAGACAAATTTTGTGGCTTTTGGATTTGGAGCGTGAATCCCAGCACGTTGTGGCTGTGTTTGTCAGGTTACCGGGTTTCGTTGTGGGTTTCTGGAACATGGTCTTGCGGGTTACGACCCTTTTTTGGGGGTTGTCTGCTGTGAGCCATTGTTGTCTGTCATAGTCATCAGGAGAGTGAGAGAGAGAGGGAGGGGGGGGGGGGCAGAGGATGGAGGCAAGGGGCATGGCGGAGAAGCCAGTATGGGATACCCCGTCGTGTGCGCCCTGAGAGAGTTAGCGGAAGCAGCAGTCGCCGTCGGTCCTTTTATCCCTCCACGCCCCCCTTTCCCTGTATGTGTTTTCATTGTCTACGGCGCTGCCGGTGGGGTCATCATGCCGGAGCGGCAATTGCATCCACCACCACCCTTGCACTTCCCCCTTGACTTGCAAGGAGGCGTCCCCTCGATTCCATCCATTCGATCTACTCCTTGCCCTAGATGGTTGACGCCCTCGCCTCCCTGTGCAAGGATTCTAGAGACTTCATTTTATGCAATTTTGGTCCAGTTCATGTGTCCTGCGTATGATTTGTCTTTGTTTTTACATGAGAGAGCCTTTATCAGTGATGGAAAACGAGTTATTGCTCAACGATTCAGTCGAAAGGCGCCGTGGCGGCATGTGTTCTTTTGTCAGAAGCGATGGTGTTTGTCTGCAAATTTGGTTGTTCATTGTCAATTTTCAGTGTACGTGTCGTTCTGCTAGCATGGGGGATAGTGAATTTTGGTAGGTTTTGTTAGGCTCAATCGCTGAACATGTGTGTATACTGATTAGTGATTTCCGTGATATTTTGTCTCAGCCTACTCTAAGATTGTATAGCGAGAGCCAAAATGTCTATAAGCTATTATAAGCTTGTTTGCATTTGAAGTTACCAGTGCAGATTTTTAGCATGTCAGCAGAATCTCACTAGTATTTAACATTCTAATCGAGTTTAATACTCCCTCCGATCCAAATAAATTGTCGCAGCTCTAGTACAACTTATCCGGATCGGAGGGAGTAATATTTTTTCCTGTTTTCTTATCTGGTTGTACGGATGCTCATTGACATTGTCGAATCACTTGCATCAGGATTGCCTGTTGATAGATGGGGGAGCTACAACTTCGAAAATCAGCTGGCCAGTTCCATGCTCCAGCACCGGTTCTTCTGTACGAGGAATGACCAAAGTTCAGGTGAAACTCACCTATTTTGGGACTTCCCTCGCCGTTGGTGATCAAACTAAACGCCTGAATTGCTGATTGCAATCATGAGTCATGAAAAATGGAATACCGTTGAGGCAGCAGTTTAGCTATAATAGAGTACTTTTGTGCGTTGTGTTATGACATAGTTAAATTGTCGTGAATATTATCATTTTGTTCAGCAATTTAAGTATCTTATGTATTCATTCCGCAGTCTTCACTTTCAATTTTGAGATCAGTTATTTAGTCTTTTGTTCTTCAGTACTTGTGTATGCATCACTTTTCAGTGTATCATTCTGGATAGTTTACCTCTGTTGCAGTTTTCAAACCTTCACCTATCATTGTCTATGACCTACCTAAACTGCAAGTATTGTCAAGTCCATTATTTTTCTTTCATGTTTGGTCTGTCATTTTTGTAATAAATCTTTCAGTCCTTTGTCTCAGTCATTTTTGCTTCATTTTTCAGTGTAATTCCGTCATTTCTTCTTTTGTAAGTTATAATTCCTTAGTTCTGATTTATTTAAAAAGACAGTCTTTTGTGCAATTCTATGGTCCTCAGTATCTCGGTTAAATTAGTGCCCCTTATTTCTACATCTTGCTCATTTTATTCAGTTCATTGGCCAGTTTCACTTAGTTTAATCATGTCAAGGTCGTGCATCCTTCGCTCACTCAGTAGACAGCAAAAAGGCCTGCATCCTTGCTCTTCTTGGGAGAACTTTTAATTTTTTTCAAACAGTGCATGATGTAACTTTGTGTTTATATTCTGTAGTGCGCATTTCTTTTATTATTGGTGCTGGCAGATGTTGATACACTCGAGGAGGCTGTAGTATTAGTTGTTTTACACTCATGTTGTAGTTTCGTCCGTGAATCAGTTACGCCGTATGCATGGCTGTCTGTCTATTTTGGTCCCCATTTTTCGTTTATCGCCTAACTGAAATTGGCATAGACGGAGAAGGTTTTGGTGAAGTTCTTGATGTATGCCTTTTTTCCACCTTATGCATTATTTTCCTTGTTGTTAGGGTTTCAAGTTGTTTTGTGCTAATTTCTTTTGTCGTATTTTCTTATTCTTAGTTAGAAAATCCTAAAAAAAGGTTGCATTCCGTGGCCCACATCTTGAGTCGAGGCCTTTCTAGGTGCTCATGCCTTCCATTATGATGAAGTGCTTAGCTGCCTCACTGTCGTTTTTTTTAATTGTTTGGATTGCTTACCACAAGTGCTTAGCTGCCTCACTATCCTTTTTTTATGTCCCATAGTTAGTGTCAGTTTTTGGGTCATGCCGCTACTAAGTCACATATGTGTGCTTTTGTTTGGAAATCCATTTGGGCTCTAGGGAACACATGCTCTTGCGTGCCGAAATTGGATTATACAAAATGTCACATTTTTTTAAAAAAATAGATATTTTTATTGTCACACCCAAATGGTACATGCAAATTTCCAGAGAAAAACTTAAGAATTTGACCTGTGCACAAAAACAAGTCGAATGTGAAATGTTACATTTAATTTTGTTTTTCTCACCGTTGAAGCCCTGCTAACCCATATGGCATGAAAATTGTCAAGCACACTTGCTACACTAATACGAACATCTAAAAAAAATCCAAAATTTTAAATTGTATTTACTATTTTTTTATTTTACTGTTCATTAGAGCGTATGCTGCCCGGAGCCAAAAAACCGCGTCCCGGTTCTGTTTTCTTAAAAAAAATCGTTTACATAGGCTTTATTTTTACCTTTTTGACTTTTTGTTTCCCTCTTTTTATATATATTTTGAAAAACCCTTAAATATATACTTTTTTATTTTACTATTCTATAGAAATTCTCAACGTGTATTTAGTTATGTATCTTAAAAAATATCATTATACTCCCTTGTACACACTCAACAACACCAACAAATCACTTGAAATCTTTCATGGTGTCATACGATAAACAACATGATAACTGGTGTTGTGCATAAACATAACCAGTATCAATTCACGTCCTTGTTGCGTTCCCCATCTATGTTACCCAACAAATCATGATTTGGCTGAAAATAGCAAAGTACACTTTAGTACTCAATGATAGCAAGTGCATAAGGAGTGAGGCATTTTGGCTTCCAGGAGCATCTGCACATGTGCTGAATAAAAAAAATCAAAATAAATACTAGAAAAATTCAAAAAAAAATCCAATTTTTTTGGCATGGTAGATAATTTGGTGAGTGATGTTCGGTCCAAATTTCAAATCATTTGGACTTCTGAGTAGCTCTCGGAAAAAAAAACAAATTTGGGTTCTGTTAAATAGTCTACTGTTCGTATACTGCTTTGATCCAATTTGCCTTTTTTGCTGAGAGCTACTCAAATGTCCAAATGCTCTGAAATTTGGAGCGCACCTCACGCACCAAGTTATCTACCATTTGATTTTTTTATGAATTATTTCTTAACCGGGTGCAGATGAGCCCGGGCTCAGAATTGGATATTCGGTGCATTAGAGCTTATTTTTGTCTTACTGATATATATGTTTGCAACTGTAATCCAAGTTAAGACTTAATTTGGTTGCAAACATATTAGATATATCCACGAAAACAATCAATCTGTAAGCACATGCATAACGAATAGACATTTTCATATAAAGAGAAGTACTAATGAAGGGTGCAACATAAACATAATTTTAGAAATGACTAAATGCAAGATAATATCATATTTGGAATCTACACATTTTTTGAGAGATTTCCATATATAACATTCTAAATTTAGAGTTACGATTTAAAAGATATAAATATTTCGAAAAGTACTTGAATCTGCTAAAAAAGAGAAAGGTTAAAAATAAAGTAGCTTGGCCGAAATTGAAACATTGTGCAGCCCATCTGCTAAGATGGGACTTTGGCAAGACAGCTCTATCTTAGAGCTAACCTGAAATCAGGGAGAAAACGTAGAAAAAAGAGGAGAAGGTGGGATCAAACTCGGGTCTCTGAGGTGGAAGAGTAAGGCTTCAGCGGTCGGGTGCTTGCGATGGCTAACAACTTTAAGGAACAAAATGAATCGTTTTTTGCTACTTCTGGGTGGTATTGATGCTTGCTGACTTCAAGCGTAATTTGATGGCGGACGTATAGAAGCATTAATCCCTTTACTAGTAGTTATAGATTTATAAAATGTTCACCGTGTGTTTAAAAAATCATCCTTGTTTTTTCATAAAAAGGTCTTTGTGTATTTAAGACATGTTCACATGTATGAAAAAATTGTGCACATTTATCTTAAAGGCATTTGATATGTAAAAAAAAATGTTCACAGTATATTTATAGAAAATTTTGACATATATTTGAAAACGCTCAACGTGTGTTAAAATATGTCCACCCTGTATTTTAAAAAATTCCAAGTGCATTTGAAAAATGTGCAAAATGTTTCACGTGTGCTCGAAACAGTTCTGTGTACTTAAAAAATGTCAACATGCACTTATAAAAAGTAAAATAGAGAAAACGGTATAAAATCGATAGAGAAAACAGAAAACAGGAAATAAAGTAAAACCAGACCAAACATTTCCAGTAACCAGATTCACTCGAAGTCATTAACTTCTGTACCGGTCACACGAGATGGTGGGATGAAGCAACAGCTTTATTTGCAGAGTGTGTGGATATAGGTACTATGATCGGGAAGGTCACTTTCAAGCATTGTCTTCGCTCTTGTAATCAAGTGGCTTACGTGCTAGCAAATCATAGCTATTGTAATAAGTCTTCTTTTAGTTGGTTAAACGAGCCCCCTGACATTGTTGTCGGTAAGCTCGTAGACGATGTAACCGTGTTTTAATTTTAATAAAGCTAGCCATGATAGCCTTCCTAAAAAAACCAGACAGGTAGTTCCTAAACGGGAGCACCTATTAGGCGCGGTGGTGCGCGCTCAGAGCAGCCGCAGTGCGCACCCCTCTCCCCAAGCAAGCTCGGCCGGCCCATTAGTGGGGCCCTCTATTTTCAAAATTTTGAGCTTTTTTACTTTTTTTTTCTTTCTGTGTTTTTCCTATTATAAATAATTTGGGATTAGAAATTGTTCTGAAAGTTTAAAAATTGTGCATTTGGGAAGAAAAAAAGTCCAAGAAATAGTAAAATGTTCGCGGATTCAAAAAATGTTTGTGATTTCACAAAAAATGTTCGCGTATTTAAAAAAACCATGCATTTGAGAAAAAGTTCGAAAATAAAAAGTTTTTCATGATTTTGAAAAAATGCTCGTGTATTGACAAAAGTTACGAAATTGAAACAATGTTTGCAAATTCAAAAAAAATCATGAATTTGTAAAAATGATCAGAAAATTCAAAAAATGTTTATGAATTACAAAAAAAGTTCATCGATTCAAAAAAGTTTACTGCTAAAAAATTCAAGCATTCGGAAAATGTCCATCAATTTCAAAAAAGTTTGTCAAAATAAAAGAGGTTCGTGAATTACAAAAATTGTTCCCCCAATTTCCAAAAAATGCGCGTTGATTCAAAAAATGTTCACTGATTCAAATAAAATATTCATGTTTTCAGACAGATGTTCAATTTTTTTGAAATATGTTTCGAATTCATAAAAAAATGTTCATCAATTCAAAAATTGTTCGCGAATTTGTAAACGTGAATCTGGTAGTTGTTCACGATTTTACAAAATGTCCATGAGTTCGAAAACTGTTCATAATTTGGGAAAATATGTTTAAAAATTTGAGAGATGGCCACAAAATGGAAAAGGGAAAAGGAAAATAAAGAAAAGGAAACGAAAAAACAGAACAATGAAGATAAAGGAAAAAGAAAGATGGAAATAATCGTAAATAAAAAAAGGGAAAAGGAAAAGAAACAAAAACCGGAAGAAAAACAAAGTAGCAAAAAAAAAAGGTTCTGAGAAGGTTCTAGAACCTTTCCAAAACCGGAGGGGAAGGAATCCTGAACTGGGCCGGCCCAAAAAGGAGATGACGTTGTAGGGGGTACGCCCCAGCTTGCTATTTAGCGACCTACACGCCAAATATGAGTGGCCTTCCTAAACCGCTGGTGGAAGGTTCACAAAATCGCAGGAAAGAACATTGTTGGGCTAGCCCACTTCACGTGAGCATTATTAGTTGACCACTACATCCACATTGCAATAAGCGAGATATTTACTAATTGTGTGTTGTGCAAAATATTTACTCATAAATAATGGGTTACTAATAAACTTTTAAAATACGTTTGTGAACAACAACAACAACAACAACAATGTTAAGTTCTCTGAAAGAAAAAAGGTCAAATACAATGTTCCAACGATTATTTTCTCTTGAGTTACAAGAAAATCGTACTATTAAGAGGGGGGTTTGCGTTGGAAGGTATGGTTGAAATCGAACACGTACATAAAACCAAATTGCACCCACATAACGGCATCTCCAACGCCGACCCTCAAACCACCCGCATACATCCGGACCGCAGAAGCCATCCAACATGGGCCTGTATCGATCCGGACGCACTTTCTCCGGCAAAGTGGAGACAAAGGGGGGGGGGGGGGGGCTTGCAGGAGTCCAGGCAGCAGACAAGTTGGACATTGACACCCCAGATCCACTAAATCAGCCCTCCCGGCCCCATTTTCTTCCACTCTGCCACTTCTCCTGCTTGCTTTGCATCCGCACCCTCCACCTCCGTCATCGCCGATGTACCTCTTCGGCCGCCACACAGGCATTGTTGGACGTTTGCAACCAGCACCGACGCGCCTGCTCGCCTTTTACCGCGGTGCTGTCCACCCTGAGCTGTTTGTACTCAGGTACACCCCGCCACCCTGTCGGCGACCTCCATGGAGGCCACCACATTGCGCCCTACAATATGCACATCATCCATGATCGTAATGTGAGGTCGTTATCGTATCGATGGTATGCCATCCAGACCATCGTCACCAAGTTTTGTCATGTAGTTGATCACCTGGATGCAAGGTGGCCATTGCACGCGACAGAGGAGGAGATTGTAAGTTTTTCTTCTGCTTCCTTAACTTGTTGATTGAATTATTCATTCACTCAATGTTGCTCTACACATTGTGTATCCCGTACACACTGTCGTGATGTACCATAGGACAGAGGGACAGCTATTTACATATACACACTGTTGGATGAAGCTAAAAGGGCAGTATGTATGGGATGACATGATCCGTTGAAAAACTTGTTGGACATCTAACTTAAGAAATTGTTGTATTAGACTAATTTGCATGCTATGTATGGATGATTTGTTCTATATACTTTTTGGACTTTGATGAATATCAGTTGGTTTGCATGAATTTCGCCCACTAAGTTGAAGCCCGGCTTGAAATGTATGCAGGCAGCGTTGGATGGTGGGCTCCGACATCCATGTACGTGGACTGCCCCCCTGTCAGCGGATGGTTGCGGGAGCAAATTTGCGGTCAGCGTTGGATATGCCCTAACCTGCCAAACATTCGAGGAGTTCTCTGTCTACTTCTGTTGCTTCTAGATTTTTCCTACCCGGTAGTACCGAGGTTGGTAGCGACTGAGGGAGCAGTACTACCGCTACCTAAAAGTCAAGCCGGTAGTAACCAGGGAAGCAGTACTACCGAACAAAGTATCGAACCTATTACCTCTTCCCCCTCTGTCTTTGATGTGGTGCTAGAGCCGCACTACCGCTGTTTACTCTGGAAGTACCGCTCCCGTGTTGGAGCGGAACTATCGGACATAGTGCCGGTCCAAGTTCTGAGGGGGCTCAATCTCCCCTGACTTGGCCCCGGTACTAGGGAGGCACTAGTACGACAATGCCATCTATTTCTTGATAGCCTACTGTCAGGAGTACTGCTTGGGATCTTTCTATGTAGTCCTTATAGGGCCGCGGTAGTACCGCTCTCCGGAGCGATGGTATCGTTGAAGGAAATATCCCCTAGAGGCAATAATAAAGTTGTTATTTTATATTTCCTTATTCATGATAAGGGTTTATTATTCATGCTAGAATTGTATTGATCGGAAACCTTAATACATGTGTGAATACATAAACAAACACTGTGTCCCTAGTGAGCCTCTACTAGACTAGCTCGTTGATCAAAGATGGTTAAGGTTTCCTAACCATTGATATGAGTTGTCATTTGATAAAGGGATCACATCATTAGGAGAATGATGTGATGGACAAGACCCATCCGTTAGCTTAGCATAATGCTCGTTCAGTTTTATTGCTATTGCTTTCTTCATGTCAAATACATATTCCTTCGACTATGAGATTATGCAACTACCGAATACCGGAGGAATGCCTTATGTGCTATCAAACGTCACAACGTAACTGGGTGATTATAAAGATGCTCTACAGGTATCTCTGAAGGTGTTTGTTGAGTTGGCATAGATCGAGATTAGGATTTGTCGCTCCGAGTATCGGAGAGGTATCTCTGGGCCCTCTCGGTAATACACGTCATAAGCTTGCAAGCAAACAACTAAGGAGTTGGTCACGAGGTGATGTATTACGGAACAAGTAAAGAGACTTGCCGGTAACGAAACTGAACTAGGTATGAAGATACCGGCGATTGAATCTCGGGCAAGTAACATACCGATAGACAAAGGGAATTACGTATGTTGCCATAACGATTCGACCGATAAAGATCTTCGTAGAATATGTAGGAGACAATATGGGCACCCAGGTCCTCTATTGGTTATTGACCGGAGAGGTGTCTCGGTCATGTCTACATAGTTCTCGAACCCGTAGGGTCCACACACTTAACGTTCGTTGACGATATAGTATTATATGAGTTATGTGATTTGGTGACCGAATGCTGTTCGGAGTCCCGGATGAGATCACGGACATGATGAGGAGTCTCTAAATGGTCGAGAGGTAAAGATTGATATATAGGACGATGGTATTCGGACACCGGAAGTGTTTCGGAGGGTACCGGGTACTTATCGGGTCACCGGAAAGGAGTTTCGGGCACCCCCGGCAAAGATATGGGCCTTATGGGCCAAGAGAGGGAACACACCAGCGCCCCATACAGGCCGGCCCTATGAGGAGGAGAAGGAAAGAGGGTAGGGAAAGGAAAGTGTGGAGTAGGAATCTCCCTTCCTTCCCTCCCGCCTCTTTCCTTCCCCATTCTTCTTACAAGGAAAGGGGGGGCGCAGGGCAAGGCAGCAGCCCTAGGGCCGCCGCCAGGTCTCTTGGGGCGCCCTAGGGGCTGCCTCCTCCCCTCCCACCTATATATACATGGGTAGGGGGCGCCACACAAGGATACAACATTGTCTTAGCCGTGTGCGGCACCCCCGTCCACTATTTACTCCCTCGGTCATATTTTCGTAATGCTTAGGCGAAGCCCTGCGGAGATCACTTCACCATCACCGTCGCCATGACGTCGTGCTACCGGAACTCATCTACTACCTCGCCGTCTTGCTGGATCAAGAAGGCGGAGGACGTCACCGAGCTGAACGTGTGCAGAACGCGAAGGTGCTGTGCGTTCGGTACTAGATCAGTTGGAGCGCGAAGAAAGTTCGACTACATCAACCGCGTTGTGAAACGCTTCCGCTTACGGTCTACGAGGGTATGTAGACGCACTCTTCCCCTCGTTTCTATGCATCTCCATGGATAGATCTTTGGGTGTGCGTAGAATTTTTTTTTGTTTCCCATGCAACGTTTCCCAACAGTGGCATCCGAGTCAGGTCTATGCATAGATGATATGCACGAGTAAACACAAAGAGTTGTGGGCGGTGTTAGTCATACTGCTTACCACCAACGTCTTATTTTGATTCTGCGGTATTGTGGGATGAAGCGGCCTGGACCAACCTTACATGTCCACGCACATGAGACCGGCTCGACCGACTGACATGCAACTAGTTTTGCATAAAGGTGGCTAGCGGGTGTCTATTTCTCCTACTTTAGTTGAATCGAATTTGACTGTGGTCGGTCCTTGAAGAAAGTTAAAAAATCAAACTTGACGAAACACCGTTGTGGTTTTATGCGTAGGCAAGAACGGTTCTTGCTAGAAACCCGTAGCAGCAATGTAAAACTTGCAACAACAAAGTAGAGGACGTCTAACTTGTTTTTGTAGGGTATGTTGTGATGTGATATGGTCAAGACATGATGTGATATACGTTATTGTATGAGATGATCATGTTTTGTAAGATATCAGGCAACCGGCAGGAGCCGTATGATTGTCTCTTTATTGTATGAAATGCAAACGCCATATAATTGCTTTACTTTATCACTATGCGTTAGCGATAGTTGTAGAAGCAATAGTTGGCGAGACGACCACGGCGCTACGATGGAGATCAAGGTGTCGAGCCGGTGATGATGGAGATCATGACGATGCTTTGGAGATGGAGATCAAAAGCACGAGATGATGATGGCCATATCATGTCACATATTTTGATTGCATGTGATGTTTATCTTTTATGCATCTTATTTTGCTTAGTACAGCGGTAGCATTATAAGATGATCCCTTCACTAAATTTCAAGGTAAAAGTGTTCTCCCTGAGTATGCACCATTGCTACAGTCCGTCGTGTTGAGACACCACGTGATGATCGGGTGTGATAGACTCTACGTTCACATACAACGAGTGCAACACAGTTTTGCACATGCGGAATACTTGGGTTAAACTTGACGAGCCTAGCATGTACAAACATGGCCTCGAAACACTGGATACCGAAAGGTTGAACGTGAATCATATAGTAGATATGATCAACATAGAGATGTTCACCATTGATGACTACCCCATCTCACGTGATGATCGGACATGGGTTAGTTGATTTGGATCACGTATCACTTAGATGACTTGAGGGATGTCTATTTAAGTGGAAGTTCTTAAGTAATTTGATTAACTAAACTTAATTTATCATGAACTTAGTCCTGATAGTATTTGCATATCTATATTGTAGATCAATAGCTCACGATATAGCTTCTATATATATTTGATATGTTCCTAGAGAAAAGTGGAAAGATGATAGTAGCAATGATGCGGACTGGGTCCATGATCTGAGGATTATCCTCATTGCTACACAGAAGAATTATGTCCTTGATGCACCGCTAGGTGACATACCTATTGCAGGAGCAGACGCAGACGTTATGAACGTTTGACAAGATCGGTATGATGACTACTTGATAGTTTAGTGCGCCATGCTTTACGGCTTAGAACCGGGACTTCAAAAACGTTTTAAACGCCATGGAGCATATGAGATGTTCCAAGAGTTGAAATTAGTATTTCAGACTCATGCCCATGTCGAGAGGTATGAGACCTCTGACAAGTACTTTGTCTACAAGATGGAGGATAATAGCTCAGTCAGTGAGCATGTACTCAGAATGTCTGGGTACTACAATCGCTTGAATCAAGTGGGAGTTAATCTTCCAGATAAGATAGTGATTGACAGAGTTCTCTAGTCACTAACACCAAGCTACTAGAACTTCGTGATGAACTATAATATGCAAGGGATGACAAAAACAATTTCCAAGCTCTTCACGATGCTGAAATTGACGAAGGTAGAAATCAAGAAAGAGCATCAAGTGTTGATGGTTAACAAAACCACTAGTTTCAAGAAAAGGGCAAGGGACAGAAAGGGAACTTCAAGAAGAACAGCAAACAAGTTGCCGCTCCCATGAAGAAGCCCAAAGCTAGACCCAAGCCTGAAACTGAGTGCTTCTACTGCAAAGGAAATGGTCACTGGAAGCGGAACTGCCCCAAATACTTGGCGGATAAGAAGGATGGCAAAGTGAACAAAGGTATATTTGATATGCATGTTATTGATGTGTACTTTACTAGTGTTCATAGTAGCCCTGGGTATTTGATACCGGTTCAGTTGCTAAGATCAGTAACTCGAAACAGGAGTTACAAAAATGAACAGAGACTAGTTGAGGACGAGGTGAGGATGTGTGTTGGAAGTGATTCCAAGGTTGATAAGATCACCATCACATACTCCCTCTACCTTCGGGATTAGTGTTGAACCTAAATAAATGTTATTTGGTGTTTGCGTTGAGAATGAATATGATTGGATCATGTTTATTGCAATACGATTATTCATTTAAGTCAGAGAATAATTGTTGTTCTATTTACATGAATAAAACCTTCTATGGTCATACACCTAATGTTGGGGATATTACTACCGGGTATAAACCGTCCAGGAGAGGCCAGGTTATCCCCATAACAAGTTGTCTATATTTGAAGCCCAAGAAGACAAAGACGATGGCGCTTTATGAAGGCCCAGGGCCCAAAGGCGGATTAAGGCCTGTAGACATAAACCGACATTGATATGTAAGCTTGTGTTGTAAGATAGAAAGAGTAGAGACCGGGGCGGACACGTTTATGAGCCGGCCTCGGGATCCTGCAAACCGACGGGCGTCAACCCATGTATATAAGGGGATGACCCGGCGGCGGTTTAGGGACAGAAAACAACAACTCGAGAGCCAGGCATAGCGAATTCGCTCCCTGGTCATTGAAACCCTAACAATTCCACAAACAACTGGATTAGACCTTTACCTTCACCGCAAGGGGCCGAACCAGTATAAACTCTCTGCGTCCTTCGTCCGCTTTAACCCCTTTAAGTTAACCAGTCACGATGGCTCCACGACTAAGTCCTTTCCCTAGGACATCTGCCGTGACAAAACCACGACAGTTGGCGCCCACCGTGGGGCTATCGCACGATGGTTTCAAGTTCTTAGAGGGCAGTTTTGAAGGACTCAAGGGATACGCTGTGGGCCGGATGACCAAGAGTCGTCGCGGCAAGCTCTACATCGACGACGCAGGCTGGGGCCCCGAGTCCGGCTCAATTGAGTACGGGTACCGGGTCCCCTTTGGCGGCATTCACGTATTCGTTGGCAAGATTGGCGAACCGGGACCTGAGCCGGACATCTGCACCGACATCATCGAAACGGCTCAGCGTGCGAGATCTGCCCGGGTTAAGCATGCCAAGAAGCGTGCCTTCGTGGGAGTCATCCACGGAGTGGAATCTGAGGATAGATCGGAATATGATGGTGAAACCGTCGTTTACTCCGGTGACGAGTCATCTACTGGAGAGACCGAGTACCAGCTGCAGGATGGCCGGTTTGGTGGTTGTTCCGATGGCGACAGTATTCCGGACTCCCTTGATCCACCAAGCCGGGTTGCGATCTTCATGGCCGATACACAGTCATCGCCACAATCTTCGACCACCGCGGCAATGATCTCCGGTTCAGCAGCAGCGACGACAGCTGGGGCAAGAGGCTCTGTGCCACCGCCGGCTCAGGTTTTGTCCGATTTATTCGACACCCTGGCAGCACTGCTAGCGGCTGAAGTCAACCCGGCGGATCAGGAGCGGCACAACGCAGAAGCGGCAAAGGTAAAGGATCAAATAGCCCAAGCCAAAACAGACCTGGCCGCTGAAAACGCCAGGATGACGGCAAAGCAGGCCGAGTTAGATGCACAGGCCTATCGGCTTATGTTGGATCAAAACGCATCGAATGATGTCATGAGGAGGAGGTACCGATCTCACCTGCCTCCGGTTTACGAAGCCAGGAATCTCTTCAACACGCCAGGAGCAGGAACCAGCAACCAGCCAGTGGTAAACCGGGTCGAGGCACCTGGAACAGGGACGTCGGTTCAGCCACGCACAATGGATCCGCCTCCTCAGAATATGCCATCCCAGCATGTGCCCACACCTCTGGGTCATTACTCCAACCCCTTGGATAACATAGTCGCGGCCGCTTCACGATTGGCAGCCCTCCCAGTCGATGGTGAATCCCCTGTAGCGGTGGAGACACGACGGGCTAGGGAGCTTCTTCAGACAACCTTGACTCAGCAGCAGGCCTATTCGTACAGTCGCGAGAGGATTCATTCCACCCCCCGCCCAAGCCAGAGCTACAGCAGGCATATTGATGAACCGGCTGTGTCTAGCAGTGCGTGGAACCGTAATCCGCCTCGAGGCCATAAACCGGCGGGTGGCGGTGTTGATGCTCAGGATGTGGTGGACCGTGCTAGGGCACGTTGGGAGGCTGAGTTAGCAGCACAAAACGCGGCCCGTCAGCTTACTCCGGTTCGTCCAACAACTTCGGTGGAACCAGGAGTGACCTCCAGTTCTTTGGGGGTACCGTGTTTCATCCCAGCATTACGCAATGTGCGGATGCCCAAGGATTTCAAGGGCCCACGTAAAGTGCCAAATTACACTGCCGATTTATCCCCCGAGGCATGGGTTGAGAGTTATGAGATGGCGATGGAGATGCTGGACGTAGATGATGCGGCATGTGCTAAATACTTCACCATGATGTTGGAAGGAACATCTCGCACTTGGCTGAAGAACTTGCCAGCTAACTCCATCGGATCATGGGCCGAGTTAAGAGCCCGGTTTATTCAGAATTTCAAAGACACGTGCAAGCAACGAATGTCAATTGTGGATTTAGCTGCCTGTGTCCAGGAGGAAGGAGAATCAACAACTGTGACGCCCGATAATTAAGCTACAGTAACCCTCTACTAATGATGCCACGTCACCTCGGTTATTGTTGATAATCTCGCATTAGTTCAAAACGATTCAAATTCAAATTTTAATTAAAGGCAAACAATAAAAATTTTCAAATATTAAAACTAAAATGTTCGGAGTGAGCCAAATAATGCATAGGTAATTATGGCAGAGAAACCACACTTTTTATAAAATGTTAAATACTCTAAAATGATTTAAACCGTAGCAAAAACAATTATATAAATGCTTTTGGTATTTTATAAATTGCTAAACTATTTTAATTCGGGGTAAAACCTTTTACGACAGTGGGTTATTCTGGAACATTAATTTAGGGGCTATTGTTATATTTTCCTGAACTAAAATTAATGTGTAACTAAAAAATCAGAAAAGAAAAGAACACAAAAATATGAAAATAAGAAGAAAGAACCCCTCGTGGCCAACAGGGCCAAACGGCCCAGCCGGCCAGCAGGCCACTAAGCCAGCCCACCCGCGCCGAGCCCCCCTGGGCTACTAACCTGCCCACCACCAAACCCTAACCCACGACCACTCCCACTCCCCCCAACGTCGCCCGCTCCTCCCCCCGATCTGGATCGAGATCGGGGCAAGGACCAGCCGCGCCCGCGCCGCTTGATCCCCGCCGCCCGACGCCGTCCGTCGCCGACGCACCTCGCCGGACTGCCTCCTCCTCCCCGATGGTCTGCCTCCTCTCCGTCATGCCGTCGCCGTCGTCCCCGTCGACCACCTCGCGCCCCGCTGCCACTCCCCTACCGGCCCCGTGAGCACGCCCGGCGCCCCTCCACTCTCTCCCTGTCTCCCACGCGCTCGCCGCGGCCCGTGCGCGCCCGCGCACGGATCGCCCCGGCGACCTCCGCTCGCCCGCGCATCCCACTGCCGCTGCTTACCTCGCTCCAGCCTCCTCCGCCGTGCGCACGCGCGCTCACCGCGCCCACTCGTGGTTCGGCCAGCCTCCCTCGCTCGTCCCTGCCGGCGCCCTGCCTCGTCCTTGCCCGCATCCGCATCCCACCGCGCGAGCCGCGCCCGCCGCTACCTCCTGCTCGCCTGGCGACGCCCGCGTGTGGCCACACCCGTTGTCGCCGGCAGCCAGGCCGCTGCGTCCGCCGCACTCATGGTCGCTCGCCCGCCCCGCACTGACCTTCCCCGCGCGCCCGCAGGCGCTGCCCCCCATCTCGCGCCTGCCTTTGCTGGCGCCGCCCACTGCAGCCAACCGCCGCCGTCGCGCCGACCGCCCCCGCCATTGCTGCCCCGCGCCGCTCCTCCCCCGCTTGGCCACGCCCGCCGGCCGCCGGCGCCCAGCCACCCGCGGGCCCTACTACCTTCGCCGCGGCCGGCGCCCTCCCCTGTCCGGCGCCCGGTTGGGTACGGCCAAGCCCAGGCACCCGCACCCGTATGTCGTGCCTGCCCCGATATGCCCCCCTGGGCCTATGACACGGGGGCCCCACGCCCCCTTTTCTAAAAAAAAGATAAATAATAATAATAATAAATTTAATTAATTAATTAACTAAGTTAATTAACTTAATTAATCCTGTTTAGTTAACCTAATTAATTAGTTAGTTTAATTAAACCGTAATTAGGTTAGCTAAATCCTAATTAACTAAACAGTCAATGACGAACGGGACCCACACGTCAGTTGACCAGTCAACTCCTCTGTTGACTGCTGACGTCATGCTGACATCAGCGTGCACTGTTCTGGATAATGTTGTTTTAAAATAATTAAATAAATCCTAAAAATGATTTAAATCTTTTAAAATTAATATAAATTAAACCGTAGCTCGGATGGAAAAACTTTGTACATGAAAGTTGCTCAGAACAACGAGACGAATCCGGATACGCAGCCCGTACGCCCGCCACACATCCCTAGCATAGCAAACACGCAACTTTACCCCTCCGGTTCATCTGTCCGAAAACGCGAAACACCGGGAATACTTTCCCGGATGTTTCCCCCCTTTCCCAGTACCACCGCCTACCGTGTTAGGGCACACCTAGCACCGCGCATTGACATGTCTTCCATCGTCATGCTTATGTTTGCATTATATTTATTGTTTCTTCCCCCTCTTCTCCGGTAGACTACGAGACCGGCGCCGCTGCTGGTGCCCCGACCGACTACGCTGTTGACGGCCCCTCCTTCTTGCCAGAGCAATCAGGCAAGCCCCCCCTTGATCACCAGATATCGCCTATTCCTTCTCTATACTGCTTGCATTAGAGTAGTGTAGCATGTTACTGCTTTCGGTTAATCCTATACTGATGCATAGCCTGTCATTGTTGCTACAGTTGTTACCCTTACCTGCTATCCTACTGCTTAGTATAGGATGCTAGTGTTCCATCAGTGGCCCTACACTCTTATCCGTCTGCCATGCTATACTACTGGGCCGTGATCACTTCGGGAGGTGATCACGGGTATATACTATATACTTTATATACATGACACATGTGGTGACTAAAGTCGGGTCGGCTCGTTGAGTACCCGCAAGTGATTCTGGTGAGGGGGCTGAAAGGACAGGTGGCTCCATCCCGGTAGAGGTGGGCCTGGGTTCCTGACGGCCCCCAACTGTTACTTTATGGCGGAGCGACAGGGCAGGTTGAGACCACCTAGGGAAGAGGTGGGCCTGGCCCTGGTCGGCGTTCGCGGATACTTAACACGCTTAACGAGATCTTGGTATTTGATCTGAGTCTGGCCATTTGGTCTATACGCACTAACCAACTACGCGGGAACAGTTATGGGCACTCGACGTCGTGGAATCAGCCGAAGCTCTTCTTGACATCAGCGACTGAGTGGCGCGCGCCGCATTGGACCGTAAGCTCGCGCTTGTATTAAGGGGGCTAGGTCTGCTTCCGGCCGCGTACGCAACATGCAGGTGTGCAATGGGCGATGGTCCCAGACCCCTGCGCGCATAGGGTTTAGACCGGCGTGCGGACCTCTCTGTTGAGCCTAGGTGGGGCTGCGACGTGTTGATCTTCCGAGGCCGGGCATGACCCAGAAAAGTGTGTCCGGCCAAATGGGATCGAGCGTGTTGGGTTATGTGGTGCACCCCTGCAGGGAAGTTTATCTATTCGAATAGCCGTGTCCCTCGGTAAAAGGACGACCCGGAGTTGTACCTTGACCTTATGACAACTAGAACCGGGTACTTAATAAAACACACCCTTCCAAGTGCCAGATACAACCCGGTGATCGCTCTCTAACAGGGCGACGAGGAGGGGATCGCCGGGTAGGATTATGCTATACGATGCTACTTGGTGAACTTACCATCTACTCTCTCCTACATGCTGCAAGATGGAGGTGGCCAGAAGCGTAGTCTTCGACAGGATTAGCTATCCCCCTCTTATTCTGGCATTCTGTAGTTCAGTCCACCGATATGGTCCTTTACACATATACCCATGCATATGTAGTGTATCTCCTTGCTTGCGAGTACTTTGGATGAGTACTCACGGTTGCTTTTCTCCCTCTTTTCCCCCTTTCCTTTCTACCTGGTTGTCGCAACCAGATGCTGGGGCCCAGGAGCCAGACGCCACCGTCGACGATGACTCCTACTACACCGGAGGTGCCTACTACTACGTGCAGCCCGCTGGCGACGACCAGGAGTAGTTAGGAGGATCCCAGGCAGGAGGCCTGTGCCTTTTCGATCGTTGCTACTTTTGTGCTAGCCATCTTATGGCAACTTGTTTAACTTATGTCTGTACTCAGATATTGTTGCTTCCGCTAACTCGTCTATGATCGAGTACTTGTATTCGAGCCCTCGAGGCCCCTGGCTTGTATTATGATGCTTGTATGACTTATTTATGTTTTAGAGTTGTGTTGTGATATCTTCCCGTGAGTCCCTGATCTTGATCGTGCACGTTTGCGTGCATGATTAGTGTACGGTCAAATCGGGGGCGTCACAAGTTGGTATCAGAGCCAACTGCCTGTAGGAATCCCCCTTTCCAACTCCTTGGCCGAAGTCGAGTCTAGTCATTGAAAAACTTTTAATAACATGACTGTGTGGCTTACGGGCCCACGTCACCATTGGGTGGTAGTAGGATCTTTTATTCCTCAACCTATACTCTGGGACTCTGACATCTCTTCTATTCGGGTTAAATGATATTTGCTAAATCTAACATTAGGATCTCGTTATCACTTTCACCCGGAGAGCCCCTTATTACTGATGATCGTCTGCTGCACGTGAAGACCCTGAAGATACTCTCCGCTGTTAACCCGAGAACTTGTGTTCATCGCATTTGCAATTCCCCTTCCACCGTCAACCCTTATGGATAACTACTTGCAGTTGTTGTTCTTACATTCATCCCCAGTTGGTCTTGTTATTGCAAGATACCCCAAAATACTCGTCGTTGTTTCGATAATCCTTTGAGCTTACTGCCTTGCTGTTCTTTGTCACCTGAATACCCCTACGGATAATTCTCGCACTTATCGAGTATCCGCTCATCCCCCAGTTGTTCATGTGTTTCACAATGGTCTTCGAAATACTATTCGATCCTCCAAAAATCCTTAGTAGCTTATTGCTCTGCAATACTTGTTGCTTGCATGATGGAGGCTTTCCATATGTCTGGCAATATTCGTTAGTATCCTTAGGCGCCGTCATTTTGATCCTTTTGATTCAACATGAGTGCGAATGCACACAATCATCTGTTGATCCTTTTAAATTATCTTTCCGGCTCAGACGTCATTTTAAACATGAGCTGGTTCTCAACCAATCCAATTGTCGTCGATTGTACCCCTAAGGCTATTCAACTTATCCATCCCTAATCAGAACATTGCTTCTGATCTCTTAATTTGGAAAACATAATTCCTTTGCATTTGATTGAATTAGTCGGTTGTTTCTATAATTTGATCTCCTTGCATTGTATCTTCCTCTGATTGAGTACCAATGCTCACATCAGATCCCTTGAGGAGCACCGGATCCTTTGTGGGATTTTATCCGATAGCGTCCTTCATATCCAATCACTTTGGAAGTTCTTTCTCCATTGGTAAATCCTATCCTCTGATTGACCAACCATGCTCTGCTTTCGAGCTTGTGTTATTTACTCCTGAAGTTTGTGGCATATGTTCCTAAGAGACCCTGATGGGTTGAACCTATGCCTTTTTTCTAATCTGTGTGAACCCGGAAACTACTACGGGTCATACTCTACTGTTGATATGTCAGATAAAATTTCAGCACAACTTCGTTGAAGGCGAGAAGTGAATGAAAGGTTATGCATTAGAGAAGTGGGAGTCGACCTTGAACTTTGTGTTCATGCCCATGGACACGATGTAAATCTTATCATGAAAGCTTCTCGTAAAATAGTTACCCCCTTGTTATAAGTTCTTGTATCCGTGGTTTGATCATTTACAAATGTGTTTCTGACCATACTGTTCCCCTTGATTCAATTTCTCAGACAAGTTAAACCACTTGTCCTCTGCAGATCATTGCACCTGTCCAACCTTTACTTTAATCTATCATCGAGTATTAACCTCTGGTATCTCGAGAACTGTGTTGCTTCCTGCAAGTCTTCATCTAGTATTGCTTCTCACCGATCACAGATCCCCCCAGGTTCTGAGTTATTAGTCACTCGAGAACAGCGATAAGTGAATCGATTCCGCACTCCGATTCAATAACTCTAAGTAATTCTTGTTGCTATGAGTTTAATAATCCTTCAAGTCATTCCTAGCCTTATCGGCTATATCATTGTCGTGCTAAATTTTAACTGTGCTACTTGGTCCTTCTTCCCGGAGCACAATTTTTGACGATGAGCTAAGCTTACGTTGATCTTCCTCATCATATCATTTCGCTTTGAATAACAATACTTGATTCCGAGTTTGTGTCCTACCCGTGGTTCCAATAACCTTTCGCTTTCATCACTCCTTTGACTTGATGTCATCGTCGATCAATTGCATCTTCTTGAAAACCTCTCGACAAATTTGTCGTGATCATTGTCAACAATTTGACTTCTTCCAAGTTGTGTGTCGAAATTCAGGATGAGAAACACCATCCTTGCCCCTCGATGAATTGTGTTATCATCGACAACATTCTTGCCTCCCCCCCAACACAAACTTGTTCGTATTTTGTGTTGTATCTTGATTTCCCTGCTATCCAACCTATGTATGTTCTACCGTGGAGTATTACCATCTTTGATGTCAAGAATGTCGTGAGCATTACTCCACCTCTTAAGAATTCTTGGTACAGTGATACTTCTCACCATCACCATTCTTTCTTCGTCCCCGTGTTGTTCCTAAACGAAATACCGACAAATGGTCTGTGATGTGTAAATTATAAACTTCTAGCAACCCTATTGCTTTGAAGTTATTGGTCTATAGTTTCATTCTACGTCTATGGCTTAATGAATCATCATTCGAACATTGATCGTGCTACCTAGCCTATATTTCGGGTGCACATTTCAACCAATGTTTAACTATGTATGTTTTCCTCGAGCATACATCATTAAGTCATTCGATCTAGCTAATGTTATCTCCTTGTTCACATAGTTGTGGAAATCCATCTTTTGGAAATCTCAATGGATTGTCGCTGAGTCAATCAGTCATCTCCTCACCTCTCCTTGATTTAATGACGAACCCTTGTTCGGAACTCGCTTCCATAGTTCATCTCCGAGAATCTTCGAAGTCGTTTTGACAATTTGTGTTGCACCTTTCTTCTCAGGCATCCCGAGTCTGAGTTATCTTGACACCAATCAGATCTGAATCTCGGTCAGATATGATGGTTGGAACATATTTCCAAGAGTTATAACCTTGGTCTCTACATAACCCGGTAAGGTGGTGTCTTTGCTTAGCACCCCTAGCCAGAGGACCTATTGTTATAGTTTCCTTTTTAGCAAGGTTAGCCATTCTTCCATGAAGAAATTGTAAGACTTATTCTATAAGTTGTTCCTGATGAATCCTTTGAGCATCCAAAGTCCGACCATGTTCGAAGACCATGTCAATGCTATCTCGAAGCATGTCTGTGGTACTCCGAATTTCAACAAGAACATTTGAAGCCCAATGCTAAATGTTTCCTGCTCAATTATCCAAACACCGTTGTATGGGTAATGTCATGAAATTTCTCTCCCCTTACCTAAAGAGTTTTCTACATTATATCCTGTCATGGATATCATGCTCTGCTTGTCCTTGGGAAGGATATACCCTTGAAATATGTGTTTAAACACATTTTCCTTTCCATTGTTCTGTTTACTCTGATAATCATATTTTCCTTTCCATTGTTTTGTTTAACCTTTCTTGTATTCTGACTTAGCTAAGCAGAGATAAATCCCTGCTTAGTTGAGCACCTCGTTGTACCACTCTCTCAGTAGACCATGTTACTTTTGTTGATGACATTTCGGTAGCCACCGATGGATGAGAACTTTGCCTATTGGTCCGCCTCGTTTCAACGAGCAGGAAAATGGTTCTCTTCGTCCCTCGCCCTTGGTACCAACGTGTTGGTGACATAACTGACAGGGTACTCTATGACATGCCTTGCTATCATGACCGTGCAAGATGTCACTGCTCCTATAAAAAAACCCCACATGGTGGGCCCATAACCCACAGTTCCACAGGATCGAAACCTGACTCTCTTGTACACCCCCTGTTCCCAAGATTATTCCTCACGCTTGACTTTGTATGTAATTCACGGCCACCTGCCTACTGTTCTATACTCGTATCAGATGCAATGCTTATTCACATTGCTCTAAACCCCTTCAACACTTTGTTTCAGGCATCGAACGATTGCCTACCTGCTTGAAACATCCCATGATACCTCCTTACTTTACTCTCGATATCTTCTTAAGTTTCAATTCGAGAGTTACTTTCCGCCACCTTCCCCGATGTTATCGACCCGATGGTCAACCTTCTAGAGGTTCGTTCTCCCGGAATACCCCCCTATTTCTTTTCTAAGTACGATGGAACCCCCGAAGAAAGGATGACGACTTCATAATGATGACCTGAAGCAGTGGAATGAAGACATTAATGCAATTGATCGATCTCTTCAAGAAGAGCAGCCAAGATCGAGAAGAATCGTTAGAATTTCGTAACCTATTCTTCCCCCTTACTCCCCTCTTAAATCTTGGGACGAGATTTCTTGTAGTGCAGGAGAATTGTGACGCCCGGATAATTAAGCTACAGTAACCCTCTACTAATGATGCCACGTCACCTCGGTTATTGTTGATAATCTCGCATTAGTTCAAAACAATTCAAATTCAAATTTTAATTAAAGGCAAACAATAAATTTTTTCAAATAATAAAACTAAAATGTTCGGAGTGAGCCAAATAATGCATAGGTAATTATGGCGGAGAAACCACACTTTTTATAAAATGTTAAATACTCTAAAATGATTTAAACCGTAGCAAAAACAATTATATAAATGCTTTTGGTATTTTATAAATTGCTAAACTATTTTAATTCGGGGTAAAACCTTTTACGACAGTGGGTTATTCTGGAACATTAATTTAGGGGCTATTGTTATATTTTCCTGAACTAAAATTAATGTGTAACTAAAAGAAAATCAGAAAAGAAAAGAACACAAAAATATGAAAATAAGGAGAAAGAACCCCCCGGCCAACTGGGCCACGGCCCAGCCGGCCAGCAGGCCACTGAGCCAGCCCACCCGCGCCGAACCCCCCTGGGCTACTAACCTGCCCCACCACCAAACCCTAACCCACGACCACTCCCACTTCCCCCACGTCGCCCGCTCCTCCCCCCGATCTGGATCGAGATCGGGGCAAGGACCAGCCGCGCCCGCGCCGCTTGATCCCCGCCGCCCGACGCCGTCCGTCGCCGACGCACCTCGCCGGACTGCCTCCTCCTCCCCGATGGTCTGCCTCCTCTCCGTCGCGCCGTCGTCCCCGTCGACCACCTCGCGCCCCGCTGCCACTCCCCTACCGGCCCCGTGAGCACGCCCCGCGCCCCTCCACTCTCTCCCCTGTCTCCCACGCGCTCGCCGCGGCCCGTGCGCGCCCGCGCACGGATCGCCCCGGCGACCTCCGCTCGCCCGCGCATCCCACTGCCGCTGCTCACCCCGCTCCAGCCTCCTCCGCCGTGCGCACGCGCGCTTACCGCGCCCACTCATGGTTCGGCCAGCCTCCCTCACTCGTCCCTGTCGGCGCCCTGCCTCGTCCTTGCCCGCATCCGCGTCCCACTGCGCGAGCCGCGCTCGCCGCTACCTCCTGCTCACTTGGCGACGCCCGCATGTGCTCTCCCGCGTGTGGCCGCGCCCGTTGTCGCCGGCAGCCAGGCCGCCGCGTCCGCCACACTCATTGTCGCTCGCCCGCCCCGCTCCGACCTTCCCCACGCGTGCCCGCAGGCGCCGCCCCCCTCTCGCGCCTGCCTTTGCTGGCGCCGCCCGCTGCAGCCAACCGCCGTCGTCGCGCCGACCGCCCCCGACACTGCTGCCCCGCGCCGCTCCTCCCCGCTTGGCCTCGCCCGCCGGCCGCCGGCGCCCAGCCACCCGCGGGCCCTGCTACCTTCGTCGCGGCCGGCGCGCTCCCTTGTCCGGCGCCCGGTTGGGTACGGCCACGCCCAGGCACCCGCACCCGTATGCCGTGCCTGCCCCGATATGCTCCCCTGGGCCTATGACACGGGGGCCCCACGCCCCCTTTTCTAAAAAAAAAGATAAATAATAATAATAATAAATTTAATTAATTAATTAACTAAGTTAATTAACTTAATTAATCCTGTTTAGTTAACCTAATTAATTAGTTAGTTTAATTAAACCGTAATTAGGTTAGCTAAATCCTAATTAACTAAACAGTCAATGACGAACGGGACCCACACGTCAGTTGACCAGTCAACTCCTCTGTTGACTGCTGACGTCATGCTGACGTCAGCGTGCACTGTTCTGGATAATGTTGTTTTAAAATAATTAAATAAATCCTAAAAATGATTTAAATCTTTTAAAATTAATATAAATTAAACCGTAGCTCGGATGGAAAAACTTTGTACATGAAAGTGGCTCAGAACAATGAGACGAATCCGGATACGCAGCCCGTACGCCCGCCACACATTCCTAGCATAGCAAACACGCAACTTTACCCCTCCGGTTCATCTGTCCGAAAACGCGAAACACCGGGAATACTTTCCCGGATGTTTCCCCCCTTTCCCAGTACCACCGCCTACCGTGTTAGGGCACACCTAGCACCGCGCATTGACATGTCTTCCATTGTCATGCTTATGTTTGCATTATATTTATTGTTTCTTCCCCCTCTTCTCCGGTAGACTACGAGACCGACGCCGCTGCTGGTGCCCCGACCGGCTACGCTGTTGACGGCCGCTCCTTCTTGCCAGAGCAATCAGGCAAGCCCCCCCCTTGATCACCAGATATCGCCTATTCCTTCTCTATACTGCTTGCATTAGAGTAGTGTAGCATGTTACTGCTTTCGGTTAATCCTATACTGATGCATAGCCTGTCATTGTTGCTACAGTTGTTACCCTTACCTGCTATCCTACTGCTTAGTATAGGATGCTAGTGTTCCATCAGTGGCCCTACACTCTTGTCCGTCTGCCATGCTATACTACTGGGCCGTGATCACTTCGGGAGGTGATCACGGGTATATACTATATACTTTATATACATGACACATGTGGTGACTAAAGTCGGGTCGGCTCGTTGAGTACCCGCAAGTGATTCTGGTGAGGGGGCTGAAAGGACAGGTGGCTCCATCCCGGTAGAGGTGGGCCTGGGTTCCTGACGGCCCCCAACTGGTACTTTATGGTGGAGCGACAGGGCAGGTTGAGACCACCTAGGGGAGAGGTGGGCCTGGCCCTGGTCGGCGTTCGCGAATACTTAACACGCTTAACGAGATCTTGGTATTTGATCTGAGTCTGGCCATTTGGTCTATACGCACTAACCAACTACGCGGGAACAATTATGGGCACTCGACGTCGTGGTATCAGCCGAAGCTCTTCTTGACGTCAGCGACTGAGTGGCGCGCGCCGCATTGGACCGTAAGCTCGCGCTTGTATTATGGGGGCTAGGTCTGCTTCCGGCCGCGTACGCAACGTGCAGGTGTGCAATGGGTGATGGGCCCAGACCCCTGCGCGCATAGGGTTTAGACCGGCGTGCTGACCTCTCTGTTGAGCCTAGGTGGGGCTGCGACGTGTTGATCTTCCGAGGCCGGGCATGACCCAGAAAAGTGTGTCCGGCCAAATGGGATCGAGCGTGTTGGGTTATGTGGTGCACTCCTGCAGGGAAGTTTATCTATTCGAATAGCCGTGTCCCTCGGTAAAAGGATGACCCGGAGTTGTACCTTGACCTTATGACAACTAGAACCGGATACTTAATAAAACACACCCTTCCAAGTGCCAGATACAACCCGGTGATCGCTCTCTAACAGGGCGACGAGGAGGGGATCGCCGGGTAGGATTATGCTATACGATGCTACTTGGTGAACTTACCATCTAGTCTCTCCTACATGCTGCAAGATGGAGGTGGCCAGAAGCGTAGTCTTCGACAGGATTAGCTATCCCCCTCTCATTCTGGCATTCTGCAGTTCAGTCCACCGATATGGTCCTTTACACATATACCCATGCATATGTAGTGTAGCTCCTTGCTTGTGAGTACTTTGGATGAGTACTCACGGTTGCTTTTCTCCCTCTTTTCCCCCTTTCCTTTCTACCTGGTTGTCGCAACCAGATGCTGGAGCCCAGGAGCCAGACGCCACCGTCGATGACGACTCCTACTACACCGGAGGTGCCTACTACTACGTGCAGCCCGCTGGCGACGACCAGGAGTAGTTAGGAGGATCCCAGGCAGGAGGCCTGTGCCTTTTCGATCGTTGCTACTTTTGTGCCAGCCATCTTATGGCAACTTGTTTAACTTATGTCTGTACTCAGATATTGTTGCTTCTGCTGACTCGTCTATGATCGAGCACTTGTATTCGAGCTCTCGAGGCCCCTGGCTTGTATTATGATGCTTGTATGACTTATTTATGTTTTAGAATTGTGTTGTGATATCTTCCCGTGAGTCCCTGATCTTGATCGTACACGTTTGCGTGCATGATCTGTGTACGGTCAAATCGGGGGCGTGACAACAACCCATTGGGTGCGCCGGGTTTCGAAAATTTTGCATTCATCAGACCGCATCAACGCTGATACAACGGTTTTAACGTTGGAAGGCAATTGCCGGTTTGCACCTTTGAAGCTGAAGTTGGGACGACTTAAACGTCACTGCAATGACATGGGGACTCTTATGGCAGCCTTGGTGAAGTATGCCGACTCTGATAGTACCAAGGACCCCGAGTCTGATGATGACAAGACAGGGAAGGGAAAGAAGAGCGGCAGCACCAAGGGGCAGCAGCATAACCCGGCAGGTCATGGAAACAGC
The DNA here is from genome assembly GCF_018294505.1 of Triticum aestivum. Lineage (NCBI taxonomy): Eukaryota > Viridiplantae > Streptophyta > Magnoliopsida > Poales > Poaceae > Triticum > Triticum aestivum. Next base: position 99,650,049 of record NC_057799.1, read on the forward strand.
GGTAAGCGTAAAGCGGATAACAGTTTAGATTTTGTGGCTAATACCAACGCGCAGGACAAAGGCCAGCGTCGTAGGGGTAAACCGCCCCCGCGTGGCGGAGTGCCAAGTCCCAAACCGGAGCGCCTGTCTTACCTGTTAAACCAGCCTTGCCCGAAGCACGGGTCGCGGGATAAGCCGGCCACGCACCTCTGGAAGGATTGTTATATTAAGCAGGAGTTCAAAAATTCAGACTTTCGGTATGATCATGGACCGGGCGGCGGTTCAGGCCCCGGATCTCATGGGCCGGATTACGGTGGAGGCAGTTCCGGTTCAAGTTTTCACGGTAATCAGAGCGGACATGGCAATCAAGGCAATCAGGGCAACCAAGGTGGTTATAATCATCAGGGGAGTCAGCAGCAACAGCAGCAGTCGGGTTACCAGAGCAACCCGAAGCAGTTGAATAGTGGACAGTACCATGTCTTCACCACAAGTCTGTGCAAGCGCGATCAGAAGCTGCACAAAAGGCCAGTGAATTCCGTTGAGCCGGCGGTGCCCCGTTACTTACGCTGGTCTGAACAGCCTATTGTATGGAGTCGAGAGGATCATCCACCTCGGGTTGATAATCCGGGTCATCTGGCATTGGTGGTGGCATCACAGGTTGGAGGTTATAAGTTCACCAAGGTACTCATGGATGGAGGGAGTAGTATCAATATCCTTTATTATGAAACCTTCTGTCGCATGGGGTTAACAGATAAAAATCTTAAACCGTCCAACACGGTCTTCCATGGTGTAGTGCCTGGTAAATCGGCATAACCTATTGGTAAGATAGCTCTGGAGGTGGCTTTTGGAGATGAGCATGACTCGAGATCAGAGACATTGACTTTTGAAGAGGTGAAAATCAAGAGCCGTATCATGCCCTGTTTGGACGGCCGGCTTATGCTAAGTTCATGGCAAGGCCCTGTTATGTCTATCTGCAGCTCAAGATGCCGGGCCATAAGGGGACCATCACGGTGCATGGGAGGCGCAAGATCGCTTTAGAATGTGAAGAAGGTGATGCGGCATATGCTGAGTCGGTTTGTGCAACAGAGGAGTTGAAATTCTACAAGGACAATGTTGATCTGGTGGATATGACTTCTTTGAAAAAGCCAACTACAGAGCATGAACCGGCCTTGAAGTTTAAATCGGCTGATGAGACTAAGCTTGTTGATTTCGTTCCTGGCGATTCATCCAAGCAGTTTAGCATCAGCGCTAACTTGGATCCGAGATAGGAAAGCGCGCTCATCGAGTTCATCCTGAGAACCGGGACATCTTTGCGTGGAAGCCTTCTGACATGCCAGGTGTACCGAGGGAACTCGCTGAGCACACACTTAATGTTGATCCCAAGTTTAAACCGGTCAAGCAGTTTCTTCGCCGGTTCAATGAAGAAAGACGCAAGGCTATTGGTGAGGAGGTAGCCAGGCTCTTGGCGGCTGGGTTTATCATTGAAGTGTTTCATCCTGAGTGGTTGGCTAATCCGGTGCTGGTACTTAAGAAGAATGACACTTGGCGTATGTGTGTGGACTACACAGATCTCAACAAGGCTTGTCCAGCAGATCCTTTTACCCTCCCTCGTATTGATCAAATCATTGATGCTACGGCGGGTTGCGACCGTTTGAGTTTTCTGGATGCGTATTCTGGTTACCATCATATCAAAATGGCAGTTAAGGACCAGGAGAAGACAACCTTCATAACTCCCTTTGGAGCCTTCTGCTATGTGTCTATGCCCTTTGGGCTCAAAAGTGCCCAGGCGACTTATCAGCGTTGTGTGCAGAATTGTCTTCATAATCAGATCGGTCGCAATGTTCATGCTTACGTGGATGATATTGTGGTAAAATCCAGAAAGGAGGAGACCTTGATAGATGACTTGAAGGAGACCTTTGATAACCTCCGGGTTTATAAAATGATGCTTAATCCGGCCAAGTGTGTCTTTGGTGTACTGGCAGGCAAGCTCTTGGGTTTTCTGGTGTCTAACAGGGGCATTGAAGCTAATCCAGAGAAAATCAATGCTATAACTTCTTTGGCTAAACCGAAGTGCATCAACGATGTTCAGCGCCTGGCAGGCTGGATTGCAGCCTTGAGCCGGTTTATCAGCCGCCTTGGGGAGAAGGCTATCCCCTTATATCAGATGCTGAAGAAGACGGATAACTTCGTCTGGAGCGACGCCGCCAATGAAGCGTCTGAAGACTTAAAGCGGCAGCTAGCCGAGCCGCCTATCCTTGCTGCTCCTGTTGATAAAGAGCCTTTGCTGTTATATGTGGATGCTAATGCCTGGGCTGTCAGTGTGGCTATTGTGGTGGAGCGCAAGGAGGCCGGAAAGGAGTATCCGGTTCAACGGCCGGTTTATTACATCAGTGAGGTGCTTATTGAGTCCAAACAAAGGTACCCGCATTGGCAGAAGCTGGTGTATGGAGTTTTAATGGCGAGCCGGAAGCTTAAGCAATATTTCAGGGTCATCCCATCACTGTGGTCAGTTCTACTCCTTTGGGGGATATAATCCAGAGCAGGGAAGCGACTGGCCGGATTGCCAAGTGGGCTATTGAGCTTGGGCCTCACGGGTTAAAGTATATGCCCCGGACAGCGATCAAATCTCAGGCACTTGTAGATTTCATCAATGACTGGACAGAATTACAGGTGCCAGAAGAGAAGCCGGATCATACCTATTGGACTATTCATTTTGATGGGTCCAGGCAATTGGAGGGCTCGGGGCTGGAGTCGTATTAACTTCCCCACGAGGTGATAAGTTTTTTTATGTGCTCCGTTTAATGTTCCCTTGTACTAACAATGCAGCTGAGTATGAAGCTCTATTCCATGGTCTTCGAATGGCTAAAGAGATGAATTTAAGCCGGGTTAAGTGATTCGGTGACTCGGACCTGGTGGCTCAACAAGTATCTGGTACTTGGGATTCCAAGGATCCGCTCATGGCAGTGTATCGTCGAGAGGTGGATATTGTTGCAGGTCACTTCAAGGGCTATCAGGTTGATCATGTGGACCGGCAGAAGAACGAAGCGGCGGACGCTTTAAGTCGCTTGGGTTCCCAACGTAAACTGGTTCCACCTAACGTCTTTCTGGATGTGCTACATTATCCGTCGGTCAAACTCCCCACAGAAGAGGATCTGGATGTTCCTGATCCGGAGGCTCAATTGGTGGCAGCACTTCATGTTATCCCAGACTGGACTGTCCCATATCTGGCGTATATGAACTGGGGCGAGTTACCGGAGGATGAAACCTTGGCCCGGCAGATAATCTGGCGTTCCAAGTCCATGACTATTATCAATGGGGAGTTACATCATTGCAGTGTGACAGGGGCATTTCAGCGTTGCGTGTCTCCTGAAGAAGGATGTGAGATTCTGCGTGAGATTCACGAAGGGGATTGTGGTCATCACGCCGGTTCAAAATCCCTGGTGGCTAATGCTTTTCGTCATGGCTTCTATTGGTTGACGGCTCATGCTGATGCATAAGACTTGGTGAAAAAGTGTGACGGTTGTCAGAAGTTTTCATGCCGAGCTCATGTTCCCGCCCAGGAATTGAGGATGATTCCAATCACTTGGCCGTTTGCAATTTGGGGGCTAGATATGGTTGGGCCCTTTAAGCGATCCAAGGACAAGAAGACCCACCTTTTGGTGGCGGTTGATAAGTTCACTAAGTGGGTGGAGGCAGAGCCAGTCAGTAAGTGTGATGCAGCCACGACGGTTCAATTCATCAAGAAGGTGATCTTCCGGTTTGGCTTTCTGCACAACATTATAACTGATAACGGTACCAATCTGTCCAAAGGTGCTATGAAGGAGTTCTGTCAACGAGAGCACATCCGGCTTGACGTGTCATCAGTGGCTCACCCCCAGTCTAATGGGCAAGCGGAGAGAGCCAATCAAGAGATCTTGAGAGGCATCAAGCCCCGGCTTATGGTTCCTTTGCAACGGACGCCGGGTTGTTGGGTGGAGGAGTTACCTTCTGTGTTATGGAGCATCAATACCACGCCCAACAGATCCACGGGTTACACGCCTTTTTTCATGGTTTATGGAGCGGAGGCGGTTCTCCCTAGTGACATCCGTCATGACTCGCCTCGTGTGGCGGCTTATGTCGAAGCTGACAATGAGCAGGCACGACAGGAAGCACTTGACCTATTAGATGAGGAGCGGGACATTGCGGCGGCTCGTTCGGCGATTTACCAGCAGGATCTGCGTCGTTATCACAGCCGCCGGGTCAGAACCAGAACTTTTCAAGAAGGCGATCTGGTGCTCCGACTCATCCAGGATCATACTGATATGCACAAGTTATCCCCCCCTTGGGAAGGACCCTTTGTGGTCAGCAAGAATCTGCACAACGGGTCATACTACCTAATCGATGTTCGAGAGCAGAAAGACTCACGTAAATCGGAGCAGGAGTCCCACCGGCCGTGGAATATCGCTCATCTTCGGCCTTACTATACATGAGCCATAGGCTCTGCTTATGTACATAGTTATGACAATGTATATATTATGATCAATATAATAAACCGGAGCCTCAGCTAAGGCGGGGTATTTGTTGTTTTTTCTTATATCATGTGTGGTTACATGGGGGCTTTTGTTCATAAGGCGGCATCCGGTTTACCCCTTGATTCATCTTATAAAGCCATATCTAAAAATCACTTGGGGGCTTGGTCGCATTCGAACCATAGCTACACCTTTTGATCGGCGCAAGGCCGCAAGGAAAGTCACTTGGGGGCTTGGTCGTATTTGAACCATAGCTACACCTCTTGATCTGCTCAAGGCCAAAATAAAAATACTTAGAGGCCAAAGAGAGTGTTGCAAAAGAACAACTCAAACATAGGCACCTACTGAGCATAGCTCAAAATATTGCTTGGGGATTTTTTGCTATCGCAATGAACAAAGAATCTACACTTGTAATAGGCTATCAAACCACGGCTTGGAAGCCTGGTCTATACACCTAAAACCCCGGGTTAGCCTGCCTTTTTTAAGTAAGACACTCCGTCCAGGTAAACCTGGTATGACCCACCGAACTTCGACAAGTCAATCTCATAAGACCCTGAACTTGTCAAAGTTAAAACGACGATTGGTTAAGGATTGAGGTCCATCTTAAAAGGCTTTGTGAAATGGTTTAACTCAGTGGCCTGGCAGCCCATGAAAAGCCTCGAATTTGGGGCCTGGCAGCCCGTGAAAAGCCTCGACTACATGTTTTTCATATGCTTTTATTTGCCAAGTTTTTTCTCTTTTGATGACATTTATAATAGTTTTGATAAACCGGCGTTCATTAACCCGGCTTGACTTTCAACTACAAGTTGTCAGTACGTGATCAATTATAATCCGGCGTTTATTAACCCGGTCTGGTTTTGACTATAAGTCACCAGTGTTGTATATGAACAATCCGGTGTTTATCACACCTCGGTACGGTTTTATCATAAACCGGCGCAATATGAAAGGAGTTATCATTGCTCAAGATGGGGGTTATTACCCTCACAGGTATCATTTATTTTCATATTTGATCATCTTTCTATAGCCTTGGTTATAAACCCTGGCTATATATTTGGGCATCATGACCCGTCCAGCGGTAAACCGCCAGGACACTTTCAACTCCTTATATGCAGGAGCAGCTACGGTTTATGAATATCATATATCTTAAGCATGGCGAATTAACAAGTATCAGGCAAAATAAATATGCACGAAGGCATAACAGACCAAGTGTTTGAACTAGCCTATTACAAGGCGTTTCAGTGCCCAAAATAATAGTTGTTTTTCAGCAAGTGTTGCGGCTCGCAGAAGGTTAACCCGGCCTCCGGATCATGATTCGTCACCGGGTTGACTTGACGGCTGCAGATCATCTTGCACCTGTTCATCCTCCTCGTCTCTACCCAGCGGCTGGAAGTCAATAGTTGCCCAGTCGATCCCAGTTAGGGCTTGGAACACAGCTTCGTCGCCTATAAGGGTGGACGGTTCAATGTCAGGGGCATAGGTGTGCTTACAAATTGGCGGATGAGATTTTGAGCCTCAGGAGTTGGTGCGGCAACCCGTTTGTTGTTGACGTCATAATTCGCCTGATAATATGAAAGATCAGCTTCTTCAGCTAATTGGCAAGCCAGTGGACGTACTTCCCAGTTTATGGCACGGAGGTCCTCATTGTCAAATTCTGATCCGTCTTCCTTTAAGCTTTGGATAGCCTTTAGCCACATCCACCGGATCAAGATCAGGCACCCATGCTTTTGCCCAGGTTAGTGCGGTTAGAGCACCAGCCCTTGCAGCAGATCTCTTTAGCTCCTCTATCCGGGCAGGCAGCATTGACAGCCTTTCTAAGGTCTCCTTGATTAAAGTTGGGGGCGGTTTGCTGTGAGAAGCAGTGCAGATGATCCATTGCGCGCTGGTATATAACTGCTCTATAAGAGTATAGGCAGCCTGGAGCTTCTTCTGTACGTCAGAGCCCAGATGGCTAATGCGAGTTACTGCATCATCATAAACATCAGTAAACCGGCAAGGTATGGGATGATATGTTGAAAATTTATAGTCAGGATATTTACCAAACACAACAGCAGTCATGGCATGAATTTGCCGCTTTACACCAGTCAGCTCGTCTACCACCGGTTTAAGAGCTGCTTCTGCGTCCTCGGCTCTTTTTGCAATGCGGTTTTTTCTGTCTCCCAATCAGCTCGCTCCTTGTTGAAACTCTCCTTCAGTTTTTCCATAGCAGGTAAGGCAGTGGTCAGCTCCTCTTTGGCTTTGGAAGTTTCTGCTTGCTGGGACTTGAGGTTCTCTTGCAGATCAGCGGTTTGAGTTTCTTTTTTGCTCAGTTCACCCTATAAGAGACAGACATATCATAAGTTGGCAGTGCATATTTGAAGTATCAAGCACATAACGAGTTATGCACCTGATACTTGGGGGCTAATGCATATTTGCTCGTTGTCAGCAAGTTCTACAAGTCCCAAGCGCAATACAAGTATTACTCTTGACACTTGGGGGCTAATGTATGTTTGCTCAAAATAAGAGTATGGGTATTCTTTTAAAAGTCCCGGTTCATCTTCATAAGATAAACCGGCCCTTGGGGACTACACCGGCGAAAGTTACCATATTGCTATTCTAACGGTACCGGTTCATCTTAAACAGATAACCCGTCCCTTAGAGGATACACATGCAAAGTTAAGATATTACAAAGTCCCTGTTTAGATGAGTATCATAAACCGGCACTTGGGGGCTACTGGAGTTAATATTTGAATTGGGCACAAGAGAGAAGCAATTATGCAGTTACCTCATATCGCTCCTTCATTAGATTCACTAAACCGGCTTCATAGTCGCGGCTTGTATACATACGGTTTAAGAAGCCAGAATGAATGTCTTGAGCGCTGAGGTGGGCGTAGCTTGATAACTCGGTGTTCCATTTGCCTTTGCCCATAGCGGAAAGCTCGTCCTTGGCACTATGTTTCGATAAAGCGACAGGATTGCCAGGAGCGGTGTGACCGATGCCAGTAATCATAATATCATCTTCTTTGTCATCAACAGCCTTCACTGGAGTTGACGGTTTATCAGCAGCCTTAGCTGGACTGGCCGGTTTGTCATCCGTGCGAGCCGGGCTAGTCGGTTTATCAGTATGACCGGTGGTGTCAACTTCTGCTTGTTCAACTATGAAGTCATAATCTTGAGGCGGTGGATCATCATGAATAACATCAGTATTTGTCCCTTCCAGATATGGGGTCTTTTCCGGTTAAATAACCACATTATCATCAGATGGTTTGTTTAACCGAGCTTTCTTGCTGGGTCTAGGCTTGGCACTGAGAAGAACAAACATAAAGATTAATATGTCAGGTGAAACATAAAACATTAAGAAGTAAATTTAAGGCATAGCTCACCCAGGAACTGTCTTGAGGGTTGGAAGTTGTGTGGCCGTTGACTCGCCAGAAGATGAGTGAGGTGTTCCCTGATAATTCGAATCAGGCGGATTAAGAGGCTGTCGGAAACAACCCGCCATGGGGCAAGAAGTGTCAAGAGTGTAAGAGACCTCTGATTGATGTTTCCGAACCGGAGTGTTCGGTAAACCGGCGGAGGTAACTACCTGGATGCTGTGCCGGGTTGTGCGGCGGGCTTCGTGTTGCTGCTTCTTCAAAAGAAAGTTTGGGTCCAAGTGAGCTAGGGGGTGAGAAAATTTTATTTTCCGGTTTGCTTGACGGATTTTCTGGGTTGGCAGAGGATCTGAACCGGAGGAAAGGATAATTACATCTATGTCGTCAGCTTGGCTGCCTTCAGCGTCGTCCTGATAATAGTCATTGTCAATGAGGTGTATGAAAAATGAACCAAGAGAGTCAAGTTCTACCTTTGAATCTGGATTAGCCAAGTCAGCATCAGCATTTGGTTCAGAAGACTTAGTGGTCCTCTTCTTGGCAGGTTTCTTGGTAACCTTGGTCTTCTGGCGAAGTGGTTTTGCCGGTTTGTCTTGTGGTTTTGCCGGTTTATCCTGTGCCTTTTTCTTCCAGAACGGGTCATCGCCCTGACAAAGATGGACAAAATTTTGAGACAGTATTTAAAAAAGAGCAAGCTAAAGCAACAAGTTGTGATTCTTACAGTTGGCGGTTTATTGGAAACGCAGAAAGGGCTTAATCCGGTTTGGCTACAGACAGCTTCCGGTTCATTCAGTATCTTCTTGACAGCCTCAGTAACTTCAGCTTCTATTAGCTGAATGTCGATATGTCGTTGAGGATCTTTTAAATCCCCTGTGTATTCACACATTAAACTGGGGTGCCGGCTTAAGGGCAGAACACTCCAAGATATCCAACAGCGAACAAAGTCGACACCTGTCAAACCGTTTTCCATAAAGGCCCTGAGCTTTGACAGTTGAGGTGCATAGTTGGACCGTTCCTTAGCAGTCAGCCTTTGAGGAAATGGATGAGTATTGCTAAGCCGGTGAGGACGGTAACCCGGTAGAGGATTTTCATCAGTCGGAGATGTGTCTTTATAGTAAAACCAAGTCTGATTCCAGTCCTTGGGGTGGCTATGAGGATTGGCATGAGGGAAGCTGACATCCTTCCTCTTTTGAATCGCCATTCCACCAAGCTCAGTGTTGGGTCCGTCTGTGAACTCTGTGCGACGGTTTAAGTAGAAGAAATCCCTAAACAGTTCAACTGTGGGTTCCTCTTGAAGATAGGCCTCACAAAATACTTGGAAATTGCAAATATTGGACACAGAGTTTGGTCCAATATCTTGAGGGTGGAGTTGGAAGCTGGCCAGCACGTCCCGGAAATTTTTTGAACCGGGAGGACTAAAACCTCGACCCAGATGGTCAGCGAACACGACTACTTCTCCATCCTTGGGTTCCGGAAGATTTTCCGGACCAGGGACTCTCCAGTGGATGACATTCTTTTTTGCTAAAGCGCCAATTCTGACACATCTGTTTAACTGCTCTTCAGTAACCCGGGAGGGGACCCAATTGCACTCATACACTTGTTTGGCTATTTCAATGGAAAGCTGAAACATGGTTATTGTCGGTTTAAGATTCATAATGGATAAGTATAAAACGACGCAAGATAAGCAGAAGCAAGGATATATGCATGTTATTAAACCGGAGTTTGCTATTGCTAAACCGGAGTCTGACAATGGAGAAAGAGCAAAGATAAATGCATCGGCGGTTTAAAGGGGGCTAATGGTACCTACCGGATTATCATTTTTCAAATTAGCTAAACCACCTATATTGGTATGAAAGGTACAGATCTAAAATACCTAATTGAGGGAAAAACAAGTTTTACAGATTGATATGATAATTTCAGATCTGCAGCGTGTTGGTAAATCAAAATATATTCCGACCTAAAGCGCAGGTGCTTAAGCAGTTTAATAGTTCCAGATGAGTTTTTCTACACAAAGCAGATGCTCTAATGAGGAAAAAGGAGTTTTAACTACAAAGGCACGGGAAAGTATCAGATCTAACTTGCCATGTGTGCTACTAAAGAAAACAGGGAAGAACAGCTCCAAGAACTTCGAAGAACTCCGATGAGTACAAACCCTAATGATAAGATCTAGGGTGGAAGGAGAGAAGGCTTACCAATGTCAAAAGAACAGCGGAGAGGCGCCGCGGCTTTCTGGTACGGTCAGGTTGATGCAGCGGCCGTTGTTGAGGCAGATGCGAAGATCGATGGCGACGGCAGAGCTCGAAGGTTCGGTCGGCGCGAGGAAGAGGATGATGCGAAGAGGCACGGGGGGGGGGGGAATGGAAAGGACCCCCTGGTCTTATTTATAAAGGCAAAGGGATAAGTGATAGGTGCGAAAATTGAGGAGCCTAAAAATTGGATATGTGACGAAGCTATCGCCTCGATTGTCGGAGGCTCATTAATGAAGGTGACCTGTATGCAATTTTTAATAACAGGTGACGTCATGGCGGTTTATCACGATTCTGGAACATGAAGTCATGGCGGTTTACAAGATTTCTGTGAAGATGATGAAGTGTTGAAGATTGACATGAACCAATTCAAATCAATCTGGGGCCTAATGTTGGGGATATTACTACCGGGTATAAACCGGCCAGGAGAGGCCGGGTTATCCCCATAACAAGTTGTCTATATTTGAAGCCCGAGAAGATGAAGACGATGGCGCTTTATAAAGGCCCAGGGCCCAAAGGCGGATTAAGGCCTGTAGACATAAACCGACATTGATATGTAAGCTTGTGTTGTAAGATAGAAAGAGTAGAGACCGGGCCAGACACGTTTATGAGCCGGCCTCGGGATCCTGCAAACCGACGGGCGTCAACCCATGTATATAAGGGGATGACCCGGCGGCGGTTTAGGGACAGAAAACAACAACTCGAGAGCCAGGCATAGCGAATTCGCTCCCTGGTCATCGAAACCCTAGCAATTCCACAAACAACTGGATTAGGCCTTTACCTTCACCGCAAGGGGCCGAACCAGTATAAACTCTCTACGTCCTTCGTCCGCTTTAACCCCTTTAAGTTAACCAGTCGCGATGGCTCCACGACTAAGTCCTTTCCCTATGACATCTGCCGTGACAAAACCACGACACCTAATGTAAATGGTTTATTGAATCTTGATCGTAGTAATACACATATTCATAATATTGATGCCAAAAGATGCAAAGTTGATAATGATAGTGCAACATACTTGTGGCACTGCCGTTTTGGTCATATTGGTGTAAAGTGCATGAAGAAACTCCATGCAGATGGACTTTTGGAATCACTTGATTATGAATCATTTGATACTTGCGAACCATGCCTCATAGGCAAGATGACTAAAACTCCGTTCTCCGGAACAATGGAGCGAGCTGATGACTTATTGGATATAATACATATCGATGCATGCGGTCCGATGAGTATTGAAGCACGTGGCGGGTATCGTTATTTTTTGACCTTCACAGATGATTTGAGTAGATATGGGTATGTCTACATAATGAAACAGAAGCCCGAAACATTTGAAAAGTCCAAAGAATTTCACAGTGAAGTGGAGAATCATCTTAACAAGAAAATAAAGTTTCTACGATCTGATCGCGAGGCGAATATATGAGTTATGAATTTGGCCTTCATTTAAAACAATGTGGAATAGTTTCACAACTCACGCCACCTGGAACACCACAGCGTAATGGTATGTCCGAACATCGTAATCGTACTTTATTAGATATGGTGCGTTCTATGATGTCTCTTACCGATTTACCACTATCGTTTTGGGGTTATGCTTTAGAGACAGTTGCATTCACGTTAAATAGGGCACCGTCTAAATCCGTTGAGACGACACCGTATGAAATGTGGTTTGGCAAGAAACCTAAGCTCTTGTTTCTTAAAGTTTGGGGATGCGACGCTTATGTCAAAAGGCTTCAGCCTGATAAGCTCGAGCCTAAATCGGAGAAGTGCATCTTCATAGGATACCCTAAGGAAACAATTGGTACACCTTCTACCATAGATCCGAAGGCAAGATCTTTGTTGCTAAGAATGGGTCCTTTCTAGAGAAGGAGTTTCTCTCAAAAGAAGTGAGTGGGAGGAAAGTAGAACCTGATGAGGTAGTTGTACCTTCTCTCAGTTTAGAAAGTAGCACATCAAAGAAATCCGTTCCCATGATGCCTACACCAATTAGAGAGGAAGCTAATGATGATGATCATGAAACTTCAGATCAAGTTACTACTGAACCTCGTAGGTCAACCAGAGCATGATCTGCACCAGAGTGGTAGGTAATCCTGTTCTGGAAGTCATGTTATTAGACCAAGGCAAACCTACGAACTATGAAGAAGCTATGATGAGCCCAAATTCCGACAAATGGCCTGAGGCCATGAAATATGAGGTAGGATCCATGTATGAGAACAAAGTGTGGACTTTGGTGGACTTGCCCGATGATCGGCAAGCCATAGAGAATAAATGGATCTTCAATAAGAAGACTGACGCTGATGGTAATGTTACTGTCTACAAAGCTCGACTTGTCGCAAAAGGTTTTTGACAAGTTCAAGGAGTTGACTACGATGAGACTTTCTCACCCGTAGCGATGCTTAAGTCTGTCCGAATCATGTTAGCAATTGCCGCATTTTATAATTATGAAATCTGGCAAATGGATGTAAAAACTGCATTCCTTAATGAATTTCTTAAAGAAGAGTTGTATATGATGCAACCAGAAGGTTTTGTCGATCCTAAAGGTGGTGACAAAGTGTGCAAGCTCAAGCGATCCATCTATGGACTGGTGCAAGAATCTCGGAGTTGGAATATACGCTTTGATGAGGTGATCAAAGCATATGGTTTTATACAAACTTATGGTGAAGCCTGCATTTACAGGAAAGTGAGTGGGAGCTCTGTAGCATTTCTGATACTATATGTGGATGACATATTGTTGATCGGAAATGATATAGAATTTCTGGATAGCATAAAAGGATACTTGAATAAGAATTTTTCAATGAAAGACCTCGGTGAAGCTGCTTATATATTAGGCACCAAGATCTATAGGGATAGATCGAGACACTTAATAGGACTTTCACAAAGTATATACCTTGGCAAAATTTTGAAGAAGTTCAAAATAGATCAGTCAAAGAAAGGGTTCTTGTCTGTGTTGCAAGGTGTGAAGTTGAGTAAGACTCAAAACCTAACCACGACAGAAGATAGAGAGAGAATGAAAGTCATTCCGTATGCCTCAGCCATAGGTTCTATAAAGTATGCCATGCTGTGTACCAGATCTATTGTGTACCTTGCCATGAGTTTGGCAAGGGGGGTACAATAGTGATCCAGGAGTAGATCACTGGATAGCATTCAAAATTATCCTTAGGTACCTAAAAAGGACTAAGGAAATGTTTCTCGGTTATGGAGGTGACAAAGAGTTCGTCGTAAAGGGTTACGTCGATGCAAGCTTTGACACTGATCCGGATGACTCCGAGTCTCAATCTGGATACATATTAAAAGTGGGAGCAATTAGCTAGAGTAGCTCCGTACAAAGCATTGTAGACATAGAAATTTGCAAAATACATACGGATCTGAATGTGGCAGACCCGTTGACTAAACCTCTCTCACAAGCAAAACATGATCACACCTTAGTATTCTTTGGGCATTAATCACATGGCGATGTGAACTAGATTACTGACTCTAGTAAACCCTTTGGGTGTTGGTCACATGGCGATGTGAACTATGGGTGTTAATCACATGGCAATGTGAACTATTGGTGTTAATCACATGGCGATGTGAACTGGATTATTGACTCTAGTGCAAGTGGGAGACTGAAGGAAATATGCCCTAAAGGCAATAATAAAGTTGTTATTTTATATTTCCTTATTCATGATAAAGGTTTATTATTCATGCTAGAATTGTATTAATCGGAAACCTTAATACATGTGTGAATACATAAACAAACACTGTGTCCCTAGTGAGCCTCTACTAGACTAGCTCGTTGATCAAAGATGGTTAAGGTTTCCTAACCATTGACATGAGTTGTCATTTGATAATGGGATCACATCATTAGGAGAATGATGTGATGGACAAGACCCATCCGTTAGCTTAGCATAATGATTATTTAGTTTTATTGCTATTGCTTTCTTCATGTCAAATACATATTCCTTCGACTATCACATTATGCAACTCCCGGATACCGGAGGAATGCCTTGTGTGCTATCAAACGTCACAATGTAACTGGGTGATTATAAAGATGCTCTATAGGTATCTCCGAAGGTGTTTGTTGAGTTGGCATAGATCAAGATTAGGATTTGTCGCTCCAAGTATCGGAGAGGTATCTCTGGGGCTCTCTCGGTAATACACATCATAAGCTTGCAAGCAAACAACTAAGGAGTTGGTCACGAGGTGATGTATTACGAAATGAGTAAAGAGACTTGCCGGTAAAGAGATTGAACTAGGTATGAAGATACCAACGATCGAATCTCGGGCAAATAACATACCAATAGACAAAGTGAGGAATTACGTATGTTGTCATAACGATTCGACCGATAAAGATCTCATAGAATATGTAGGAGCCAATATGGGCATCCAGGTTCCGCTATTGGTTATTGAACGGAGAGGTATCTCGGTCATGTCTTGATGTATACCGAACCTCGTGGTGAGATCCGATCCGTTGTTGCGGCCCGACCTTTCGCGACACTCCACCACCAATAGCAGCAACCTCCCGCCCGTGCACGCAATGTACACGAAATAGAGGGTTTGAACCTTGCGGCCCAGCACGAGAAAACCAATCTCGATGAAGGTACTCACGCGCAAAACAATTTCCATGAAGAGAAATCGCAACACAGATGTTTTCTAAAGATCCCTCCAAAATTTGATACGGGTGTCTACCCTGAAAAACAGACCGTGTCTATTTCATAAAAAAATAACCTACCTTTACATTGACCCTACTATGGCTATTTATACTAGTATAGCTGGCCCTTTTAACTTGACCGACAAACCATAAAACTAGCGTACGTAAACAAGTCAAATTCTTATCTCTAATTAAACTGCCTTTTACATCTCGGCAGATATGATAATCTAACAACCAGATTAATGTTGGAGGTGGACCCTAGCCCGTATCCTTCAAGCAAAGCAATTTCCACCATTGAAACATGTTGACGTACGGTCGCTCTAGCGGTCTTGGCCGTGAGAAGTAGTACCGTATTAGGATTCTTTGACTAGTCTCAATAAAACATATATCCCGTACATGTACAACTAGGTCTTGTCCTGCACGTGACAACAAAAAGAAACTATTAAGCCGCTGCACACCTTCAAACGTGGATATGTTGGAGTTCTCCTCTTTCAACGTAGCATGCATCTCATAATTTGGTGCAAAAGCAACTAGTGACTCTGCTTCAACCTTAATCATCTCCTGATTAGGCTGCATGGTGTTATCACTAATGGTAACGAGCGGAGCTGCCATACCATGACCCGGGCTAATGTCTTGTACATCATGGTGGTCGTCGATACAAATAAATTTGGTGTTGGTCATATCATCCTCTCTCCCTTGAAACAAAACCGTCCTTCGTTTTGGGTCATCTTTTTCAGCACTATTTTCATCTACAGACTGAACGGTGACTGCAGAAATTTTAGTAGCTTCGACCATGTTCTTTTTTGCATCTTCCTGTTCTTCTATCTTTTTCTGATGGTCTTTCCTCCAAGCAATAAAATGCTCCACACCCATGGGCAGGAGGTCACACTTCTTACCCTTCTTGACAATATATTTCTGTGTTTGGCAATCATACGCAACATAATGCTCTTTGTACCATGGCTCGTCCAACAACAAGTGACACGAAATCATCGATACCGGAATCATGTCGCACAAAACCTCACAAAAATATTTTCCCAACAGAAACGATACCTTGGTCTGGTGCGTGATAGTGAGCTCTTCATGACCCCAACGGAACGAGTATGGTTGTGGACAAAGTGTCATTGGTAGTTCCAACTTCTCCACCATCTCGATGCGGCGTTAATCAAACTCATGTGGTCGATTGTCATAGCACATGATCTCTCTTGCACCACAACACGAGTATGAAAAAGTCCATCCCATCGGCCTTCCTCCTCCAACTGAAATCCATAGCTTAGCTTCCATGATAATCCAGTCATCCTCTGCACAGTGTCGTGAACAACCATGCTCTGAATACCACCTGATGTAGACCAAACCTCGTGGTGAGATCCAATCCGTTGTTGCGGCCCGAACTTTCGCGACACTCCACCACCAATAGCAGCAACCTCTCGCCCGTGCACGCAATGTACACGAAATAGAGGGTTTGAACCTTGCGGCCCAGCACGAGAAAACCAATCTCGACGAAGGTACTCACGCGCAAAACAATTTCCACGAAGAGAAATCGCAACACGGAGGTTTTCTAAAGATCCCTCCAAAACTTGATACGGGTGTCTACCCTGAAAAACAGACCATGTCTATTTCATAAAAAAATAACCTGCCTTTACATTGACCCTACTATGGCTATTTATACTAGTATAGCCGACCCTTTTAACTTGACCGACAAACCATAAGACTAGCATACGTAAACAAGTCAAATTCTTATCTCTAATTAAACTGCCTTTTACATCTCGGCAGATATGATAATCTAACAACCAGATTAATGTTGGAGGTGGACCCTAGCCCGTATCCTTCAAGCAAAGCAATTTCCACCATTGAAACGTGTTGACGTACGGTCGCTCCGGCGGTCTTGGCCGTGAGAAGTAGTACCGTATTAGGATTCTTTGACTAGTCTTAAATAAAACATATATCCCGTACATGTACAGCTAGGTCTTGTCCTGCACGTGACAACAAAAAGAAACTATCAAGCCGCTGCACACCTTCAAACGTGGATATGTTGGAGTTCTCCTCTTCCAACGTAGCATGCATCTCATAATTTGGTGCAAAAGCAACTAGTGACTCTGCTTCAACCTTAATCATCTCCTGATTAGGTTGCATGGTGTTATCACTAATGGTAACAAGCGGAGCTGCCATAACATGACTCGGGCTAATGTCTTGTACATCATGGTGGTCGTTGATACAAATAAATTTGGTGTTGGTCATATCATCCTCTCTCCTTTGAAACAAAACCGTCCTCGGTTTTGGGTCATCTTTTTCAGCACTATTTTCATCTACAGACTGAACGGTGACTGCAGAAATTTCAGTAGCTTTGACCATGTTCTTTTTTGCATCTTCCTGTTTTTCTATCTTTTTCTGATGGTCTTTCCTCCAAGCAATAAAATGCTCCACACCCATTGGCAGGAGGTCACACTTCTTACCCTTCTTGACAATATATTTGTGTGTTTGGCAATCATAGGCAACATCATGCTCTTTGTACCATGGCTCGCCCAACAACAAGTGACACGAAATCATTGATACCGGAATCACGTCGCACAAAACCTCACAAAAATATTTTCCCAACAGAAACGATACCTTGGTCTGGTGCATGATAGTGAGCTCTTCATGACCCCAATGGAACGAGTATGGTTGTGGACAAAGTGTCATTGGTAGTTCCAACTTCTCCACCATCTCGATGCTTGCGGCGTTAATCAAACTCATGTGGTCGATTGTCATAGCACATGATCTCTCTTGCACCACAACACGAGTATGAAAAAGTCCATCCCATCGGCTTCCTCCTCCAACTGAAATCCATAGCTTAGCTTCCATGATAATCCAGTCATCCTCTACAGGGTCGTGAACAACCTTGCTCTGAATACCACCTGATGTAGACCAAACCTCGTGGTGAGATCCGATCCGTTGTTGCGGCCCGAACTTTCGCGACACTCCACCACCAATAGCAGCAACCTCTCGCCCGTGCACGCAATGTACACGAAATAGAGGGTTTGAACCTTGCGGCCCAGCACAAGAAAACCAATCTCGACGAAGGTACTCACGCGCAAAACAATTTTCACGAAGAGAAATCGCAACACGGAGGTTTTCTAAAGATCCCTCCAAAACTTGATACGGATGTCTACCCTGAAAAACAGACCATGTCTATGACATAAAAAATAACCTGCCTTTACATTGACCCTACTATGGCTATTTATACTAGTATAGCCGGCCCTTTTAACTTGACCGACAAACCATAAAACTAGCATACGTAAACAAGTCAAATTCTTATCTCTAATTAAACTGCCTTTTACATCTCGGCAGATATGATAATCTAACAACCAGATTAATGTTGGAGGTGGACCCCAGCCCGTATCCTTCAAGCAAAGCAATTTCCACCATTGAAACGTGTTGACGTACGGTCGCTCCGGCGGTCTTGGCCGTGAGAAGTAGTACCGTATTAGGATTCTTTGACTAGTCTCAATAAAACATATATCCCGTACATGTACAACTAGGTCTTGTCCTGCACGTGACAACAAAAAGAAACTATCAAGCCACTGCACACCTTCAAACGTGGATATGTTGGAGTTCTCCTCTTCCAACGTAGCATGCATCTCATAATTTGGTGCAAAAGCAACTAGTGACTCTGCTTCAACCTTAATCATCTCCTGATTAGGCTGCATGGTGTTATCACTAATGGTAACGAGCGGAGCTGCCATAACATGACTCGGGCTAATGTCTTGTACATCATGGTAGTCGTCGATACAAATAAATTTGGTGTTGGTCATATCATGTCTACATAGTTCTCGAACCCCTAGGGTCCGCATGCTTAACGTTCGCTGATGATATAGTATTATATGAGTTATGTGATTTGGTGACCGAATGTTCTTCGGAGTCCCGGATGAGATCATGGACATGACGAGGAGTCTCAAAATGGTCGAGAGGTAAAGATTGATATATAGGACGATGATATTCAGACACCGAAAGTGTTTCGGAGGGTACCGGATACTTATCGGGTCACCGGAAAGGAGTTTCGGGCACCTCGGCAAAGATATGGGCCTTATTGGCCAAGAGAGGGAACACACCAGCCCACAAGGGGCTGGTGCGCCCCTATATAGGCTGGCCCTATGAGGAGGAGAAGGAAAGATGGGAGGGAAAGGAAAGTGTGGAGTAGGACTCCCCCTTCCATCCCTCTCCCCCCTCTTTCCTTCCCCCTTCTTCTTACAAGGAAAGGGGGGGGGGGGCGCAGGGCAAGGCAACAGCCCTAGGGCTACCGCCGGGTCTCTTGGGGCGCCCTAGGGGCTGCCTCCTCCCCTCCCACCTATATATACATGGGTAGGGGCGCCACACAAGGATACAACGTTGTCTTAGCCGTGTGCGGCGCCCCCGTCCACTGTTTACTCCCTCGGTCATATTTTCGTAGTGCTTAGGTGAAGCCCTTCGGAGATCACTTCACCATCACCGTCACCATGCCATCATGCTGCCGGAACTCATCTACTACCTTGCCGTCTTGCTGGATCAAGAAGGCGGAGGACGTCACCGAGCTGAACGTGTGCAGAACGCGGAGGTGCCGTGTGTTCGGTACTAGATCGGTTGGAGCGCGAAGAAAGTTCGACTACATCAACCGCGTTGTGAAATGCTTCCGCTTACGGTCTATGAGGGTACGTAGACGCACTCTTCCCCTCGTTGTTATGCATCTCCATGGATAGATGTTTGCGTGTGCGTAGATTTTTTTGTTTTCCATGCAATGTTTCCCAACAATCGCTTAGTGAAAAATTTGTGTAATGTTTGGATTTGGAGGGGAGCTATATAAAGGAGTTCTTCTTCCCCAAGTTGAGGTAACCTCTCCTACATTGTTGTCCAAAGCTTAAAACTCCCATATCCCTCTCCCTAGCCACTGAAACTTGTTGACCTTCTAGGATTTGGGAGAGAATACCTGGATCTACCACTCCACCGAAGAAAATTTGATTCCCCCTTGCTTCCCCTTGTGGATCTTTGGGCACCCTAGACGGAAGAGGATACCTGCTCAAAATAGTGTGGTGAAGCTTCGTGGTGGCGCTGGGAGCCTCCAACTGAGTTGTGGAGATAGCCCCAACCTTGTCTGTGAAGGTCCGATCACTGCCACCAAGGGCACCGCGTAGTGGATCGTGACACCTTGCATTGTGCGAGGGCACGAGAAGAATAAGGCGAGCCATTGTGATTCTTGGTGAGTATCATGTCGTCACACCTCTCCAATGGAGACGTACCACCCCCAAAGAAGGAACTCCGGGAACAACCATCGTATTCACTTGCGGCTTATTCTTTCCTTCACTTACTTTGTGCAAGCTAATATTATTGTGTATCTTATCTAGCTTGTTGTTATTTGTGAGCCCATCTAGTTGCATATCTAGATAACCTATATTCTTGTGTATCCCTTAAAATTGGAAAAGAGATTAAAAAATTATTATTCATACATTCACCCCCTCTCGACCATACCGATCCTTTCAAGTAGGGTACTAATCGCTTCTCAAAATCAGCCAAAGGCTCATTCATGCATGGATGAAGTTGAGTGGTGCACCATGGACTATGTACACCCGCACTTTTGACTAGCATTCATAGAATCATGAACCTAGACTTACCAGTCTACCCCCACCTACCATCACCACAAGTACCTTGGTCATTTGTTAAGGCATCTTCCCCTATATCAGACCACCACCATGCAATGGTAGAGACAATCTTCGGGGATACCGGGCCATGGCTCGGGGCGTGAAGACTACACAGGCTTCAAGGTGTACTATTCTTCACACTATAGCTACAACGCGGTGAGGCCTATTTAGGGTCTGGCTCAGTTGTGCCTCCGCCCTGCCCCCATGGGCATGTAACAGATTCACTCTCAATTGAATAAACTCAAGGGGAGAGTGTATTGCTCTTAGGTCTTTCAATAGCCTCAAGTCGCATTACAGTTGAGTTCGAAGGAGTCGCATTACGACTCGAGTCGACCTCAGCTATGAGTTCGGAACATGATTTCAAGGAGTCACATTATGAACGGAACCAATGGTTGTCCAATCCCACCGAGCCTTGCTAGCATATGATTAGGCCGCCATCGAGACAACTGCGCCTATTCAAAAAATAGTGTCGTGTCACTCTTGTCAATGTATGACGATCTTCTCCGTGAGGTCATTGTACACACTCTCACTGACTTGCTTACGATTGCATTACTAAGGATACACTTGGTCAAGAGTTGTTTCTATAACAGCAACAAGAGATAATATTTTTCCCAGGAGATTTACACAGTTGTATGACATTGCAAGGTATATGACCTTATAATCCAAGCCTAGGAGAAGGTAATTGTAAAGTATATGACATTGCAATACGACCTCCATCCGGCCCGAGACGGTGAAGACGACGGTGTTGAAGGCGGCGAGGGTGGCGAGCGGGCACACATGCCCTTCTATAGACCCTCGGCCAAATCTTCTGCTTAATAGCGTACATGGTCTTGATGAACTTGGGCGGCAGGCTGAGCGGCGGCGCATGCTGGCTTTGTAGCTTCAGCTTGATGGTGTCGGTTGACCAACGACCAGCTGAGCGGCGCCCGTGCCGCCCATCGTGCTAGTGGCGATGCGGTACTCTCTGAGCAGCCCTGGCACGCTGCTCACTGCGGCCGAGTGACATTTGAGAGAGGGAGGAGAAGAAAGATATTAGTCAAAGGTCAAAGCGCCCATGAGGCAATATTTTTGCCACGTTCTTATCTAGCAGGCCCTATATGTTGGAAAAATGATAAAAAAATAGTTTAAACATACAATTCGTGTTATTTGTTAGGTCATTACCTATAAACCTGATGTTTTATGTTATTATTGTTTTAAAATATATATTTTATGTCCTCAGCATGATTTTTTGTTTGTCGTTCTTTTTGGGCCGTTGTGTTCTGTTTGACTCTTATGGCCTTGTATATTGTTTTCTTTTCTTCTATTATTGTGATTACATGTCATCTTAATCGGTCAAAATAACCGGTTTGACTTTCCTGCCACGCCAGCCCTGATGGGTGGATCTCGCTTGTCACAAACGTGTTTAAATCCTCTAAAACGATCATCAATCGTTCTTGGTAGTTTTTAGCCACAAAATTAGAGGGAAAAAAGTGGTTGTTTTCTGTCAAAATTTTGAAAGTTATAGTTCAGTGAGACGACGACCTCAATTATGGTAGTCTTTTTTTTGTTATGAATACTCGACCTGAAAAGTCGCAAGTGGAGCACTCAGGTAACAAGAGCCAGTCAGTAGGCCCACTTGTCATCGGAGGGTGGCAACATAATTCAGGTACTACGTGGTAGGTGAGGAGCGCTACTCCTTCCCTAAAAGAAAAAAGAAAAAAAGAAGGCGAGGAACGCTACGCTGCCCGTCACCAGCCAAACCACTGTTCGGCAAGGAGATCTTACGAGCAGAGAGCTTTCGTATTGCACTCACACCTGGGCGCGCCATCCGACGGGACGAAGAACATTCTTCCGTTTTGCAAGCGTGAGTGCCCAGATCTTTCGTTCCTTCCTTCGTTCGTTGCTACTCCGATTTCATCCATGCCCCCCTCTCCGATTCTCTATCCGCCATGGGCGCGGCCAGTGGCACGCGGACCCACCCGCCGATCAGGGCAAGGCGGGCCGCCGTGCCGTGGTAACCCTGCTCTTGCTCTGCCCCGCACTGTCGCCGTCGGAGGTGATGCACCGCGCGGTCGGCAGTGAGCGGGCGCGCAGCGTGACGCCTCGTGAGGAGGGTGGATGGCTCAGCGCGCGGTGCAGGACGGGGACGGCGGCCGCGGTGGCAGTCAGCACTCTGTTATCGGAGGCAGTCAGCACTTGTGCTGTTGCCTCTTGCCTGTTGTTCATATCAATTTCTTCGTGCTCCACCCCAAAGCTTAATCTTAGTCCTCCGTCTTGTTTGCCGCTCTTTGCACTGCGTGACGCATGCCCATAGAGTGTTTGACGGTTTGCGTCAACGAGCTCGAGCAGGCATTGGGGGAGTCATTCGCCCATGTCCTTTCACCGGTCGCTGCAACAAATGTTGCCTTCTCTTGAGTTGCACAGTAAAGCATGATCTCGAATTCTTGATGACCGGGTTTTCTCTAATTTGGTGTTTCCTTTACATTTTCAGGCAGGCATGCATGGTATGGCCAGTCCGATCAGTGTACGCACCAGCCCGAGGCACCCTCTGTCCGTCCCTCGGTCATCTTTAGTTCGATCCACCCACGCTTCACATTTGGTGATAAGAGTTGCAGATCCATTATTCCCTTGTGCTAAACTCTCGAAAGCGCGCGCTGTCGTGGCAGCAGTGATGGAGGTCTCCAAGGCCCCTTCCTCATCTGGTTTGGCAAACCGCCAGCCATCCAAAGGTTAGTACTCCTAATTACCGAGAATTCCTTTTATTTGTTAATCGATGTGCGTCTCCAAGGAGCACAGAGGCTAGCTTATGTAATGGTTTCCCTGCTTATGCCCAGAGGTTCTTGAGACATGGCGCAGTGTCAATGCGGTGTGCTTCGATGTGGATAGCACCGTATGCTTGGATGAGGGTATTGACGAGCTTGCTGATTTCTGTGGGGCTGGGCAGGCAGTTGCCGAGTGGACGACAAAGTAAATGTCACATTTTCTGGAGTACGTTAGTTGTTTAGCATATAATATCTTCCGGAAAACTAATCTTGGCCTATTGTTCTCAGAGCTATGACAGGGACTGTTCCATTTGAAGAGGCTCTTGCTGCCCGGATCTCTTTAATCAAGCCATCTCTGTCCCAAGTTGAGGACTGTTTGGAGAAGAGGCCACCCAGGTGACCTTTTACAAGCCCCAGCTTCAAGTTAATTCAAGAAGTTAATCACTATTTAGCTGCCGCTTTTGCGTTCCTGTATTGAATCTTTTGAGATTCCACAACTCAGTCATTCTTATATTGGAATGGTTAGATATGTGCTACTGAGCATTAAGAATGCTCTTAGGAATGCTTAACTGGTTTCACTCGGCTTCTCTTTTTAAGCCAATATGAAAAATAGTAGCTACACTATATGCAAAATTGGTTTGGTACCACAATAAAAACACGACTTCAGAATAGTACCACCATATAGTCTAAGTTCATTTTAATAACACTAAATGAGACATTAAAATACTATCTGCCTATACCACTTTAGTCTTAACCTTTAGGCCATTACGTGCCCTGCAACCACAACATAACCCTTTTGACTTATTTGCCTTGTATGTTAATAAGAGATTTCCTAAGATCTCTGGCTACAGAATAATGCCAAGGTGGTATTTGTTAATCATTTATTCAGCACTGCAACAGATGTAATTTTTGTGTTGGATATACACTGTTCATTTTCTTAGTTCATTGACATGTTTATCTGTTTGTATCTGCAGGATTTCTCCTGGAATCGCTGATTTGATTAAGACATTAAAAGCTAATAATACTGAAGTATTCCTTGTGTCAGGAGGTTTCCGGCAAATGATCAAGGTATATCTTCACCAAACGGCTGCACTAACGGTTCTTTTGGAATCTGGATTATCAAAACATAGTCCAATTTTCCTGTCCTTGAAAAATCTTCAAATTTTGTGACACACACACACACACAAGCTTTGCTTTTAAGATATCCATAGTTTGAATACAGAAATTGCTTCTACATTTTCCGTCTGTATTATTTGTTGAACAGTAAACAAGGATATGTTTCTTCCCTCGATCTAAAAACAGAATTCCTCTTTTCTTCACTTGAGAACATTTTAAATTTAATTTTGTGACTGAAGTTTCACATACATGCTTAAAGGGTCCTTAGATTTCTATTTTTCTTGTTTCCAGCCTGTGGCATTTGATCTTGGCATTCCTACTGAAAACATCATAGCAAACCAACTGCTATTTGGATCATCTGGAGAGTATGCTGGATTTGATCCCACAGAGCCCACTTCTCGAAGTGGGGGTAAAGCAGTAGCAGTGCAACAAATAAGACAGGTCTAGTGTAGCTGTAACTTTTGATATTACATTTATGTGCTTAATTTCTAGCTCCGTAAGTGACCTTCGTCCATGTGTTCAGGATCATGGTTACAATACACTGGTTATGATTGGAGATGGTGCCACTGATCTTGAGGTATATCTCTGGTTGCATGATGTAAATAACAGGAGAGTGAATTTTTACAGATCCTGAATTCTGTGATGCAATTGTTCATCACTTACTAGACATGAGTAGTGTTTGTGTGTGTTCGTGGGGGGTGGGGTCGTCTGATTGCACTTTTCCAGCAATCTAGTACTTTATCATGCTGTAGAAATGAAGGGGTTGGAGAGTTCCAGAGTACTAATCATGTGGACTTCATGAGGACATGTTAAATATTGATACATGGCATTTAATTCTCGTCAAAGACCAACACATAATCTTTTTGTGGATGATGGTTACACATATATTAATCAATTAGGAGTGTTATTTATTCTCTGTGCGATGAAGGGGCTATCTCTAAACATGAGGAATTAACAAAAATGTACGTAGCTTAATTTTGTGTGCATGTGTCCATGCAGGCTCGGCAACCTGGTGGAGCAGACTTGTTCATCTGTTACGCCGGTGTCCAGATGAGAGAAGCAGTTGCAGCCAAAGCTGACTGGACCGTCTTTGAATTTGAAGAGCTAATTTCTGAATTGTCATAATTCTGATACCTCACAGTGATTCTAAATCTTTCGCTGTTCACACCATGACAGATGACTGTATGTGCTCATGCTTGTGTTTAGCTGCATTACTTAATTGTAGGTATTTCACATTTCCATCATTCCTTTCATGAGGTGGTGCTGGAGCTGAAGCTCAAATTTAATGGTTGTGTTTCTGAAACCTGGTGGTTATGTTTTTTGTTTTCTTCATGGGTTGGTGGTTATGTATCTGATATGGAAACCTGATAGTTATGTATTAATATTGAAATTTATGGTTATGTATTGATATTGCAACTATTTAATCCTGGTTTATGTGCCTATAGCACCATCTACAACGTGGATTTTTCTTTCTTAAAAACAACTTAGATTTTAAATTTCTGCACTCACTTAAACATGTGCGCAGCTTCTGAAATTGATGGTCCTCTATATTAATCTGTAACTCTGCTCAAACATGTCCATAGTTGTTTTTACAGAGTGAGAAGGGATTGCCTCCAAGGGACATACATGGGCTTGTTCTTAGCCATAAGGGATAAGCATGGGGTTGTTCTTCAACTGAAATAGATGGGCTTTCCTCGTTCCCGTTAACTACTCCGAGGGAGCCACTAGTTAACGAGCGCTCCTTCGGGAGCCTTGCAACGATCTGCGCCACTTGGCGCGCTCTCAGCCACTCGGCACGTGTCGCGCTCTGGACGCTCCCTCCGGATTTTTTTTTTCGCACGCGTTTTCGGCTATTTAAACGGTTTATTTCTGGGTTTTTTCGACGTTTTGATTTTCCACCGGTCTTCCTTAGCTTTTCGACCAAATTTTTTTTGAATTGTTTTTACGCGAAAAAACGTATTTTATTTTTTTTCCTTTCGCAAGAGTCATGGTTTTCCTTCCGCGAGAGGCACAGTTTTGCTTTCGCGAGAGTCACGGCCGTGCCTATCGGAAACGGAAAAAAACGCGTTTTCTGTTTTTTTTTCCTTTCGCGAGAGTCATGGTTTTGCTTCTGAGAGAGGCACGGTTGTGCTTTCGCGAGAGTCACGGCCGTGCCTCTCGAAACGAAAAAAAAACCCAGAAAAAACGCGTTTTCTGTTTTATTTTTTCCTTTCGCGAGAGTCACAGTTTTGCTTCCGCTAGAGGCACGGTTGTGCTTTCGCGAGAGTCACGGCCATGCCTCTCGGAAATGAAAAAAAACATGTTTTCTATTTTTTTCCTTTCGCGAGAGTCACGGTTTTGCTTCCGCGAGAGGCACGGGTGTGCTTTAGCGAGAGTCACGCCCGTGCCTCCTCGGAAACGGAATAAGAACCGCGTTTTCTCTTTTTTTTTCCTTCCGCGAGAGTCATGGTTTTGCTTCCGCGAGAGGCACGGTTGTGATTTTGTGAGAGGCACGGGCGTGCCCCTTTCGGAAAGGGAAAAAACCCGTGCTCCCGGTTCGGTTTTTTCGTTTGGTTTTTTCCGGCCGGTTTTTTTGTGAAAAAAAGTTCGTCAAAACCTATCAACATGGGATCTAGTTTTGAAGATCTCGACACGAG
This sequence comes from Triticum aestivum, assembly GCF_018294505.1. Taxonomy (NCBI): domain Eukaryota; kingdom Viridiplantae; phylum Streptophyta; class Magnoliopsida; order Poales; family Poaceae; genus Triticum; species Triticum aestivum. Next base: position 99,676,885 of record NC_057799.1, read on the forward strand.
GAATCCAACGGTGAAAACGGTTTGAGATTTGGACGCACGATTTGAGAGATAAAACGTTTTGAATAAACGGATATATGAAAAAAGGGAAACTCCCAAGTTGCGACAAGTGGCGTGCTGCATGTGCGCCACTTGTCGCAACCTGGGGAGTTGGAGTGATCTTTGCAACGAGTATTCCTCGACTAGTGATTTCGCTACTTCGATGGAGTAATAATGACCCCCCACCCCACCTACCCCTGCGACAGCTATGTGTCGCCCGTATTGATTACTAATAGGAATTGCCTACGGGCTACGGGCGACACAGTACCGACCCATTAGCTGTGTCGCTCGGCGGCTTCGCTCGCGCTGCTTCCGGTCGGTGTGCTCGATCGATTCAGTCCGGTATTTTTGTTTTCTGTTGTTTTTTATTCGGTTCTCTTTTTTCCTATTTTCTTTGATTTTATTTTTTCTTCATTATGTGTTCGGTTTTCTTTGTTTTCGCAACGGTTTTCTTTATACTTTGTTTTTTCCCTTTTCATTTCATTGTTGGTTTTTTTGTTTTTTCCAACACATGTCTACTTTGTCATACACGTTGTACATTTTTTTTATACATGTAAAACATTTTTTATACTTGTTTAACATTTTACAAATACATGTTTAACATTTTTACCAAAACATGTTTTGAGTATATTTTTTAAATATGCGTTAAACATTTTTTCAATACATGTTGAAAGATTTTTTGAATGATAAAAAAAATTAAACTATGCAAAAAAGTTTGTGAATTGCACAAACATTTTTTTTGAAAATGTCAACAAATACATTAATGAAACTTGTGTTTTTTTAAATGTAACATACATTTTTCTAATGTTTAAAACATTTTTTAACTCCACAAACATTTTTCTACATTGTATAAACATTTTTTGAAATGTCACCTACATTTTTGTTGAAATGTAACATTTTTTAAGTGTCACAATTTTTTTCATACACATGATCTGATCGTTTTGGGTTTTTTCTCGCCTATGCATGGCTTTGGTCTTATATGGCTTTGGTGTTGGTCGTGTCCTATGTGCATCTTAGATACGTAGAGGGAGGACGTGCACTCAATGTGTTTATATCATTTTGAGTCTGGCGAATAGGAGATGGCAGAAGCATTCAAATCACCAGAGACCAGTGGATTCCGAGGAAAGAGGGACTGAAAGTGGAGACCTTTATAAGGAGATCTAGACTGAGGTGGGTAAACCAACTGATTGACCCACAGACGAAAGAGTGGAGGGCCGAACTAGTGAGGCAAATTTTCCACTCTTTCGATGCGGACGAAATATGCAAATTAAAAATCCCACGGGCTGAAGTTGAGGACTGTATCGCATGGCACTATGAGAGGACAGGTACCTTTACAGTCAGGAGTGCATACAAACTTGCATATTCTCTTAAAAGAAACGGCTCGGAAAAGGCAACAAGTTCTTCAAGAGAGTCGGGTGATCGTAGCATATGGGATGCAATCTGGAAGGCTAAGATACCGCAGAAGGTGAAGGTATTCGGGTGGAGAGTTGCTACCAATTCTCTGGCCACCAAACACAATGCATTCAGAAGGACAATATAGTGGATGATAGTGTGTGCGAAATATGCGGAAGTTGTGTGGAAGGCGGGCATCATGCTGTCATCGCATGCACTAAAAGTGTGGCACTCCGCCAATCCATGCGGGCCTTTTGGGGAATCCCTAGAGAATCTGAACTTAAACACACGGGTGTGGACTGGCTGCAACTGCTGCTACTATCCCAGACCGAGGAAGTCAGGACCAAACTCATGCTAATCATGTGGCAGGCTTGGAACTTAAGGAATAATGTGGTTCACGGTGATGGGAAAGATACAATCTCGGGTTCTGTCCAATATCTACTCAGACTCCATGATGATATACTGATGGCAGCATGCGCCCCGGCCAATGAGGGCGGTAAGAACAAACAATCTCTGTTCCCGGCCAAGGCACACGGGGTGTCCATATCTGAACCAAGTCACTGGATGACTCCCCCGGCCGGAAGAGCAAAGCTAAATACAGACGTTGCTTTCCTGGTGGAAACCGGGCCGGGAAGCATGGGGCGACGCGGTAGCCAGAGACCACAAGGGTCATGTGTTTTTGTCAGTGGGCCGGCAGCTACCCCTTTGCAGTTCGGTGGAAGAAGCAGAGACTGCAGTTGCAGTGATGGGGTTAACTGAATTTGCCAAGTACTTCAATGGAAGCCTGATCCTGGAGACAGACTGTGACGGAGTAGTGCGGGAGCTAAAGGCAGAGGAGAGGTGCATATCGGCCTACCATGCTTGTGTAACCGATGCAAAGAACCTCCTAATGAGCTACGTCAATACAGAAATCATTGTCATAAGCAGGGGGAAAACAAGCTGGCTCATGAGCTAGCCGCAAGAGCACGGAGATCGGGAGATTTTCTGCTGCTTTCTGATGTCCCGGCTGATATCAAAGATGTAATGTGGAATGAGTACGCACCCACCATCGTGTAGTCTGTAGCCATGGTTTCTCAAAAAAAAAAACCCAATAGAATTCACCTTTTGTCGAAAAAAGTGAAATGAGACCGTAGGTTAAATTGTAGATATTGTCCGTAATTCTAGCCTTTCGTTAATACATGAATTCACGAAACATGGCGGTCCGGTCTATTGGGTAGGCAGCGTAGCTCGTCATGGCAACCCACCATTACAAGTAGTGGTAGTACGTACCTACTATATCTAGCTAGGGGCTGGCCGGCGGTGCTGCGATGGGTCAGATCTAAGACCGCCGCGAAGCGAATGTCTATCCGATGAGGGTACTGTTTATTGTACTGTCTTAACTAACGGAACTCCACCCACACATACGCCCAGTCCAACAACTCGAGCAACCCGTTTTTTTTTTTTTTCGCGACTAACTCGAGCAATCCGTTGAATAATCACCCAGCCAATATCAAAACATTTCTTGCCCAGCTAGACGCATCACCAAACGATCGGTGTTCGGTGGACATAATCACGTCATCAGTTTAATGAAGCAGCAGCTTGCTGTTCAACACCTTGCACAGACACGGATTAATGTCAACTTTAGCGTTACCCAGTCCGGGCGATTGTGCTCCCCATGTCCAGTTCTGCTGAGAAAACTATTGTCCCGGGAAACGACATTCCTTGCACGACTGTCCCTTGGATCAGCTCCGTCTCGTCTCGGAGGTAGCTATAAATAGGCATGCAGAGGCATCGTCTTCTCATCACCATCCAAGCTCACGACACACACCAAGCAAACAGCCCGAGGGAGCTAAGCTAGTGACCATGGCCAAGCTCGCCGCCGCCCTGGCCGTGCTCGCGCTGCTCGGCTGCATGGCGCGTGAGTGCCAGGCAGACTATGGGCATCCCAGCCCGCCGCCCACCCCGTGCTCTCCTGGCCATCACTCGACTCCCCCGAGCACAGCTAGTCCTCCTTCTCCGGCGCCCGTCCCGAGCCCACCAGCCTCGGCGGAGCTCGTGGTCGGCTACTACCAGAAAACGTGCCACCGCGCCGAAGACATCGTGAGGGAGACCGTGCGCGGTGCCAATGCCGGCATCATGGCGGGGCTCGTCCGCCTCTTCTTCCACGACTGCTTCATCAGGGTAAGACGTACTTGTGCAGCGATGCTTGGATTCGTGTGGCACTGCTCGATAATAATATATAATATAGGACCTGCCTGAGTGTCAGCGAACGTTAGATTTTTAGGCATGGCAAATTCGTTGCAAATTATGTTCACCGAGGGTGACAAGTTTAGGTGACGGGCATGGCAAATCCGTCGGTTTATTTCTTTTGTCAGAAAATTTCCATACTTTTAAACTAAATTTGTCATCCTCATGCCAATATAAATTGTGATGAAAAGCGTTATATTTGCTATATCTAAAAATCTCTGTTAAGTTTTTAGCATTTCCGGTAATGTATTGCTATGTGCATCAAATTGTGGGCTGATGTATCATGTGTGTGCGCCTCTTGATTGTTAATTATCTACAGGGTTGCGACGCCTCCGTGCTACTCGACCTTGCCGACCCTAGCAGCGCCACGGAGAAGTTCGGCCCCCCGAACCTAAGCCTGCGAGGCTTCGAGGTGATCGATGCAGCAAAGGCTAGGATCGAGAAGGAGTGCGGGAACGTCGTCTCATGCGCCGATGTCTTGGCCTTCGCTGGTCGTGACGCTACCTTCTTCCTCAGCAACAAGAAGGTCTACTTTGACATGCCGGCCGGACGCTACGACGGGCTTGTGTCCCTGATCAACGAGACACTCATCCACCTGCCCCCGCCCTTTGCCACCGTGGAGCAGCTCAAGGCCAACTTTGCCTCCAAGGGGCTCTCCGCCGACGAGATGGTCACCCTCTCCGGTGCACACACCATCGGGGCCTCCCACTGCTCGTCCTTCGACGACGACCTCTCCGACCGCCTCAATGCCAGCACCTCCGACATGGACCCCAAGCTGATGGCGTCTCTAGAGAAGCAGTGCAAGTCAGACACCGGCAGCGACAACAAGGTGGTGCAGGACATCAAGACCCCCAACAAGTTAGACAACAAGTACTATAAGAATGTGCTCAGCCACGAGGTGCTTTTCGCCTCGGACGCTGCGCTCTTGACGGCGGATGACACGAGTGCGGCGGTGCGTGCCAATGCCGAGGATAACAATGTGTGGGAGGAGAAGTTCAAGGCAGCAATGGTGAGGATGGGTGCCATCGAGGTCAAGACCAGTGCCGATGGTGAGATCAGGAGGAGCTGCCGTGTCCTCAACACGTACTAAATCAACCGGTGGTCCATCAAATCATGATGGCAAGTTTTTCACTGCTTGAGATTACGAATAAGCTCATCTTTTCTCATGAGCATGGAATTTGGATTTTTCTCTCTTGATGTTTAAATTGATTTACCGGTCCTGATTTTTTAAATTTGATTTACCTCCCTTACTATTGTATTCATTCTTGTCTTTTCCTTGGGTTTGAACTGTAATAACATTTTGTTTTGAAACATTTTCTTATGAAAGTTGTTAATTTTCACAACAATCTGGAGATATTAATAGTTCTTCAAATGTTATTCCTTCTGTTCTTTTCTTATCTATGAATGTGGTGGAAGGGCGAGAGTGGATTTTTGGAACATGGGTGCATTGGAGGACTTTATTCTAAATAGTTTAAGAATCACATATAAAATTTCAAAAAAATTCCATAAAAGAATTCTAAATGATCATATGGATGGATATTACACATGTGTGAAGTTTGGTGATGAAATAAGTACACATGTGAGCTGTGCAAAAATGACAAAGTGACGATATCTAAATAGTGAAAAATACATGCACTGTTCATCTTTCAAAAAAAATCACGATTTTGTCATTTGTGTGTAACTCACATGGTTACTTATTTCATCATCAGGATTTGCACATGTATAACATACATCCATATAAACATGTGGAATTATTTTTAGAATTTTTTGAAACTTTGAAATATCTTTTTGACACTATTCAAAATATAGGCTCCAATGCACCCGTCCACCAAAGTGACTTTTTGGTGGAAGGGCCCGTTGTTTAAGAAAGATCATAAGCCCCTTCTTTCTCTACTGCATTAGTCATCTGGAAAATGGAAAACAAAATGATCTTTTGAAAGCAAATAAAAAATGAATTAGCTAGACAATTGGACACAAATTCAAGACAAGTAAAAAAAAAGGATTTCTCTCTTGAGGCCCAGTAGTAACCACAAGCCTAGAACACCGAAAATCCCAAACTATAGTAGTAACGAGAAAATTTCTCCAACACTGCACTACCCTTCTCTGTTACTCTCATGCAAGGCCTAACTTTTTTGAAGCCCAGTTGTGTAGACATAAGGAGTCCAGTAAAATTAGAAAGTATCTACTCCCTCTGTCCTTGAAAGAGTTTACTTTCAACTTTGTTGGAGGGTCAAATTATTTTAAAATTTGACTGAGTTTGTGCAAAAATATATCAATGTCTGTGAAACCAAATAGGTATATGATGACAAGAGCTCCGCTTCGATACCTCCCCCAACAAACCATATAAGGGCAGTTGGGTCATTTCAATGAAAGTATACCCACCTCGTATCATAAATGTATAGCCTTGCTGCCGGCCATACCGATACACGTGCCCATGCAAAAAAAAAAGAACTTCCACGATCACGCCCGCCTGCCGCCCGCCCATCCAAGAAAAAACTTCCACGATCTCGCCGGTCGCCCGACGATCACACGGCTCCCGATCCAGTTGTCCAACTGGCCGATTGCTGCCAGTGGCCGGACGTGTGGAAGACTGTCGTCACCGGCTGCGGACGCTGTTGACCACCTCGTTCCAACCCCGTCCCACACCGCATCTCACCGTCCCTGTCCACGCGGCGGCCACCGGATATGGAAGTGGCCGTCCACGTCTTGGACATCACCGTCGTCCCCATTCAATAAAGTGCTTGTAGGAAGGCAACCCAATGTTTACCAATATTTACCCCTACTGTTTTTGTATGTTCATATGATTAAGCTACTGTAGTAATCATGTCTTGTATCTTTTCTTTCAATAAAGTACCAAGTAAGACATTTGGAATAGTGCAAATGATTATTGAATTGATTCACTGCAAAAACAAAAACTTTTGCGTTCAGTGCTAGAATTGTTATTCTGTACTGGAACGTGATAAATTGCTGAATTTTTTAAACAGTACTGGGATACAAAATTTTTATGTTGTCCTAATTTTTCAGATTTTTTGGAGTCATAGAAGTATGATCAAATATTAGATCTTTACAGACCGTTCTATTTGTTACAGATTCTGTTTTGAATGCATAGTTTGCTCGTTTTATAGTTTCTATGACTTATATTGGTTAATATAAATTGTAGAAATGATAGAGTACATTAGGAATTATGTGAGAATATGAATCTTTCTTGACAGTACCAAAGTGAATTCTTTATTCTTTATCATACGAACCTATCTCACGAAGTTCCGTTCAGTTTTGTGTGATTGAAACTTTTAAGTTTTGGGTGAGATATTGATACGAGGAGAATAAGGACCGACAAGACCCTAAGCTTGGCGATGCCCAAGGCACCCCAACGTCACCCGAAACTATATTTTTATGCATCACATGATAAGATTTTTGATTGGAGATTCATTTTGTTTTAATTGGATTTGCTTGCTGTTATTTAGAATCATATTTTTTAGCTTTTTTCAATAAAATTATCAAGTATACCCGTTACCATGCTCTATTTGCAAGTCTATATGTTGCTGTTTGAAAACAAAAAGTTTCCTGTTATGTCTTGAATATTTCTGAATAGTCAGAACATGATAAAATCTTAATCTTTTTACACAGTGGGCTATAACAAATTTTCTACAGTGTGCTATTTTTTAAGAATTTTTTGAGTTAAATAAGTATAAATTTTGCTTCATCCTTTAAAGACTGTTCTATTTGGACAGATTGTTGTTATGTTTGCATTGTTTGCTTGTTTAATGATTGTATTTGAGGATAGAAGTATTAAATACGCGGTGGCATTTAGTGTGCAATGTTTAATTATAATTTTAGTAATTTGTTACAGTAGAGAGTGCTAAGGCTTTGAGTTGATTTATACTAACTTATCTCACGAGTTCTTGTTGAGTTTTGTGGATATGTAGTTTTTGAGACTTAGGGGAAACCATGATATGATATGAATTAAGGAGACACAAGTGCTAAAGCTTGGGGATGCCCAAGGCTCCCCAAGATAATATTCCAGGAAGTCTCAAGCAACTAAGTTTGGGGATGCCCGATAGTCATCCCACCTTTTCCATCAAAAATTATTGGTTAGTCTTGATTGAGCCTAAGTTTTTATTTGTTCACATGATGTGTGCTATTCTTGGAGTGCCCTTTTATATTTGTTTATTGTCCGATACATTATTTAGATATGAAAATCTTTATTGAGAGAGAGACTTTACATAGCTACCTATTTACTTAACTACTCATTGATCTCCACTTATATCTTTTGGAGTAGTTGTCATTTACTCTTGTGCTTCGCTTATATCCTACGAGTAATTGTTGAATGAACTGAATATCATAAACCTCGAAATATATATGTTCCATATGCTTAGTAATATTTTTACATTGGTTTTAGAAAGTAAAATCTATTGAAGTTTGACAATCACAATATTGGTTATACAATCAATTCATGAATGATTAGTATAAGGAAGAGAAATTTCACATACAAATATATTATCTTGAACATCTTTTGTGATTGTGAATACCCATTAATTATTTTCAAACTTGATCAAATAAGTTGGAGTTGGATAAGGAAGACAACGTAATGTGTTATGTTTGGGTATATTTGCATAGAAGCTATATTGTTATGGATCCTCCAACATGTGGTGCTTGTTTATAATCTTTGCTAGCCAAAATTTCTGTACTAAGTGGGAATACTGCTTGTGCATCCAAAACCTTTGAGCCAAGTTTCTTCCACGGGTGTCCATCATATCTACCTATATACAATATTACCCTGCTGTTACAAGTAAATTTGCATGTGACATCTCTAAAATCTTCAAATAAACATTTGTTTCATGTGCATGTACCGCTCATGGGGCGACGGGGCGGTCAATATCTTCCATGCTAAATTGGTTATTCTCGCGACGAGAGTTGATTCACCCATCTTGCATGGGAGAGGCTGGTATTTGGGATGCCCGGTCCCGTTAAAAATATATAATAAAACAAACTCCCCCGGAAAGTTTATTGTTTGGAGGGCACCCGTGGATTCGGCTAGCCATGGTTTGTGTCTGTATGGATGCGCGGGAGTAAATCATTTCATTTACGCGTGGGAACCGCCAATAATGTGTTTAGCATCGAAGATATTGAAATCCTTTGTCGTGACGTAGACATGAAAAGCACACCACTCAAAATGTATTCATCTCTGTTTTTAGCAATGATCTCTGGCACCTCTTCAAATCCCTGCTTCCCTCTGTGAAGGGCTTATCTTTTATTTTTCTGTCAATTTTATTTTTTGGTGAGTCAAATTCTTATTCCAACCTGAATTATGCTCCACTTGGCAAGCATCATGTGATGGGGAAAGATCCAGACACATATATCCAGTCAAATGTATTTGATCATGAATTATTACTGCTGGTAATTATCTGTATGATAAGTAAGTTGGGAGGCAAAACATGAAGCCCCCATCTTACTCTGTGTTCGATGGATGCTATATGTTCGTAAAATATGCTTTGAGTACTAGTAATCATAGGAGACTATATGATAATTGAGTATTTGGAGCTCTTACTTAGACTTTTCTGAGAATAAGATGATTTGTAATTGTTTGGTGACTAAGAACATAGGTTGTTAAGTTTCAAAAGAATACATTGCTTGAACCATAACATGTGAATTGATTGCTATTTTATCATATGAGTTTTACGAGAAAGAATTATTGTTTATAATGTTAGGAAAAGTGATTGAAATTATCATTGATCAAACTTATGCACTATACTAGCATTCACACTTCATAAATTATTATTTTTTATCATTTACCTACTCGAGGACGAGCATGTAATAAGCTTGGGAATGCTGATACGTCTCCAACGTATCTATAATTTATGAAGTATTAATGCCATGTTTACAACAATTTTATATGGTTTTGGTGCACTTTTTTATGATTTTTGTGGACTAACGTATCAACCTAGTGCCCAGTGTCAGTTTCTATTTTTTGGCTTTTTTTGTTTCGCAGAAAAACTATACCAAAAGAAGTCCAAATGCCACAAAAAATTTACGATGATTTTTTATGGACAAGAAGAGATCCACGAAGCATCGGAGGAGGACTAGACGAAGTTCAGGGGAGTCATGAGCTCACTTGGCGCCCCCTAGGGCGCGTCGTCTGAGCTCGTGGCTCCCACGGGACCCTCCCTGACGTGAAACCAGCGCCAAAAAATCTTATAATCGGGAAAACCCTAGAAAGAAACCTAACTTCCACGCCGCCGTCGCAAGCCTCTGTTCCGAACCGATTTCATATGGAGGCCTTTCCCTGAACCCTGCAGGAGGGGACATCACCGCAGGCCATCTTCATCATCCCGGCAGTATCCATGATGAGGAGGGAGTAGTTCACCCTCGGTGCTGAGGATATGCATTGGTAGCTATGTGTTTGATCTCTCTCTCTCTCTCTCTCTCTCTCTCTCTCGTGTTCTTGATTTGGCATGATCTTGATGTACCACGATCTTTGTTAATATAGTTGGATCATATGGTGTTCGTCCCTCTCTATCTTGTTGTGATGAATTGAGTCTTTCACTTTGAGGTTTCATTATTATCGGATTAATATTGGATTTGAGATCACTTGATGTATGTGTTGCATGTGGATACCCGTGTGAAAGCACAAGTGCTCCCTGGGTGATTTTGGTAATTAATGTCAACATATCTCTTGTTGGACTAATGCTTTTATCTAGCATATTTCAGATGAGTTCAACAATGGTGTGGTAAGGACAAGAGGATGTGGAACCCCTTCAAAATGCTAAGGAAAAAGATTGGCAAAAGCTCAAGACTCTTCATCTCTATTTTAGTGATCCAAGATCACATTGAGTCCCTAGGAAAGCCAATACTATTAAAAGCGGATGAGGTGTTGCTTAATGGTCTACTTGCTCAAAGTGCTTAGTGATATTGCTCCAAAACCTTCAGCCACTTTCTCATTTCCAAATATATCCAAAACCTCAAAGTCAAACTCGGCCCCACCGATTTGATCTATCTGGCGCCACCGAGTTCATTTGACATAGCCACTGTCAGAAACCCTAGACAATTCGGTCACACTGATATGGATCTCGGTCTCACCGAGGTGGCCTTGCAAACTCTCTGTTGCCTATTGTAATAATTTCGGTCTCACAAAAATGTGCAATCGGCCCCATCGAGTTTGCTTGACCAACTCTCTGTTTCCTCTTTGCTGAAATCGGTCTCACCGAGTTCAAGCAATGGTCTCACCGAGATGCGGTTTTCCCTAGCCCTAGCACATCGGTCCCATGGAGTTGATCTCATCGGTCCCATCGAGATTCCTAATGTTCACATTTTGAACTAAATCGGTCTCACTGAGTTCTTCTATTCGGTGTGACCGAGTTGGGTCAAATGTGTGTAACGGTTGGATTTTGTGTGGAGGCTATATATACCCCTCCACCCCTTCTCCATTTGTGAGAGAGCCATCAAAATGTGCCTACACTTCCACTACTCATTTTCTGAGAGAGAACCACCTACTCATGTATTGAGACCAAGACATTCCAATCCAACCACAAGAATCCTGATCTCTAGCCTTCCCCAAGTTGCTTTCCACTCAAATCATCTTTCCAGCATAGCCAAGTCTGTGAGAGAGAGTTGAGTGTTGGGGAGACTATCATTTGAAGCACAAGAGCAAGGAGTTCATCATCAACACACCATCTATTACCTTTTGGAGAGTGGTGTCTCCTAGGTTGGTTAGGTGTCGCTTGGGAGCCTCCGACAAGATTGTGGAGTTGAACCATGAAGTTTGTAAGGGCAAGGAGATCGCCTACTTCGTGAAGATCTACCCGAGTGAGGCAAGTCCTTCATGGGAGATGGCCATGGTGGGATAGACAAAGTTGCTTCTTCGTGGACCCTTCGGGGGTGGAGCCCTCCGTGGACTCGCGCAACCGTTACCCTTCGTGGGTTGAAGTCTCCATGAACGTGGATGTACGATAGCACCACCTATCGGAACCACGCCAAAAATCTCCGTGTCTACATTGCGTTTGCACACTCCAATATCATCCCCTTACTTTCTTGCAATTAGCATGCTTTACTCTTTCCGCTGCTTATACTCTTGCCATGCTTTCTTGAAATGTATTGTGAATGCTTAAACTTGTGCTAAAACTCCACCTCAACTTGAAGAACTTAAAAATTGCTCCTTTTGCTTGTTGAGGGCCTAATCACCTCCCCTCTAGACCCCTCTTCTCGATCCTTTCAATTGGTATCAGAGCTTTGGTCTCCATTTCTTTGGTTTAATCACCATTGGAGGAAGATGGATGAGTCTACGATTGGCAGTATTAGACATAGAGTGCCTATGCTTAACGGAGAGTTCTATAATGTTTGGAAAAATGAGATGCTTGAGATTTTCAATGAATACAATTTGAACAAGTATATTACTAGCCCTCGTGCGCCTCCTATTGATCCCTTGCATGACCCGCAATCTTAGAACTATCGATCTTATCATTAGAGGATTGCCTAGAAATTTGCTTGTATGCTTGACTACATTTGAATGTGCTTATACTATATGGAGATATCTTGAGGAGTGCTTTCCAAACTATTCCTTGAAAAATCCAGATGAGGTTCTTCAAAAGTCCATTGCTTTTCATAAAATGAATCCTAGTGATCCTAAATTTGGTGATTTTCTATTTGAGCTTCGTGACCTCATGCGTGCCGAAGGAGATGTTGGAGTCATTAGTAGCATCATTTCACAAGTCATTAGAATTCATAAAGATGCACATTGTCATGGTCATAAATCTAATGAATCACTCTCTCTAGGTGATGATCAATCACATGATGATGTTGAACATGGATATTATGATGAGGATGATGATAGTGACTTTGATCTTGATGAGTCAATGAGACACTTTGGTCTTATGGCTAACATTAGTGGTTACATGGCCGGAGGAAAGGAATGGGTTCTTGATAGTGGATCTACCGATCACATGACCGGAGACAAGGACATGTTTCGTGAGCTTGCTTAATACGACGGTCCCCAAAAATATATCACTTTTGGTGATAACTCAAAGGGTAAGGTGGTTGGCCTTGGTAAGGTGGCCATCTCACACGATAGCTCCATCCAAAATGTTATGCTCGTTGAATCTCTTGGCTACAATCTACTTTCCGTATCTAGACTAGCCGATTTCGGTATCAATGTTCTATTCACTGAAGTAGATTGCCAAGTGTTTCAAAGAGATAATCATAATATGGTCTTTACCGGCATACGTAGAGGTGATCTATACATTGTTGATTTCACTAAAAGAGCTCAACCTCGTACTTGCTTAATTGCTAAATCTTCTAAAGGTTGGTTGTGGCATAGAAGGTTAGGTCACGTGGGCATGTGAAATCTTGATAAGCTTATTAAAGGTGATCATATCCTTGGTGTTAAAGATGTCATATTTGACAAGGATAGACTTTGCAGTGCTTCTCAAGCAGGAAAACTAGTTGGAGGAAGTCATCTCGTGAAGAACATCATGACCACGAGAAGACCGCTTGAGCTACTTCACATGGATCTTTTTGATCCCAATGCCTACAAGAGTCTCGGTGGTAACTTGTTCGGTTTAGTTATTGTTGATGATTTTTCCAGATTTACGTGGGCGTTCTTTCTTGATGATAAATCGCAGGTCCAAATGATCTTCAAGAACTTCGCTAGGAAGGCCCAAAATCAATTTGAAGTGAAGATCAAGAAGGTTCAAAGCGACAGTAGAACGGAGTTCAAGAACGCCAATGTGGATACCTTTCTTGACAAAGAAGGGATTTCACATGAGTTCGTGGCTATGTACACACCTCAACAAAATGGAGTTGTTGAGAGGAAGAACCGAACACTTATTGAGATGGCAAGAACAATGCTTGATGAATACAAGACGCCAAAACACTTTTGGGCAGAAGCGGTTGAGACAGCTTGTCATGCAACAAATCGACTATATCTTCACAAGCCTATCAGCAAGACGACATACGAGCTTCTTGCCGGTAACAAACCCCAAGTTGGATACTTTCGAGTATTTGTCTCAAAGTGTTACATTCTTGATAAGCATCGTCGTTCGAAATTTGCCCCTAAATCTCATGAAGGTTGATGGAAATATGCCTTAGAAGCAATAATAAAATGGTTATTATTATATTTCCTTAATCATGATAAAGTTTTATTATCCATGCTAGAATTGTATTGACCGGAAACTTAAATACATGTGTGGATATGATGTCGCTTGAAGCTACGTCGGCATTTCCCCAAAGAGAAATGGATGATGCAGCACAGCGGTGTCGGGGGAAACGACACCTATGGGACCATGGAGAATCCCTTTTTCTACGGTTGGCGGGTGCGGGGCTGTGGGAAGAGCGGGATTAGAAGATCAACGCAGGGGGATTATCCAGGTTCGGGCCGCAAGTGATGCGTAATACCCTACTCCTGCTGTTTATGTTATCTGGTGTTCTTGGACTAGCTACAAAGCGTGCAAGGTCCAAAAACTCCGAAACCTCTCTCAGTACGCCGCAGGCCTCCTTTTATAGTCGAAAGGGGCTGCCACAGTGGCACACATGAGGTGGAAAGCTATACAGTGGTCGAGTCTATCTCCTGGCATCGTAGGACAAACGCATTTAATGCACCGCCGACGTGCCCTTCTTGCTTTATTGGGGACGGCAAGGAAGCTCGTCCCAGCTGTCACCGCCTCGCCTGGCTTCGACGCGCGTCCGGGCTGACGAGGCGTGTACTGCCACGCTGGCTGGCTGCTGGGTTGGCGCGGTGGCAGAGTCTTCACGAAGATCTGCATGTCACCACACAGGTGCTTGCTGGGTTGGCCTAGAAGCTGCACGTCGCCACGCAGGTGCCTGCCTTGTTGGCGGGTTGGCTACTGTGTTGGAAAGGCGGTGGAGCTTTGGCGGGTGCGGGCCGGGCTGCGATCCCGTGGATGTCTTCGGCAAGAGTCTTGCCGGGGCCCCGACAAGGGCCTTGCCGTGGCATCGTGGTCGTCCCCGGCAAGGGTCTTTCCGGGGGTCTCATGGGTATCCTCGGCAAGGATCTTGCCGAGGTTCGTCGTCTTCCGGTTATCATCTAGTCTTGTGTGCTTCTGGTTATCACAAAGATCTGCAAGCCATCATGGAGGTGCTTCCCGAGCCTCGGTTCCAATGTGGTTGATGGAGTTGGAACTCTTGGGCTCAGGGCTGGCGGCTCTGCTGGTGTTGGGCAAGTTGCCCCGACAAGGCTCTTGCCGGGGCTATGGAGGCTGCCCCGGCAAGGGCCTTGCTGGGGGAGTTCACCTCGCCCCTCTGCTCTTTGTGTTTCTGTCTTGGTGTTGCTCTGTCCGTCTTGTGTCTTTGCTTCCTCTGCCCCGCCAAGTGTGGCCGCAGGTGGGGCTGCAACTGCCCGCGCACAAGTAAAGGGGTACAAATAGGACCCCTACTTTTGTACACCGACAGGAGCCCCCGGGCCTGGGGCACATATAAGCGCGGAGTGTTATTGGGCCGGGCCCAGAACATTGCGTGGGCGCGCGCGTGGTGGAGTTTTACCGGAGTAACCCCCTTGCCAGTTGTGCTTCCCCACGACCCGCGTTGAATGCGCGACGTGGAGGGTCGTGCGTGACGTGGGGGTCATGCGTGGGGCGGTTCCCGCACGCATGCGTCACATCATGGTAAATGGTAAAGAGGCGGCCCGTGCCTTCCCCATAAAAAGGAAAAACCACAGGCGCGTTACTCATTTACCCTCTGCGCCTCTTCCAATCTCGGAGCCGCCGTTCCTCTTTTCTTCCTCAGGCGAAAGATTCGAAGCTCCCGCCTCTGCTTGCTGCCGCTGCACCCCCATTGCTCTTGATCCTTCACCCTCTCTGAGCCGCCATGGCACCCAAAACTAGCAAGGGCAAGGGAACGGCCAAGGACGCCCGGGAGAAGGAGGCGCCGGAGAGCGAGTTGGCGGTGCGGCGGACGCAGCTCACCTACTTCCCTTCAACGGTCGATGTGATCCACCTCAAGAACTTCTTCTTGCCCCTATGGGGGAGGAAGACGATGGGGCACCCTACCACGCGCGTCGTCCCCGCCGATTTCACCAAGGCCGCCCAAATAGGTACCCCTTCCTCGTCGATTTCTTCTCTTGCGGGCTCTGCCCCCTTTCTCTGACTTTTCAACGACGTCATGCACACGTACGGATTCCGCCTTCTGGATCTCATGCCGAATGCCGTGGCATGCATGGATTTCTTTGCCCATATCTGCGAGGGCTTTGCCGGGGTGCTCCCTAGCACGGTGCTCTTCCTCCACTACTTCTCCCCTCGCCTCCAACCAGGGGGCGCCATCTTCGGCTGCATCACCTGGATCCCGAGGACCCAGGAGAAGGGCACATACCCGGAGGGTGCCCAGAACGTGAGGTGGGAGGAGTGGCGGAGCCGGTGGTGCTGGATCGAGGAAAAGGACCCGCAGGAGTTCTGCCGGGTTCGTCAGAGCCCGCCGACCCGCCGCAGGGACTGGAGCGACCTCGACGCCAAGGACGAGAAGCTCACGGTCGCCACCACCAGGATCCATCGCCTCACCATGGCCGGGCTCACCCTTGAGATGATCGGGGCCGACTTCATCCGGCGCCGGATCGCCCCACTACACAACAAGGGGAGGCCAGCCTAGGATTTTAGGAACGCGGCCGATGTCATGAGGCTCCGCCCTGGCCTGAAGCATAACTTTACAGTGATGGGGCACGCCCACTTTTGCCAAAGGCTCATTCAGCTCGACTTTGACGGCGACGGCAGGGCTGAGAGGACCGGCAGGGCCGCGAAGTCTGGCAAGGCCGTCAAGGGGCCCTTGTACGGGTTGCCAGCGGGAGTGGTCCCACTGAGCAACAACTCCCGCCAATCCGCCATCATCGCCATGATGTCGGACTTCAACGCGCATGGCCTTGACCCAGCCTGGGCCGAGCCGCCAGCGGAGAAGGTGCAGGAGTTCTTTGACACTTTGTCGGAGGCTTATGTCCGCGACGAGCCGCTGCTCATCCAGGACACCACCAAGGCGGAGCTAGACTACATCGCCGCCAGGGCGGTGGAGGCAGCGGTCGCCAGGGAGGCCGGCAGCGCTGGCGGCGTGGAGGATGAGGCCGACGCGGCCACAGAGGAGAAGGAGCTCTCCCAGTGGGCGGAGTCTGCCGGGGAGGCCAGCGGCACCGGCGAGGAGGCTCCCCTTGTTGAAGACGCGGGCGACGAGTTGTCCGAAGAGGAGGTCGAGGTGAACGACCCCCCGGCCGCGGGGAGGCAGCGCGTCCTGCGGCGGGCTACCTCTGGCGAGCCGGTCCGGCCCGGTAGGACCATGCAGCGGCAGCCGGCCCAGGGGCAGCTCGTGCGCGAGACGAGGGTGATGAAGGCCGCGGCAGCGAAGAAGGTGGTGAAGGCCGTGGTGGTGAAGAGGACAACAACTGCTTCTTCCTCGTCCAAGCGGCACCGGACCCCGTCCCCTTCTCCTCCTCCTCCTTCAGACATCACCTTGGAGGTCGAGTTTGACTACGGATCTTTTAGCCCGGCAAGGAAGAGGAAGCTAGCGGAGGAGGAGGTGGAGAACGAGTAAGTATTTTGTCCCCCATCATCTCCTGACCTTACGCCTGTGTTATCTTCCTTTAATTTGGTGTCATCTTCATAGGGACACGGAGACGCTGGCGCAGAGGGTGGCGAAGAGGGCCAGGGCCTCAACGAGCGACAAGCCCCCAGCGGGTACTTCGGGTACGCTGCTGTTGGTGGATAGCAGCCCCCGACGTAGCCCCCATTTCAGCCCCCAGCGTGAGTCCGTCACTCACTCCTTCACTGATGAGCCTTGGGGTGTGAATCTTTGATGCTGACCTTGCCGGGTTTGCAGGAGGAGAACGGCAGCAGGAGGAGCCGCCAAGGGCCACCCCCAACACGCCGCCCCCTCGACTACGCCGCCCAGAGGAGCGTCCCCGGCAAGGGCACCCACCACTGAGCCCACACATATGGAGGAGGAGGGAGCGAGCTTGTGTGCCGGTGGCTCTGCCCCGGCAACGAACGCTGGCGGGGAGGGCGCCGCCTCTTCCCAGCCTGGT
The DNA here is from genome assembly GCF_018294505.1 of Triticum aestivum. Taxonomy (NCBI): domain Eukaryota; kingdom Viridiplantae; phylum Streptophyta; class Magnoliopsida; order Poales; family Poaceae; genus Triticum; species Triticum aestivum. Next base: position 99,694,544 of record NC_057799.1, read on the forward strand.
GCGGGTAAGTTGTTTGCTTCCCGTCCGTGTTCTTTCTTGTTCTTTTTGAATCTTGATCTTGTCTCCGTCTCATTCCCTTTCTCGGTATCCAGACCCTTCCTCGGCGGGCCGGGAGGATATTGACACCGTCATCGAGGAGGTCGCCAAGGACGCCGAGGACGAGGGCAACAAGACCGCCGCCGAGGAGGCCGCCAAGACCGCCGCCGAAGAGGCCGCCAAGGGGCCTGCCGGCAAGGACGCTGCCGAGGAGGCCGACAAGGGGTCTACCGGGGAGGGGTTGGTTGACGACCAACCTTCCTCCTCTGCTGCCTATGGCTCGGGCAAATACTTGAAGGTGAGCGACGACCTGTTCGTCCACCTCCCAGGAACGGCGAGCACCAGGGCGCCAACCGAGGGGGAGGTGTTCGATGACGAGGCGCTCGCCGCCGCCGGGCTTGAGGTCGTTGACGAACCGAGCGCCGATGGCGGCGGTTCCCAAGAGGAGCAGCTCCTTCGGGCCATGAGCGTCAACTTCCAGAAGCTCCAGGTGCTTCACCGTGCCCGCCTGAACAAGGCAAAATTCAGGATGGCGGTGGTGGACAAGGCGGAGGCGGACCTCGAGGAGCGCGTCGCTGAGGCGCAGGCCTGGTTCTGCCAGGCCCATGATGAACTGAAGGTTGCCCAGGATCCGTTGGCTGAGCGCAAATAGGTGCTCATCCTGAAGTAGGCTGACGTTGAGAAAGCCCAAGAGGCGGCAAAGGAACAGGCCGCCAAGGACGAGGATGCTCGGCACCAGCACCATGCCGAGCTGAACTCCCAGGAGGAGGACCTTGCCGCTCGTGAGGAGGCGGTCGCCGCCACACTCCGCGGCAAGGATGAGGAGGTCGAGAAGCTCGTCGTGCAGCGACCCAGGAGCTGGAGCAGAGGCACAAGGGGGCACTCAATGCTCAAGCCCTGGTCCATGCCGGTAAGGTGAAGGAACTGGAGGTGGAGCGGGATGGGCTGAAGAAATAGGTCTTGGAGCTGACGGAGAAGGACACGGCCAACGGCGCCTTGGCGGAGGCGCAGGCCACAGTCCTCGGCAAAGCCGAGCTACTCTCCAAGGCCAATGACTCCATCAAGGACCTGAAGCTGAAGCTGGAAGGCTTGGAGGGGAAGCTTTCGGAGGCCGGGGCCCGCGAGGAGACCCTGAACAAGGACCTGGAGCAGGAGAAACGGCTGCGGAGAAATGATGCTGCCGAGGACGAGGAGTACGCGAAGGGCGTGAATCTCTGGATTAGCCGCCTTGCCGATGTTGCAGGGAAGCTCACCGCCCAGCTAGCCATCATGGGCATGCCGGACGTCAGGCTCTCCGAGGACAGGAACACAAGCCTCAACGTCAGGCTGACCTTGTTCTTCGAGCGCATCCTCGACGCCCTGGATCAGCTCCGCTCCAACCGGGCATCTTGTCTGGCTAACGAGTCCTGGAGGCTCTGCCGGGGTGCCTTGACCAAGGTGCTCACCAAGGTGGCGTTCTGGAACCCCACCGTCAACTTCGCCGACGCACTGGAGAGCTTGCTGGAGGGGATGGACCTTGTAGCGCTCAAGGAGCGTATCAAACGCATCATCGACTGCGTCGACGGAGTTCAGAGGGTGGAGGGCCAGCGCCGGGACTAGGCACCCCATTTCTCATTGCCGCTGCGAGTTCAAGACCAAGACAGTTTTATCTTAAGTTAGAACCGCTGCGACTATTCGATGTAATATAACTCTGCAGTACTTTAATATCAAGCAAGCTATCTTCCCGTTAGATCTTTCTTTGTATGTTTGCACCCTACGCTTGGTGAGATAAGGCTGCCGGTGCATAAACCCATGCCGTGGTGCTTTGAGGATGGATCCTTAGCACCCTGCCGGGAGGGCGCTTGCTGCCGGGCGAGCCACCTTGCCGTTCTCAGCGCGGCCGCTTGAACTGTCGAGTGGACTCGATACAGAGACAAGGGCGTTGCTAATAGCGGGTAGGCCACCTTACCGTTCTCAGGGCGGCCACTTGGACTGTCGAGCGGACTCGAGACAAAAACAAGGGCGTTGCCAATAGCGGAAGGGTCCCATTGCGTGTAGGTTTCCCATACAAGGAACGAGATCTTTCGGGGAAGACAGACTTATATAAATGAAATTAGCCAAAATTTCGCATGACTTAGCTTTTCGTGGCCACGCGGATGGCTGTCAAAGCTACGGACGGCACCAGAGGGCGGCAGAGCGATGCCGCCTTCTCCTTTCGAGCCATCCCCATGAAAGGGTTGATGCATCGGCTCCAAAACTGGATTCTCACAGCTTCCGCCCCCTACCTAGCGCGCCAGAGATGTCGGGGGAATGACACCTATGGGATCACGAAGAATCCCTTTTGCTACGGTTGGCGGGCGCGGGGCTGTGGGAAGAGCGGGATTAGAAGATCAACGCAGGGGGATTATCCAGGTTCGGGCCACAAGTGATGCGTAATACCCTACTCCTGCTGGTTTATGTTTATCTGGTGTCTTGGACTAGCTACAAAGCGTGCAGGGTCCAAAATGTCCGAAACCTCACTCGGTACGCCGCGGGCCTCGTTTTATAGTCGAAAGGGGCTGCCACAGTGGCACACAGGAGGTGGAAAGCTATACAGTGGTCGAGTCTATCTCCTGGCATCGTAGGACAAACACATTTAATGCGCCGCCGACGTGCCCTTCTTGCTTTATTGGGGACGACAAGGAAGCTCGTCCCAGCTGTCGCCGCCTCGCCTGGCTTCGACACGCGTCCAGGCTAACGAGGCATGTACTGCCACGCTGGCTGGATGCTGGGTTCGTGCGGTGGCAGAGTCTTCACGAAGATTTGCATGTCACCACGCAGGTGCTTGCTGGGTTGGCCTGGAAGCTACACATCGCCACGCAGGTGCCTGCCTTGTTGGCGGGCTAGCTGCTGTGTTGGAAAGGCGGTGGAGCTTTGGCGGGTGCGGGCCGGGCTGCGACCCCGCGGATGTCTTCGGCAAGAGTCTTGCCGGGGCCCCGGCAAGGGTCTTGCCGTGGCATCGTGGTCGTCCCCGGCAAGGGTCTTGCCGGGGGTCTCATGGGTATCCTCGGCAAGGATCTTGCCGAGGATCGTCATCTTCTGGTTATCATCTAGTCTTGTGTGCTTTTGGTTTTCACAAAGATCTGCATGCCACCATGGAGGTGCCTCCGGAGCCTCGGTTCCAATGTGGTTGATGGAGTTGGAACTCTTGGGCTCAAGGGTGGCGGCTCTGCTGGTGTTGGGCAAGTTGCCCCGGCAAGGCTCTTTCCGGGGCTGTGGAGGCCGCCCCGGCAAGAGCCTTGCCGGGGGAGTTCACCTCGCCCCTCTACTCTTTGTGTTTCTGTCTTGGTGTTGCTCTGTCCGTCTTGTGTCTTTGCTTCCTCTGCCCCGCCAAGCGTGGCCGCAGGTGGGGCTGCAACTGCCCGTGCACAAGTAAAGGGGTACAAATAGGACCCCTACTTTTGTACACCGACAAGTGGTGGTAGGTATTTCCCTCAGATATGAAACCAAGGTTATCGAACCAGTAGGAGAACCAAGCAACACAACGTAAACAACCCCTGCACACAAATAACAGCCACTCGCAACCCGACGTGTTAAAGGGGTTGTCAATCCTTTCGGGGTACGGCGCCAGAAATGGTGCGTGGACGGGAGAAAGTTGTAATAGATTGAAATAATAGGTCGCAAATAAAATAAAGTGCAGTAAAGTATTTTTGTATTTTTGGTTTAATAGATCTGAATAAAAGTGCGAAGGAAAAGTAGATCGCAAGCAAATATATGAGAAAGAAGACCCGGGGGCCGTAGGTTTCACTAGTGGCTTCTCTCGAGAAAATAGCAAACGGTGGGTAAACAAATTACTGTTTTGTAATTGATAGAACTTCAAATAATTATGACGGTATCCAGGCAATGATCATTACATAGGCATCACGTCCAAGATTAGTAGACCGACTCCTGCCTGCATCTACTACTATTACTCCACACATCGACCTCTACTAGCATGCATCTAGTGTATTAAGTTCATGAAAAAACGAAGTAATGCAATAAGAACAATGACATGATGTAGACAAGATCCGTTTATCTATTGCGTTAGATATAGATCCCATCTTTTTATCCTTAGTAGCAACGATACATACGTGCCGGTCCCTTTCTGGGCCTCCTGGCGCGCCCTGGTGGGTTGTCCCCTCCTCGGGACTCCCCCCAGGTGCAACCAGGGCCCAACTTCTTTCTTTTGGTGCATACAAAATCATCGTGAAGTTTCGTTGCATTTGGACTCCGTTTGATATTGATTTCCTGCGATGTAAAAAACATGGAAAAAACAGCAACTGGCACTTGGCACTATGTCAATAGGTTAGTACCAAAAAATGATATAAAATGACTATAAAATGATTATAAAACATCTAAGATTGATAATAAAGTAGCATGGAATAATAAAAAATTATAGATACGTTGGAGACGTATCAGCATCCCCAAGCTTAACTCCTGCTCGTCCTCGAGTAGGTAAGTGATAAAAACAGAATTTTTGATGTGGAGTTTTGTTTATCAAGTCATATCATATTCTTTTCTTTATAGCATGGACACTTGGACTTTTATGTGATTCAAAGCAATAGTCTAGTTTTGGCATAATAATATAGATACTCAAGCATATTAACAAGCAACCATGTCTTTCAAAATATCAACGCTAAAATAAGTTATCCCTAGCCCATCATGCTCAAACATTGATCCATTCATGAAACACACTCGAATATTAGCTACACCCAATACTTAAGTACGATCATATTGCCTCTGAGTTGGTGCTTTTATAAGGGAAGATGGAGACTCAAATTCAAAAATAAAAATTGCATAAAGTAAAAGAAAGGCCCTTCGCAGAGGGAAGTAGGGATTTGTAGAGGTGCCAGAGCTCAAAGAGAAAAATAGAGATAAAACATCTTTGGGAGGTATATCCATCCCACCAACGAAAACGACGTAGAGCTATGAACACTTTCCATGCTAGATATGCCATAGGCAGTTCCCAAACAGAAAATAAAGTTTATTCCTTTTTCCACCATACTTTCACTTTCCATGGCTAGCTGTATCCATAGTTGCCCTCCATACCACCACTTTCCAAGGAATTTATTATTTGACAACATAAAGTAAATTCATTTTTGCATTTCGGGACTGGGCATCCCTCAAACCTTTGCCTTACTCTCCTGCAATGACAACTGAATAAACACTCATCGTGAGAATAACACATCCAGCATGGAAAATATTAGCCACCTGTTACCGTTCCGCGAGCGAAACAAACACACAAAAGAGAAGTTTATTTTGAAAATTAGAGATGGCACATGCAAATTGTTTAGAACGGCAAATACCACATATAGGTAGATATAGTGGACTCATGTGGCAAAACTGGTTTTAAAGGATTTTGGATGCACAAGTAGAGATCATACTTGGTGCAAAATGAAGGCTAGCAAAAATATTGGGAAGCGACCAACGAAGAAACGAATAATCTCATAAGCAAGCATTAAGCATAAATTAACACCGAATAATGCACCACAAGTAGGATATAATTTTCATTGCATGATTATTGACTTTCATGCATGCATAGGGAATCACAAACCTTAACACCAATATTCTTACTAGAGCACAATTACTCATCAACATAACTCACATATCACATCATCATATCTCAAAACTATTACTAAGAATCAAGTTTATTTTGTCCAATGATCTTCATGACATTTTTTCTTTATCCTTCTTGGATATCTATCACTTTGGGACTAATTTTCCTTCTTGGATATCTATCACTTTGGGACTAATTTTCATGTGTTGCTTTTCATCAGCTCAAACAAATATAAGTGAAGATCATGAGCATAACAAATTTTCTTTCTCTCAAAATAATTTAAGTCTAGCAAGAGATAATTTATTCAAAATTTTATTAACTCTCAAATAAATCTAAGTGAAGCAAGAGAGCATTTCTTCAAAAATACTAAGCATACCGTGCTAAAAAAGATATAAGTGAAGCACTAGAGCAAGTCCTAGCTCATAAAAGATTTACGTGAAGTACAGAGAGCAATTCTAACAAGTCATGATATAATTTTGGCTCTCTCAAATAGGTTTGTCCACCAAGGATTGATGACTTAAAACAAAAAATAAAACAAGCAAAGACACATATCATACAAGACGCTCCAAGCAAAACACATATCATGTGACGAATAAAACATAGCCTCGAGTAAAATACCGACAGTTGTTGGAAGAAAGCGGGGATGCCACTCGGGGGCATCCCCAAGCTTAGTTGGTTGCTCATTTTTGGATAATAGCTTGGGATGCCGGGGCATCCCCAAGCTTAGGCTCTTACATCCTTCCTTCATCCATCGTAAGATAACCCAAAACTTGAAAACTTCAATCACACAAAACTCAACAAAACCTTCGTGAGATCCGTTAGTATAAGAAAGCAAACTACTACTATAAGTGCTGTATCAAACCAATTCATATTTTGTTTTTGTATTATGTCTACTGTATTCCAATTTTTCTATGGCAAAAACTCATCAAAGAAAAGCATAGAGCCATCAAAATAAGCACACAACACAAAGAAAACAGAATCTTTTAAAATAGAACAGTCTATAGTAATCTGACTTTGGCGAATACTTCTGTAACTCAAAAAATTCTGAAAAAATAGGACGACCTGGATAATTTGTATATTAATCTTATGCAAAAATACTTGGCATTTTATCACGTTCTGATGATTTTTAACAATTGTTTCCATGAGCACAAAGTTTGTGTCTTTTTCAGCAAGATCAAACAACTATCACCCAAGAAGATCCTATAGGCTTTACTTGGCACAAACACTAATTAAAGCATAAAAAACACAATCATACCTGTAGCATAATTGTGTAAACACTCAAGAACAGAAAGCAAAAATCAAAAATAAAATTTATTCATTGGGTTGCCTCCCAACAAGCGCTATAGTTCTACACCCTTAGCTAGGCGTAAGGCAAGGATATAAGTTTTGTCATCTTTGGTTCAAGATCCATAAGATGCCCTCATGATTGATTCATAAGGTGGCTTGATTTTTGTTCTAGGAAAGTTTTCCATACCTTTCCTCAATGGAAATTGGAACTTGATATTGCCTTCTTTCATATCAATCACGACATCAATAGTGCGTAAAAACAGTCTACCAAGAATAATTGGACAAGAATGCAATCAATATCAAGAACAATAAAATCTATGGGCACATAGTTCCTATTTGCAAGAATAAGAACATCATTAATTCTTCCCATAGTCTTTTTAATAGTGGAATCTGCCAAGTGCAAATTGAAAGAACATTCTTCAAGATTGGTAAGACCAAGCACATCACATAAAGATTTCGGAATTGTAGAAACACTAGCACCCAAGTCACACAAAGCAAAACACTCATAATTTTTAATCTTGACTTTGATAGTTGGTTCCCACTCATCATGCAATTTTCTAGGAATTGAAACTTATAATTCCAAATTTTCTTCCAAAACTTCCATCATAGCATCAACAATATGTTTAGTAAAAGCTTTGTTTTGTTCATAAGCATGGGGTGAATTTAGCATGGATTGCAATAAATAAATATGATGAATCAAAGAGCAACTATCATAATTAATGTCTTTGTAATCCAAAAGAGTGGGTGCATCACTAACTAAAGTTTTGACCTCTCCGAACCCACTTTTATTAATTTTCTCAACAAGATTTTCACCCTCCGAAATATTGGCACGCCTTCTACCTAAAGTTGACTCTTCTCCAGTCCCTTTTTCATCAATCTTATCTTTACTAAACAAGGAATCAATAGAAGAAACACCAATCATTTTAAGACCTTCATCATTTTTGCACGAATAATCACTAGAAAAAGCTTTTCTAAAAATTCTCTTTTAGCTCTAAGCATAGCAGTTCTTTTCTTACTTTCATCCATAGAAACATAAAGAGCATTAATTGATTCATCAACTTTAGGTACAAAAATTGTCAACTTGAGATTCTCCACATCATGAGCAATTCTATTAACACTTCTAGACAAATCATCAATCTTATTCAACTTTTCTTCTATGGAAGTGTTGAAAACTTTTTGCGTGTTGATAAATTCTTTAATATTATTTTCAATATCAGAGGTGTTTATATTATTATTATAAGATTGATTTCCATAGGAATTACCATAATTATTAGAGGAATTACTAGGAAAAGGCCTAGGATTAAAATTACCTCCATAAGCATTGTTGTTGAAATTATTGCGAGAGATAAAATTCACATATATGGCATCACTATTTTGCTCAATCAAAGTAGACAAAGGCATATCATTAAAATCAATAGGAGCACTTTTACTAGCAACCAATTTTATAAGAGCATTGCTACCTCTTGAGCATGCGTTGGTTTTCCCTTGAAGAGGAAAGGGTGATGCAACAAAGAGAACCAAGCTATCAATCAAGTAGGAGACTACACGCAAGTCCCTAGTACCTGCGCAAACAATTAAGAACCTTGCAACCAACGCGATAAAGGGGTTGTCAATCCCTTCATGGCCACTTGCAAAAGTGAGATCTGATAGAGATAATAAGATAAATATTTTTGGTATTTTTGTTATATAGATTGAAAAGTAAAGATTGCAAAATAAAATAGATTGGAAACTTCTATGATGGAAAGTAGACCCGGGGGCCATAGGTTTCACTAGTGGCTTCTCTCAAGATAGCATATATTACGGTGGGTGAATGAATTACTGTTGAGCAATTGATAGAAAAGTGCATAGTTATGAGAATATCTAGGCATGATCATGTATATAGGCATCACGTCCGTGACAAGTAGACCGAAACGATTCTGCATCTACTACTATTACTCCACACATCAACCACTATCCAGCATGCATCTAGAGTATTAAGTTCATAAGAAGAGAGTAACGCATTAGGCAAGATGACATGATGTAGAGGGATAAACTCAAGCAATATGATATAAACCCCATCTTTTTATCCTCGATGGCAACAATACAATACGTGTCGTTTCCCTTTCTGTCACTGGGATCGAGCACCGCAAGATTGAACCCAAAGCCAAGCACTTCTCCCATTGCAAGAAAGATCAATCTAGTAGGCCAAACCAAACTGATAATTCGAAGAGACTTGCAAAGATATTATATCATGCATATAAGAATTCAGAGAAGATTCAAATATTGTTCATAGATAAACTTGATCATAAACCCACAATTCATCGGATCTCGACAAACACATCGCAAAAAAGTATTACATTGAATAGATCTCCAAGAAGATCGAGGAGAACTTTGTATTGAGATCCAAAGAGAGAGAAGAAGCCATCTAGCTAATAACTATGGACCCGAAGGTCTGAGGTAAACTACTCACACATCATCGGAGAGGCTATGGTGTTGATGTAGAAGCCCTCCGTGATCGATTCCCCCTCCGGCGGAGCGCCAGAAAAGGCCCCAAGATGGGATCTCACAGGTACAGAAGGTTGCGGCGGTGGAAATAGGGTTTCGTGGTGCTCCTGGATGTTTTCGGGGTATATGAGTATATATAGGCGAAGGAAGTAGGTCGGTGGAGCTACGAGGGGCCCACGAGGGTGGGGGGCGCGCCGCACCCTCCTACCTCATGGCCACCTCGTGGCATCCTTTACGTCCACTCCAAGTCTCCTGGATTGCATTTGTTGCAAAAACGATTCTCCCGAAGGTTTCATTCCGTTTGGACTCCGTTTGATATTCCTTTTATGCGAAACACTGAAATAGGCAAAAAAAAACAGCAATTTGCAGTGGGCCTCCGGTTAGTAGGTTAGTCCAAAAAATAATATAAAAGTGCATAATAAAGCCCATTAAACATCCAAAGCAGATAATATAATAGCATGGAACAATCAAAAATTATAGATACGTTGGAGACGTATCAAGCATCCCCAAGCTTAATTCCTTCTCGTCCTCGAGTAGGTAAATGATAAAAAAGATAATTTTTGATGTGGAATGCTACCTAGCATAATTCTCAATGTAATTTTCTTTATTGTGGCATGAATGTTCAGATCCGAAAGATTCAAGACACAAGTTTAATATTGACATAAAAATAATAATACTTCATGCATACTAATAAAGCAATCATGTCTTCTCAAAATAACATGGCCAAAGAAAGTTATCCCTACAAAATCATATAGTCGGGCTATGCTCTATCTTCATCACACAAAATATTTAAATCATGCACAACCCCGATGACAAGCCAAGCAATTGTTTCATACTTTTGAGGTTCTCAAACCTTTTCAGTTTTCACGCAATACATGAGCGTGAGCCATGGACATAGCACTATATGTGGAATAGAATGGTGGTTGTGGAGAAGACAAAAAGGAGAAGATAGTCTCACATCAACTAGGCGTATCAACGGGCTATGGAGATGCCCATCAATAGATATCAATGTGAGTGAGTAGGGATTTCCATGCAACGGATGCACTAGAGCTATAAGTGTATGAAAGCTCAACAAAAGGAACTAAGCGGGTGTGCATCCAACTCGCTTGCTCACGAAGACCTAGGGCATTTTTGAGGAAGCCCATCATTGGAATATACAAGCTAAGTTCTATAATGTAAAATTCCCACTAGTATATGAAAGTGACAACTTAGGAGACTCTCTATCATGAAGATCATGGTGCTACTTTGAAGCACAAGTGTGGTAAAAGGATAGTAACATTGTCCCTTCTCTCTTGTTCTCTCTTTTTTTTCTCTTTTTTTTCTTTGGGCCTTTTTTCTCTTTTTATGGCCTCTTTTCTTTCTCCTTTTTTTTTCAGTTTTTAGTCCGGAGTCTCATCCCGACTTGTGGGGGAATCGTAGTCTCCATCATCCTTTCCTCACTTGGGACAATGCTCTAATAATGATGAGCATCACACTTTTATTTACTTACAACTCAAAAAATTACAACTCAATACTTAGAAAAAAATATGACTCTATGTGAATGCCTCCGGCGGTGTACCGGGATATGCAATGAATCAAGAGTGACATGTATGAAAGAATTATAATGGTGGCTTTGCCACAAATACGATGTCAACTACATGATCATGCAAAGCAATATGACAATGATGAAGCGTGTCATAATAAACGGAATGGTGGTAAGTTGCATGGCAATATATCTCGGAATGGCTATGGGAATGTCATAATAGGTAGGTATGGTGGCTGTTTTGAGGAAGGTATATGGTGTGTGTATGATACCGGCGAAAGGTGCGCGATATTAGAGAGGCTAGAAATGGTGGAAAGGTGAGAGTGCGTATAATCCATGGACTCAACATTAGTCATAAAGAACTCACATACTTATTGCAAAAATCTATTAGTTATCAAAACAAAGTACTACACGCATGATCCTAGCTAGGGGGATAGATGGGTAGGAAAAGACCATCGCTCGTCCCCGACCGCCACTCATAAAGAAGACAATCAATAAATAAATCATGCTCCGACTTCATCACATAACGGTTCACCATACGTGCATGCTATGGGAATTACAAACTTTAACACAAGTATTTCTCAAATTCACAACTACTTAACTAGCATGACTCTAATATCACCATCTTCATATCTCAAAACAATCATAAAGAATCAAACTTGTCATAGTATTCAATGCACTTTATATGATAGTTTTTATTATACCTGTCTTGGATGCTCATCACATTAGGACTAATCCCTTTTTTAACCAAAGCAAACTACCATGCTGTTCTAAAAGACTCTCAAAATAATATAAGTGAAGCATGAGAGATCAATAATTTCTATAAAATAAACCACCACCGTGCTCTAAAAAGATATAAGTGAAGCACTAGAGCAATTATCTAACTCAAAAGATATAAGTGAAGCACATAGAGTATTCTAATAAATTCCGATTCATGTGTGTCTCTCCAAAAGGTGTGTACAGCAAGGATGATTGTGTTAAACTAAAAATCAAAGAGTCAAATCATACAAGACGCTCCAAGCAAAACACATATCATGTGGTGAGTAAAAATATAGCCTCAAGTAAAGTTACCGATAGACGAAGACGAAAGAGGGGATCCCTTCCGGGGCATCCCCAAGCTTAGGCTTTTGGTTGTCCTTGAATTTTACCTTGGGGTGCCTTGGGCATCCCCAGGCTTAGGCTCTTTCCACTCCTTGTTCCAAAATCCATCAAATCTTTACCCAAAAACTTGAAAACTTCACAACACAAAACTCAACAGAAAATCTTATGAGCTCCGTTAGCGAAAGAAAACAAACCACCACTTTAATGTACTGTAATGAACTCATTCCTTATTTATATTGGTGTTAAACCTACTGTATTCCAACTTCTCTATGGTTCATACCCCCGATACTAGCCATAGATTCATCAAATAAGTAAACAACACACGAAAAACAGAATCTGTCAAAAACAGAACAGTCTGTAGTAATCTGTATCAAACTAAAACTTCCGTAACTCAGAAAAATCTCAAACAATAGGAACTCCTAGATAATTTTTTTATTGATCTACTGCAATTGGAATCAGTATTTTATCACGTTCTGGTGATTTTTAACAATTGTTTTCGTGAGCAGAAAGTTTCTGACTTTTTCAGCAAGATCAAATAATTATCATCCAAGAAGATCATATAGGTTTAACTTGGCACAAACACTAATTAAAACATAAAACCACATCTAAACAGAGGCTAGATGAAATATTTATTGCTAAACAGGAACAAAAAACAAGGAACAAAAATAAAATTGGGTTGCCTCCCAACAAGCGCTATCGTTTAACGCCCCTAGCTAGGCATAAAAACGAGAATAGATCTAGGTATTGCCATCTTTGGTATGCAAATCATAAGTGGCCCTCATAATAGATTCATAAGGTAATTTAATTTTTGTTCTAGGAAAGTGTTCCATGCCTTTCCTTAACGGAAATTGGAATCTAATATTTCCTTGTTTCATATCAATAATTGCACCAATCGTTCTAAGGAAAGGTCTACCAAGAATAATAGGACATGTAGGATTGCAATCTATATCAAGAACAATAAAATCTACGGGCACATAATTCCTATTTGCAATAATAAGAACATCATTAATCCTTCCCATAGGTTTCTTAATGGTGGAATCCGCAAGATTCAAATTTAGAGAACAATCATCAAATTCACGGAAACCTAACACATCGCACAAAGTTTTTGGAATCGTGGAAACACTAGCACCCAAATCACACAAAGCATAGCATTCATGATCTTTAATCTTAATTTTAATAGTAGGTTCCCACTCATCATAAAGTTTTCTAGGGATAGAAAATTCTAATTCAAGTTTTTCTTCATAAGATTGCATTAAAGCATCAATGATATATTTGGTAAAAGCTTTATTTTGACTATAAGCATGAGGAGAATTTAATACGGATTGCAACAAGGAAATACAATCTATCAAAGAGCAATTATCATAATTAAATTCCTTGAAATCCAAAATAGTGGGTTCATTGCTATCTAAAGTTTTGACCTCTTCAATCCCTGCATTAAGATCTAAAAACTCCGAATCATTGAGACGCCTTTTAACTAAAGTTGACTCATCTCCAGTCCTATCATTATGAAGATTCATATTGGAAAACAAAGATTTCATAGGAGACACATCAATCCAGTCTCTTCATCATTATTATCATGAAAACTAGAAGAACACGCTTTCACAAAGCAATATTTTTTAGCATGCATCCTAGCGGCTCTTTCTTTGCACTCATCAATGGAAATTCTCATGGCTTTGAGAGACTCATTGATATCATGCTTAGGTGGAATAGATCTAAGTTTCAAAGAATCAACATCAAGAGAAATTCAATCCACGTTCCTAGCCAACTCATCTTAAGCAATTTTTCTTCAAGCAAAGCGTTGAAATTCTTTTGTGAATTCATAAATTCTTTTACACTAGTCTCAAAATCATATGGCATCTTATTAAAATTTCCATAAGAGTTGTTGTAGGAATTACCATAATTATTAGAGGAGTTACTAGGGAACGGCCTAGAATTAAAGTTCCCTCTATACGTGTTGTTACCAAAATTGTTCCTACCAACAAAATTCACATCCATAGGTTCATTATTATTCTCAATCAAAGTGGACAAAGGCATATCATTAGGATCAGAAGAAACACTCTTATTAGCAAACAATTTCATAAGTTCATCCGTCTTTCCACTCAAAACATTAATCTCTTCTATCGCATGCACTTTTTTACTAGTAGATCTTTTGGTGTGCCATTGAGAATAATTAACCATAATATTGTCTAGGAGTTTTGTAGCTTCTGCTAAAGTGATTTCCATGAAAGTGCCTCCCGTGGCCGAATCTAAAAGATTTCTAGAAGCAAAATTCAATCCGGCATAATTTTTTTGTATAATCATCCATAAATTCAAACCATGTGTAGAGCAATTACGTATCATTAATTTCATCCTCTCCCAAGCTTGTGCAACATGCTCATGATCAAGTTGCTTAAAATTCATAATATCGTTTCTAAGAGAGATGATCTTAGCGGGAGGATAATACTTAGAGATAAAAGCATCTTTGCACTTATTCCATGAATCAATACTATTTTTAGGCAAAGAAGAGAACCAAGTTTTAGCACGATCTCTAAGCGAAAACGGAAATAGCTTCAATTTAACAATATCATTATCCCCATCTTTCTTCTACATATTGCACAAATCAACAAAGTTGTTCAGATGGGTAGCGACATCTTCACTAGGAAGGCCAGAAAATTGATCTTTCATGACAAGATTCAACAAAGTAACATTAATTTCACAAGATTCAGCATCGGTAATAGGAGCAATCGGAGTGCTAATAAAATCATTGTTGTTGGTATTGGAAAATTCACACAATTTAGTATTATCTTGAGCCATCGTGACGAACAATCAATCCAACACACAAGCAAACAAGAAGCAAGCGAGAAGAGACAGACGGAAAAAGGGCGAATAAAACGGCAAGGTGTGAAGTGGAGGAGAGGAAAACGAGAGGCAAATGGCAAATAATTTAATGCGAGGGATAAGAGTTTGTGATGGGTACTTGGTATGTCTTGACTTGTGCATAAATCTACCCGGCAACGGCGCCAGAAATCCTTCTTGCTACCTCTTGAGCATGCGTTGGTTTTCCCTTGAAGAGGAAAGGGTGATGCAGCAAAGTAGCGTAAGTATTTCCCTTAGTTTTTGAGAACCAAGGTATCAATCTAGTAGGAGACTACACGCAAGTCCCTAGTACCTGCACAAACAATTAAGAACCTTGCAACCAACACGATAAAGGGGTTGTCAATCCCTTCACGGCCACTTGCAAAAGTGAGATTTGATAGAGATAATAAGATAAATATTTTTGGTATTTTTGTTATATAGATTGAAAAGTAACGATTGCAAAATAAAATAGATTGGAAACTTATATGATGGAAAGTAGACCCGGGGGCCATAGGTTTCACTAGTGGCTTCTCTCAAGATAGCATATATTACGGTGGGTGAACAAATTACTGTCGAGCAATTGATAGAAAAGTGCATAGTTATGAGAATATCTAGGCATGATCATGTATATAGGCATCACGTCTGTGACAAGTAGAACGAAACGATTCTGCATCTACTACTATTACTCCACACATCGAGCGCTATCCAGCATGCATCTAGAGTATTAAGTTCATAAGAACAGAGTAACACATTAGGCAAGATGACATGATGTAGAGGGATAAACTCAAGCAATATGATATAAACCCCATATTTTTATCCTCGATGGCAACAATACAATACGTGTCGTTTCCCTTTGTGTCACTGGGATCGAGCACCGCAAGATTGAACCCAAAGCCAAGCACTTCTCCCTTTGCAAGAAAGATCAATCAAGTAGGCCAAACCAAACTGATAATTTGAAGAGACTTGCAAAGATATTAAATCATGCATATAAGAATTCAGAGAAGATTCAAATATTGTTCATAGATAAACTTGATCATAAACCCACAATTCATCGGATCTCGACAAACACACCGCAAAAAAGTATTACATCGAATAGATCTCCAAGAAGATCAAGGAGAACTTTGTATTGAGATACAAAGAGAGAGAAGAAGCCATCTAGCTAATAACTATGGACCCGAAGGTCTGAGGTAAACTACTCACACATCCTCGGAGAGGCTATGGTGTTGATGTAGAAGCCCTCTGTGATCGATTCCCCCTCCGGTGGAGCGCCGGAAAAGGCCCCAAGATGGGATCTCATCGGTACAGAAGGTTGCGGCAGTGGAAATAGGGTTTCGTGGTGCTCCTGGATGTTTTCGGGGTATATGAGTATATATAGGCAAAGGAAGTAGGTCGGTGGAGCTACGAGGGGCCCACGAGGGTGGGGGCGCGCCTACCCCCCTGGGCATGCCCTCCTACCTCATGGCCACCTTGTGGCTTGCTTTACGTCCACTCCAAGTCTCCTAGATTGCGTTTGTTCCAAAAATGATTCTCCCGAAGGTTTCATTCCGTTTGGACTCCGTTTGATATTCCTTTTCTGCGAAACACTGAAATAGGCAAAAAACAACACTTTGCACTGGGCCTCCGGTTAGTAGGTTAGTCCCAAAAATAATATAAAAGTGCATAATAAAGCCCATTAAACATCCAAAATAGATAATATAATAGCATGGAACAATATAAAATTATAGATATGTTGGAGACGTATTAAGCATCAACTTTATCACTCAAAGAAGAAATTTCTTCAACCAAATTAACTTTTTTACTAGTAGGAGCTCTTTCGGTATGCCATTGTGAATAATTTGCCATGATATTATCAAGCAATTTGGTGGCTTCACCCAAAGTAATTTCCATAAAAGTACCACCCGCGGCGGAATCTAAAAGATTACGAGAAACAAAATTCAACTCCGCATAAAATTTTTGTATGATCATCCAAAGATTTAACCCATGAGTTGGGCAATTCCTTAGCATCATTTTCATCCTTTCCCAAGATTGTGCAACATGCTCATGTTAAAGTTGCTTGAAATTCATGATCTGGGTTCTAAGGGAAATAATTTTTGCGGGCGGAAAATACTTAGTTATAAAAGCATCTTTGCACTTATTCCAAGAATCAATACTATTGCGAGGCAAAGAAGAGAACCAAATTTTTGCAGAATCACGCAAAGAAAACAGAAATAATTTCATCTTGACTACATCATTGTCCACATCTTTTTTCTTTTGCATATCGCATAATTCCACGAAGGTATTAAGATGGGACGCGACATCCTCATTAGGAGTACCGGAAAATTGGTCTTTCATAACAAGATTCAGCAAAGCAGTATTAATATCACAAGTCTCTGCACTAGTGGCGGGAGGAGCAAGCGGAGTGCCAATAAAATCATTGTTGTTGGTATTTGAGAAATCACATAATTTGGTGTTCTCTTGAGTCATGATGACCACACAACAAGATTGCACTCAAAAACAGATCCGACAAGAAAACGGCGAATGGAAAAGGGATGCGAATAAAATGGCAAATATATGTGAAGTGGGGGAGAGGAAAACGAGAGGCAAATGGCAAATAATGTAAATTGCGAGGAGATGAAATTTGTGATTAGGAACCTAGTTATGTTGAAGATCCTCCCCGGCAACGGCGCCAGAAATTCCTTTTGATGTCGCTTGAATCTACGTCGGTATTTCCCCAAAGAGGAAGGGATGATGCAGCACAACGGCGGTAGGTATTTCCCTTAGATATGAAACCAAGGGTATCGAACCAGTAGGAGAACCAAGCAACACAACGTAAACAGCCCCTGCACACAAATAACACCACTCGCAAGCCATGTGTTAAAGGGGTTGTCAATCCCTTTCGGGGTACGGTGCCAGAAACGGTGTGTGGACGGGAGAAAGTTGTAATAGATTGAAATAATAGATCGCAAATAGAATAAAGTGCAGCAAAGTCTTTTTGTATTTTTGTTTAATAGATCTGAATAAAAGTGCAAAGGAAAAGTAGATTGCAAGCAAATATATGAGAAAGAAGACCCGGGGCCGTAGGTTTCACTAGTGGCTTCTCTCGAGAAAATAGCAAACGGTGGGTAAAAAACTTACTGTTGGGCAATTGATAGAACTTCAAATAATTATGACGATATCTAGGCAATGATCATTACATAGGCATCACGTCCGAGATTAGTAGACCGACTCCTGCCTGCATCTACTACTATTACTCCACACATCAACCGCTATCCAGCGTGCATCTAGTGTATTAAGTTCATAGAAAAATGGAGTAATGCAATAAGAACGATGACATGATGTAGACAAGATCCGTTTATCTATTGTGTTAGATATAGATCCCATCTTTTTATCCTTAGTAGCAACGATACATACGTGTCGGTTCCCTTTCTGTCAGTGGGATCAAGCACCATAATATTGAACCCCTACCAGGCACCTCTTCCCATTGCAAGATAAATAGATCAAGTTGGCTAAACAAAACCCAAATATCGGAGAAGAAATACGAGGCTATAAGAGATCATACATATAAGAGATAAAAAAAACTCAAATAAATTTCATGGATATAAAAAGATATAAATGATCATAAACTCGAACTTCATCAGATCCCAACAAACACACCGTAAAAAGAGTTACATCATATGGATCTCTAAGAGACCATTGTATTGAGAATTCAATGAGAGAGAGAGAAAGCCATCTAGCTACTAACTACGGACCCGAAGGTCTACAAAGAACTACTCACACATCATCGGAGAGGCACCAATGGAAGTGGTAAACCCCTCCGTGATGGTGTCTAGATTGGATCTGGTGGTTCTAGACTCTGCGGCAGCTGGATGAATATTTCGTCGACATCTCTAGGGTTTCTGGAATATTGGGGTATTTATAGAGCAAACAGGCGGTCCGGGGGGCACCCGAGGTGGGCACAACCCACCAGGGCGCGCCTGGGCCTCCTGGCGCACCCTGGTGGGTTGTGCCCTCCTCGGGACTCCCCCCAAGTGCAACCAGGGCCCAACTTCTTTCTTTTGGTCCATAAAATATCATCGTGATGTTTCGTTGCATTTGGACTCCATTTGATATTGATTTCCTGCGATGTAAAAAACATGGAAAAAACAACAACTGGTACTTGGCACTATGTCAATAGGTTAGTACCAAAATATGATATAAAATGACTATAAAATGATTATAAAACATCCAAGATTGATAATAAAATAGCATGGAACAATAAAAAATTATAGATACGTTGGAGACGTATCAGGATACATAAACAAATACCGTGTCCCTAGTGAGCCTCTACTAGACTAGCTCGTTGATCAAAGATGGTTAAGGTTCCTAACCATAGACATGAGTTGTCATTTGATAACGGGATCACATAATTAGGAGAATGATGTGATGGACAAGACCCATCCGTTAGCTTAGCATATTGATCGTTCAGTTTATTGCTATTGCTTTCTTCATGTCAAATACATATTCCTTCGACTATGAGATTATGAAATTCCCGGATACCGGAGGAATACCTTGTGTGCTATCAAACGTCACAACATAACTGGGTGATCATAATGGTGCTCTACAGCTATCTCCAAAGGTGTTTGTTGAGTTGGCATAGATCGAGATTAGGATTTGTCACTTCGAGTATCGGAGAGGTATCTCTGTGCCCTCTCGGTAATACACATCATAAGCTTGCAAGAAAATGACTAAGGAGTTAGTCAGAAGCTGATGTATTACGGAACGAGTAAAGAGACTTGCCGGTAACGAGATTGTACTAGGTATGAAGATACCGACGATCGAATCTCGAGCAAGTAACATACCGATGGACAAAGGGAATTACGTATGTTGCCACAACGGTTCGACCGATAAAGATCTTCGTAGAATATGTAGGATCCAATATGGGCATCCAGGTTCTGCTATTGTTTATTGACCGTAGAGGTGTCTCACACTACTGCAGGATGGCCCAAACGCGACACTACGATCAGAGACCCTTCGACGAAACTGTGTGCGATGCCATAATCGCAAATGGTGGTGTAAAAACCCATCAAAAAGGTGCAAAACGTTTGCGATGATGGATGCATCAAAAACGGTTCAGAATTTAGTTCCGTGTGCGATGCAGGGCATACGGTTCAGCTCAATTAAGTTTTTGGGATGAGGAGGAACAAAAGAAATGGGCAGCCAGATGAAGGCGTGTGCGATATACAACATACGGTTCACTGGGATGAACTGTGTGATCAGGCAACACAATGGAAACGGTGCAACTGAACAAGATGTGTGTGATACGCGGAAAACAGGTCCGTAATAAAAAATGTGTGCGAAGACCAATAATAACATAGACGATTGCTGCTAATAAGTCGTGTGAATTGCTCTGTCTACAGTAGAATAACATCCAATTACATAAATGACTATACAGATCATTCGCACACACCTCAATAAACAATTGCATGCATTCTAAAGTAGGAGAAACGATCGTCTAGTCATCTACTTCTTATGATGCTCCCGCCACTGCTATGTGGCTCGATCCCTCGTCTGGGTCAGGATGAAGACAATTCCTCATGTCAATGATCCGCCTGTACATCTCGTAGCTTGTGTACGCATCCATGGCCGCGTACTTGACATGTTGTTCATCCAGTCTCTCATGCCACACACTGTGCCAGGCGTTCTTGTCCTTATTGCTCTCTTCCTTCATCTTCGCGTAGTAGGGGTCGATGATGGCCGAGGCGAGGTCAACCAGGGAGTTCAGTTTGTTTTTGTCGCTGCCCAAGACCTTGTAGTGGTGTTGGATGTTGACAAGATTCGGGCATTTCAAGTCTGAAACCTTGAGCGCTTTTAGATCGTTGGTGGTGTCCACCATAGCAAAACTGTAGTCGAAGCTGTTGATAAACCTGGAGAAATGCTCGCAAGGCCTTGTGGCAAGGTGGTAGTGGTAGATGAGGACATCATGTCTCACGCACAACTGGGCGACGACAACCTTCTGATCGTGCCCGGCACGATCGATGGTGTACTCGAGGTCGAAGCCGACCACTCGGTACTTGTCCTCGGCAAGGAACTGCTCCATAGTTTGGATGGAGCTCTCCACCGAGACCGGATCGTTCATTTACACCACCGAGAGGGCCTTCCCCCTCACGTGGGTGTCCACTATGTGATGTGTGGTGAACTGCCTGCCGTTGTCGTCGTCGGCTGCTTGGAGCGCCATTGGAGCCATGGGGAGCGCCATTGGAACCACTGGATGTCCTCTCTGTATGTGTCCTCGTGGGTGTGCTTATTTTGTCGTGTGAGACGAGAGATGAAGGTAAATGGCCGCAGGAATAAAAGGGGGCCAGGCGGCGTGAATTCTCGGTGCGTCCGCATGACAGTTTTTGCAGCGGGTAACTGCATCGTCCCGTCGCGCCCGGCGCAACCGCTTGCAGACGAACGTGCGTGATCATGCGCCGGCCCCAAACACTGGCAGCACGCATGGAGGGACGAGGGCAGAGCACCCGGAGGGACGCGGGAGCATAGTGCGCGCGGCGGCACGCGAGCAAAGCGCACCGCGGCCGCCTGAACCGCAAGCAACCACACGCATAGAGCAGTTGAACACGCAGGAAATGGTTGCCTACAAGCCGGCCAACAGGTGTGTCGTTGCGTAGAGGCGGCCGTGTGCTACCACCTCCGTCTAGTCTATAGTCTCCTTTATATTCTGTGCCATACTTTGCCCCCAAATTTAACCAACAAAATGTTAATGCATGTTCTAAAAATTATATAATTGGAAACTATGTTCAAATACAAATCCAACTATATAATCTTTGGCGACATGCATTCGTATTTTATTAGTTAAATCATACTTATAAACCAGGACGGTGGTATAGTAGGTAATTAAATCGCAAACGTTTTTTGTATTAACCGTATGTGTACGTGGCCTTTCGTCCTCCTCTCGCACGTCTTGTCACCCCGCTGCCGCAGACGGCTTACAGCGCAAGCTTGCGCAGTGCGCGGGGGTGTTCTTTTGGCCAAACAGTGGCGCCAATGAATCGTCGGTGAGCCCGTTCCCGCGCAACCTCGCAGGTTCCCGCGTAAGCTTCCCACCCAACTCGGTGAAATCCCCCAAAATCCCAATGCTTACCGGCCTGCTATAAAAACCCTCACGGCCGGCGAGTCCTGGGTCGCATTTTCCCCTCCCTCCCTGTAGCTTAACTCATCTACTTCTCCAACAATCGCCAATGGCACCAGTCCGTCGTCGTCGCTCAGCCACTCCGCCGTCATCAGAGGATAGCTCCAGCTCGGAGGATACACCAAGGCGGCAGCGCAGTCCCCGGCGTAGTGTAGTGCGCGTGGCGTCCTTGTTGGGTGCGCATGGAACACCCACCACACGTTCCGCTGCCGCTGCCCGTCAGCAGCTGTTACCGGCCGCTGGTGCCGCCACACCACCGTTGAAAGCGAGGGCCATCGCCCGCTCCGCCGCCGCGGCCCGAAGGCGGGAGGTGGCTGTCGTGGCCGCCATCCCACTGCCGGCCACTGTGGCCATCACCCGCTCCGCCACCATGGCCCGAGGGCGGGAGGTGGTGGTCGTGGCCGCCACCCCGTCATCGGCCGGCGTGGCCGCCAGCCCACCGTCGACCGCCGGGGCCATCACCCGCTCCGCCACCACCGCCCGAAGGCGGGAGGCGGAGGTGGATGCCCGCACGTGTGTCAGCGACCTTGCGCGCTACACCGAGTTCCTGCGGGAGGAGGAGGAGCGCCTCGTCGAGCATGCAAAGAGCCTTACCGCTGCCATGGCCGTGGCACACGCCGCCTCAGAGGCGAGGAATCAGGAGATCTACGAGGAGAACCACCGCTTCGAGAGGGGTCGTCTGGAGCGGCAGAGGGCATTCGAGGTGAGCGTTGTTGAAGTTGCAACAGCGGCATGCACCGTATTACGGTTGCCCAGCTTGTCGGTAGGCTCCTCCTCCTCCGCCTCTTACTGAGCGCGCTCGGCAGAGGAGAGGCAGCCAGAACTAGTAGTATGAGTAGTAGTAGTATTTACGGGCTATTATGTTCAGTTCATCTGACTATAGATGTGGTGGAACTATACAACGTACTTAAAATTAGCTAGTATATATAGTTGAACTAGCTATTTTAGTACGTGGTTGGCAACAATTGGGGAAAAGTTTGGTTGGTTCAGCTGTCGAGTTGAACTGTTTGTATAAATTAAGAACGACTGCTTAATGTATGAATGAAATCTATGCTTAATTACTGAATATTAGTTGCAAAAATTAGATACTGGTAGTGATTTTTAGCTTCATATTTGACAAATCGCACTGTTACAAGGATTGACAAATCTTACCAAATTGTTTGTACGTGGTTGCACACAAGTCATCCAAAACAACCGTTTGCGTTGAAGGGATGCACAAATCCAGTGCTGCTCTCACTTTGCATACGAGTGTTCTATCTAAAACGTTTGCGATCAAGAGCTGCAGAAATCCTGCTCGGCACATTTTCTCTAGGCTTCCTGGGGAAGCTGTCGGTTTGCATACGGGTGTTCTAACTAAAACGTTTGCGATGAGTGTTTTATATTTAAAAACCGAATTAAACTGTGGCTTGGGCACCATTAATGGAGAGGATGCGAGCAAGGCGGGCGGCCATGGAAGTCAAAGGGCTCGCTTCCCCATGAGCCTGCGTAGTGTATAGCTCGCACGCTTCCCGGTGAGCCTGCGCATTCGAGGACAGCTTGGCCTCTCGGTCAGCCCGTGCACCTGACGGCGCTCGCACGCCTCCCGTTCAGTCAAGGTCAAGCAGCTTTCCGCACGGCACCTCCTACAGCCATTAAAACCAAGACACGTGGCGTCACGTGAATGGTTAACAGAACGCACATGGTTTGAATTATACAATCATTTCAGATATTAAAGTGGCAGCTGTTTTTTCAAAATGCCTTTGTTGGCTGTCATTATTCGAGTGCGCCTTCTCAAAATGGACACGAAAAATACCACAGCATGTCGGGTGCCATTCCATGATAGAATGCCAAGTTTCATGAATTTCAGACAACTTTTGGATTTACTAGAATTTGAAAATAAAGTACTCAACGTTTTTCCGGCAATCAACGGTGCCCTGGTGTTTGAAATTCATTCCCATTTCTTGCATGTGACCTAAGAATGCACCCAAGGACACAGATTTGATTTTCAACCAATTTATATGCACTGGAGCATGTGCATGTAGTTCAAATTTGAATTATGCACATAAATGCATTGAAAACTCAGTTAATGCATAAAAATGTCCAAACGAACACCAAGAAATCACAAAAATTGACACAACACTCCTGTTGTTGTATGTTGACACGAGAAATTTTTTGAAAGCAATAAGAGGCAATGGAAATCATTTCGTCCCCAAAGGTAGGACGTTCCCTACCGAAACCATCATGCTTGTTGTGAGAAGCTCTGGTTTGTGAGAAGCATATACCCAAACCTGCCCCAAATGAGATAAAAAATTTACCACGGCATGTTGATGCCGCTCCATGATAGCATGCCAAGTTTGATGAATTTCAGACGAGTTTTGGATTTACTATAATTTAAAAACCAGGCATCTCAATGTTTTGCCGCAATCAATGGTGCCCTTGTGTTTGAAATTCATTCCCATTTCTTGAATGGGACCTAAGCATGCACCCATGGACACATATTTGATTTTTCAACCAATTTATATGCACTGGAGCATGTGCATGTAGTTCAAATTTGAATTATGCACATAAATGCATTGAAAACTCAGTTAATGCATAAAAATTTCCAAACGAACCCCGAAAAATCACAAAAATTGACACAACACTCCTGTTGTTCTATGTTGACACGAAAAAAATTGGAAGCAATAAGAGGCAATGGATATCGTTTCGTCCCCAAAGGTGGGACGTTCCCTACCGAAACCATCATGATTGTCGTGAGAAGCTCTCGTTTGTGAGAAGCATATACCCAAACCTGCCCCAAATGGGATAAAAAATTTACCACGGCATGCTGGTGCCGCTCCATGATAGAATGCCAAGTTTCATGAATTTCAGACAAGTTTTGGATTTACTAGAATTTAAAAATAAAGTATCTCAATGTTTTGGCGGCAATCAACGGTGCCCTGGTGTTTGAAATTCATTCCCATTTCTTGCATGGGACCTAAGCATGCACCCATGGACACAGATTTGATTTTTCAACCAATTTATATGCACTGGAGCATGTGCATTTAGTTCAAATTTGAATCATGCACATAAATGCATTGAAATCTTAGTTAATGCATAAAAATGTCCAAACGAACCCCGAAAAATCACAAAGATTGACATTCATTCCCATTTCTTGCATGGGACCTAAGCAGGCAACCAAGGACACGGATTTGAATTTTCAACTAATTTATATGCATTAGACCATGTGCCTGTAGTTCAAATTTGAATTATGCACATGAATGCATAGAAAACTCAGTTAATGTATAAAAATGCCCAAGCGAACCCAAAAAATCCCAAAAATTGACACAACACTCCTGTTGTTCTATGTTGACATTAGGAAAAAAATTTGAAATCGAGAAGAGGCAACAGATATTGTTTCGTCCAGAAAGGTGAAACGTTCCCTACCAAAACCATCACACTTGTTGTGAGAAGCTCTGGTTTATGAGAAGCTTATACCCAAACCTGCCCCAAATGGGACATAATTTTTACCACGGCATGTTGATGCCACTCCATGATAGCATGCCAAGTTTCTTGAATTTTGGGCAAATTTTGGATTTACTAGAATTACAAAAGCAAGTACGTTGACGTTTGTCGGAGAGCCACAGTGCCGTGGTGTTCGAATTTCATCCCCATTTCTTGCATGGGAGATAAGCATAAACCCATGGACACATATATGATTTTACAATCCATGTTGGTGCACCGGAGCATGTGCATGTAGTTTCATTTTGAATTGTGCACCTGAAATGGCTATAAAACCAATTTAATGTATAAAATGTTCAAACGAACCCTGAATAATTCCAATTCTTTTACGAAAACATATAGTTTCATGTTCACTCCAGATAAAATGTCTAGCAATTCAAACACCGTCCATTGCCGTTGTGACCCCATTATGTAATTCAAATCAAGATGAAAAATCAAGTAGATCGCACACAGTTTATTTTCACCAACCATGTGAGATGCAGCACAAAATATCCTGGAGCACCGTCGGTGTATTGTATGCCTATGGCTTATGCGAGAAGGTGCATCGGCTATAGTCCATAGCCAGTGTATCAAGCACACCAGCTCACTCCCCAAATATCATTTCACTGTTCAATCGTCGCCGGTGAAAGATGGGCACGTGGACCCGCGTCGTGAGGGCAACTTTGATGGCCCAGTCCGGCGAGAGAGCGGTCGCAGCCGCCATGCGCGTGCTAACAAGGTGCATGAGCGCGGCCGTGATAATCCACAAGTATAGGGGATGAATTGTATCCTCTTTCAGTAAGTAAGAGTGTCGAACCCAACGAGGAGCTAAAGGTAGAACAAATATTCCCTCAAGTTCTATCGACCACCGATAGAACTCTACGCATGCTTAATGTTCGCTTTACCTAGAACAAGTATGAAACTAGAAGTACTTTGTAGGTGTTGTTGGATAGGTTTGGAAGATAATAAAGAGCACGCAAATAAAAACTAGGGGCTGTTTACATAAAGGAACAATAAAGTTAGTATAGCGAGTGTGGAAAAGTGGTGGTAGGAGTTGCGGAATTTTCCCTAAGCAATTGACTACTTTACTAGACCGATAGCAAGTTTTATGTGGGAGAGGCCACTGCTAGCATGTCATCCCTGACTTGGAATTCTATGCACTTATGATTGGAACTATTAGCAAGCATCCACAACTACTAAAGTTCAGTAAGGTAAAACCCAACCATAGCATTAAGATATATTGGTCCTCCTTCAATCCCGTATGCATCAATTTCTATGCTAGGGTGAAGCTTCTGTCACTCTTGCCCTCCAATACATAGTCCTATCAACTTATATACAACTAACCCTAGGGTGTGATCCACGCGTGCGCTCATATGATGGGCACCAAAGGACAGCAACATAACCACAAGCAAATTAAACCAATCATAGCAATTCACCAATTACCGATAGGACAACGAAAATCTACTCAAACATCATAAGATGGCAACACATCATTGGATAATAATATGAAGCATAAAGCACCATGTTCAAGTAGAGGGTACAATGGGTTGCGGGAGAGTGGACTGCTGTAGATAGATGGGGGAAGGTGATGAAGATGTTGGTGAAGATGACGGATATGTTGGTGTAGGTTGCAGTGACGATGATGGCCCCGGTGGCACTCCGGCGCCACCGGAAGCGAGGGGGAGAGATCCCCCTCCTTCTCCTTCTTCCTTGGCCTTCTCCCTAGGTGGGAGAAGGGTTCTCCCTCTGGTCCTTGGTCTCCATGGCATGGGAGGGGCGAGAGCCCCTCCGAGATTGGATCTGTCTCTCTGTCTCTCTCTGTTTCTGTGCTCCCTGATTCTGGCCTTTCACCGTTTCTTATATTCCCGGAGATTCGTAACTCCGATTGGATTGAAATTTGAACACAGTTTTTATCTGTATATTGGCTTTCTTGTGGCGAAAGAAGGGCACCAACCGCCTTACGGGATGGCCACGAGGGTCAGGGGCGCGCCCACCCCCCTGGAGCACGCCCCCTGACTCGTGGCCCCCTCGGGCATCGTCTCGCGTTGATTCTTCTTCCCAAAAATCACATATATTCCAAAAAAATCTCCATCAGTTTTTATCCCGTTTGGACTCCGTTTGATATGGATTTTCTGCGAAACAAAAAACATGCAACAAACAGGAACTGGCACTGGGCACTAGATCAATATGTTAGTCCCAAAAATAGTATAAAAAGTTGACAAAAGTATGTAAAAGTTGTAGAATATTGGCATGGAACATTAAAAAATTGTAGATACGATGGAGACATATCAGCATCCCCAAGCTTAATTCCTGCTCGTCCTCAAGTAGGTAAATGATAAAAAAGATAATTTTTGATGTGGAATGCTACCTAGCATAATCTTGATCATGTAATCTAATCATGGCATGAATATTAAGACACGAGTCATTCAAAGCAATAGTCTATCATTTGACATTAAGACAATAATACTTCAAGCATACTAATAAAGCAATCATGTCTTTTCAAAATAACATGGCCAAAGAAAGTTATCCCTACAAAATCATATAGTCTGGCTATGCCCCATCTTCACCACACAAGATATTCAAATTATGCACAATCTCGATGACAAGCCAAGCAATTGTTTCATACTTTTGACGTTCTCAAACCTTTTCAACTTTCACGCAATACATGAGCGTGAGCCATGGACATAACACTATAGGTGGAATAAAATATGATGGTGGAGGTTGTGTGGAGAAGACAAAAAGGAGAAAGTCTCACATCGACGCGGCTAATCAACGGGCTATGGAGATGCCCATAAATTGATGTCAATGTGAGGAGTTGGGATTGCCATGCAACGGATGCACTAGAGCTATAAGTGTATGAAAGCTGAAATTGAAACTAAGTGGGTGTGCATCCAACTTGCTTGCTCATGAAGACCTAGGGCATTTGAGGAAGCCCATCGTTGGAATATACAAGCCAAGTTCTATAATGAAAATTCCCACTAGTATATGAAAGTGATAACTCAAGAGACTCTCTATATGAAGAACATGGTGCTACTCTGAAGCACAAGTGTGGTAAAAGGATAGTAACATTGCCCCTTCCCTCTTTCTCTCTCATTTTTTTGTTTTCTCTTTTTTTTGTGGGCTTCTTTGGCCCCCCTTTTTTTATTTTGGCTTCTTTGGCCTCTTTTTTTTAATAACCTCACATGGGACAATGTTCTAATAATGATGATCATCACACTTTTATTTACTTACAACTCAATATTACAACTCGATACTAGAACAAAATATGACTCTATATGAATGCCTCTGGCAGTGTACCAGGATGTGCAATGATCTAGCATAGCAAAGATATCAAAAAACAGACAAGCCATGAAAACATCATGCTAGCTATCTTACGGTCATGCAAAGCAATATGACAATGAATGCTCAAGTCATGTATATGATGATGATGGAAGTTGCGTGGCAATATATCTCAGAATGGCTATGGAAATGCCATGATAGGTAGGTATGGTGGCTGTTTTGAGGAAGATATAAGGAGGCTTATGTGTGATAGAGCGTATCATATCATGGGGTTTGGATGCACCGGCGAAGTTTGCACCAACTCTCGAGGTGAGAAAGGACAATGCACGGTACCGAAGAGGCTAGCGATGATGGAAGGGTGAGAGTGCGTATAATCCATGGACTCAACATTAGTCATAAAGAACTCACATACTTATTGCAAAAATCTTAGTCATTGAAACAAAGTACTATGTGCATGTTCCTAGGGGAATATATTGGTAGGAAAATACCATCGCTCGTCCCTGACCACCACTCATAAGGAAGACAATCAATAAATAAATCATGCTCCGACTTCATCACATAACGGTTCACCATACGTGCATGCTACGGGAATCACAAACTCCAACACAAGTATTTCTACAATCCACAACTACCCACTATCTTGACTCTAATATCACCATCTTTATATCGCAAAACTATTGCAAGGAATCAAACATATCATATTCAGTGATCTACAAGTTTTATGTAGGATTTTATGACTAACCATGTGAATGACCAGTTCCTGTCATCTCTCTAAATAGATATAAGTGAAGCAAAAGAGTTTAATGCTTTCTACAAAATATATGCCCACGCTCTAACAAATATAAGTAAAGCAAAAGAGCATTCTACAAATGGCGGTTTTCTATGTGTAGGGAAACAGGCAATCCATACTTCAAATGATATAAGTGAAGCACATGAAGCATTCTATAAAGCCATACTCAAAAGATATAAGTGAAGTGCAATGAGCATTCTATAAATCAACCATGGACTATCTCATACCAGCATGGTGCATCAAAGAAAAGTGAAAACTAAATGCAAACGACGCTCCAAGATTAGCACATATCACATGAACGAAACGAGACCGAAAACATACCCATACTTGTTGAAGAAAGATGGGATGCCTTCCGGGGCATCCCCAAGCTTAGACGCTTGAGTCTCCTTCAATATTTACTTGGGGTGCCTTGGGCATCCCCAAGCTTGAGCTCTTGCCTCTCCTCTTTCTCCTCACATCGAGACATCCTCGATCTTCGAACACTTCATCCACTCAAAACTCAACAGAAAGTTCGGTAAGATCCGTTAGTATAATAAAGCAAATCACTACTCTAAGTATTGTTGCGAACCAATTCATATTTTGTTTTTGCATTTTAGCTACTCTAATATAACTTTTCCATGGCTTAATCCACTGATAGAAATCGATAGTTTCATCAAAACAAGCAAACAATGCATCAAAAACAGAATTTGTCTTAAACAGGACAGTCTGTAGTAATCTGAACATTCACCATACTTCTGGTACTCCAAAAATTCTGAAAAAATTAGGAACAATAAACATTTTGTATATAAAGACAGTGCAAAAAGTTTCAGAACCGTTCGACGTTCCAGTAAAAAATTGTAAAATCGCGCACTACAGCCGAAGTTTCTGTTTTGCACCGCACCAACCAACAAGCAATGTAAACATCCTAAAGGCAAATCTTGGCACTTATAAAACAATGGAATTGTACAAGGGGATAATTATTTTTGTTGAAAAGTTTCTGTAATCAAGATTCACAAAGTTTCTATGAGCATGAATAAAGTTCAAGGAGCTCCCCCACTTCAACAATGCTTGTCTCTCTCACTTTCACTTTCCTTTTTGAAACTTTTTGGGTTCCCCTCTATATATTTTTTTAAACTTTATAAAAGCACTCAACAGAAATAAATAACTCTCTAAAACTTCCGGGTTGTCTCCCTGGTAGCGCTTTCTTTAAAGCCATTAAGCTAGGCATATAGTGCTCAAGTAATGGATCCACCCGGATCCCGAGGTATATCAAAGCCAATTTTAATTAACAATGATTTGTAATTTAGTAGTGAGCACAAAGTAACATATATCATGTAATGACCAAGTCTAACTCTCTTCCTATGCATCGGCATGTCATAAAAGAACAATTAACGCACACAAAGTAAGGGCCAATACATAGCATAAGCAGTTTCTTGCAATTTTATCGTGTGGGAAACATAGAGAGGTGGAGATATAGTTCCTCTCTCATAATAATTGCAAGTAGGAGCAGCAAGCACATGCATATTATATCTATCAAAATCATGTGTAGTAGTAAAACGCAACCCATCAATATAATCCTTAATAAGGACAAACTTCTCCGATATAGTGTAGTCGGGAGAATTCAAAAAGATAATAGGACTATCATGCATGGGTGCAATAGCAACAATTTCATGTTTAACATAAGGAACTATAGCACGTTCATCTCCATAAGCATAATTCATATTGGCATCTTGGCCACAAGCATAGCAAGCATCATCAAAAAGGGATATTTCAAAAGAATCAACGGGATCATAACAATCATCATAGCATTCATCCTTCGGTAAGCACGAATGGAAATTAAACAATGTATGAGTTGAAGAGTTACTCTCATTAGAGGGTGGGCACGGGTAGCTAATCCGCTCTTCCTCCTTTTGTTCTTCGCTCTCCTCCTCATCTTTTTCATCCAATGAGCTCACAATTTCATCAATTTCTTCTTCCATAGACTCCTACAAAATATTAGTCTCTTCTTGGACAATGGAGGAGTCCTCAGTATGTGGTTCAACATAGGCATTAGAAGCATAATTATCGTAACAATATTTAAGTATGGCAAAATTTTCAGATTTGTAAAGAGTACATCATACGTTTCAATCAAAGAAGCAATTTCATAAGCACCCTTAAAAGCAACAAATTCTTCAATTTGTTGAACATCATAGTAATTATAAACACCCTTATCATATGAAGATATGATTCCATTATCACTAAACGAACATTGGTAGGGAAGGTGTTTCTTAGGGTCTTCAGAACAACAAGTAAAATCATATATTTCACATAAATTCCAAGCATAGCACTACAAACGATGAATTTGATCCAGTAAAAGTTTCCCTTTTTCAGATATGCGGTGTCGCACATAACAAGCATGCTCATCTAAAGATTTGCCCTCAACTAAGCTAGTTGGGGTTTCAGCCCGAGCACATAGGGATCGAAGATGATCCAAGTAAAAAGCTTCAGGAGTGTGATAGATTTTGAGTGGTTCTTCAACCATTGGGGCAGTAGATACAACTATTTTTTGGTATTTTGCGTTTCCTACCCATAACTAAAGGTAGAAAACAAGAGCACAAAATAAAAACTACTTAGTGATAAAGCAAACAAGCACACACGAGAATATTAACCCCACACTATAACCCCCCGGCAACGGCGCCAGAAAAAGGTCTTGATAACCCACAAGTATAGGGGATCAATTGTAGCTTCTTTCGATAAGTAAGAGTGTCGAACCCAACGAGGAGCTAAAGGTAGAACAAATATTCCCTCAAGTTCTATCGACCACCGATACAACTCTACGCACGCTTAACGTTCGCTTTACCTAGAACAAGTATGAAACTAGAAGTACTTTGTAGGTGTTGTTGGATAGGTTTGCAAGATAATAAAGAGCGCGTAAATCAAAACTAGGGGCTGTTTACATAAAGGAATAATAAAGTTAGTATAGCGAGTGTGGAAAGTGGTGGTAGGAGTTGCGGAATTGTCCCTAAGCAATTGACTACTTTACTAGACCGATAGCAAGTTTTATGTGGGAGAGGCCACTGCTAGCATGTCATCCCTGACTTGGAATTCTATGCACTTATGATTGGAACTATAAGCAAGCATCCGCAACTACTAACGTTCCTTAACGTAAAACCCAACCATAGCATTAAGATATATTGGTCCCCCCTTCAATCCCGTATGCATCAATTTCTATGCTAGGTTGAAGCTTCTGTCACTCTTGCCCTCCAATACATAGTCCTATCAACATACAACTAACCCTATGGTGTGATCCACGCGCGCGCTCATATGATGGGCACCAAAGGACAACAACATAACCACAAGCAAATTAAACCAATCATAGCAATTCACCAATTACTGATAGGACAACGAAAATCTACTCAGACATCATAGGATGGCAACACATCATTGGATAATAATAAAGCATAAAGCACCATGTTCAAGTAGAGGTTACAACGGGTTGCGGGAGAGTGGACCGCTATAGTTAGATGGGGGAAGGTGATGAATATGTTGGTGAAGATGACAGAGGTGTTGGTGTAGATCGCGGTGAGGATGATGGCCCCGGTGGCACTCCGGCGCCACCGGAAGCGAGGGGGAGAGAGCCCCCCTCCTTGTACTTCTTCCATGGCCTTATCCCTAGGTGGGATATGTAACATCCCAAAATTCTAAATTTTGGAATGTTATATTAAATAGATAGTTTTGATTGTTTGTTTGGTTGTGGTGTGAATGATTGATTGAAAGTGAGTGAAATTGAAACTTTTGAAAGTTAAATGAGAGGGAATAAATGACTTTCCCAAACTTTCATTTATGCATTTATGATCTCCATGCATTCAAATTCTTTTCAACTACAAAACCCTTGAGTGAAGATGATATGACTTCTTCCATTTAATTAAATGAAAAGGGGTATTTGAAAATATTTGAATTTCATTTGGAACTATTTTCAAATTCAAAAACTTTAAGCAACTCAATGATTTTCATGAGAGAAGATAAAATGACTTCTTCAAACCATATGAAATATGAGTTGGAAGTTTAAAAGAATCAAATATAAAGTCCTTTTGAAATTATTTTCAATTAGGAGTTATTTGGGTTACGCAAATTATTTTTCTCCAAAAATAAAATATATGGAAATTAGGGTAAAATGATTCCCTACATCAGAAAATTGGAGAGAAATAAATTTGAATTAATTTTGGTTATTTTTAAAATGATTTTTTTGGGATTTATTGGACCAGTAGCACTCTTTGCTTTATTTAATTTTTTGTGGAATTTATTTGCCACTGAAAATATGTTCATAGTTTGGGAAATATTTTTCTGAAAATTTTGATATATAATATGCCTATAGTAGTTTTTATTTTATATGATTTATTTTTATTCTTATTGTCTGTTTCAAAAAAAAGTTTAAAGAAAAAAAACATCTTTGAACAGTGCCAGGCCGAAGCCCGGCCCTGCTCTCTCTCTCTCTCCGCCCCACGGCCCAGCGAGCCGAATCGACCCATGGCCTCTCTCCCTCGCGCGAACCGCCTCCGCCCCGGTCGCCCGTTCTCTCCCTCTCTCTCCTGCGGACACCGACAGGCGGGCCCCGCGTCTTCTTCCTCCTCCCGCAAGGCAGCAGGAGTCCTGCTCCTGTACACCGACGCCGGCCGACGCCGGCCGACGCCGAGTCCGCCCTGGACTCTCCTCTTCGCCTTGCCCCTCGCCCACGCCTCGCCCCTTCATAAATCCTCGACCCCGGCCCCGTTTTCCTCCTCAAACCGCAGCCACCACCTCCCCTATGCGCGCAAAACCTCACCGAAGTTGCGAGCTCCGCCAAGATCTGCCGCCGTTGCTCCGCGCTCCACCGCCGCCTACGCCCGATGCCGCCACCACCATCGGAGTCCCCTCGTCGCGCCACGCCTCCCCGTGGTTTCGCCTGAGCTGGAGGACCACCAGAGAGCCCACCCCAACAACCCCGATGCTGCTGCCATCTCCTTCTCCGGCGACGTCGACACCCACCGTGGTAAGCCGTCGTTCCCTCTCGTCCGTCCGATCCTAGATCTAGGGCTGCGATTAAATCTAGTAGTTTTTTCTTCCGAACCGGTATGCACTAAGTAGTGGACGTTCGCTCGATTAGCCTCGCAGGGAACGGTTTTCAGCCTGTAGTTTTGCGCCACGTGGCCAGGGACCTAGTTGTAGTTTTGTTTCTTTCAGTTTAGCCCCTGGTTTTCAATCCCTCACAACTTTTTACTTGTTAGTCCAAATTCAATGAAACCAACGCCAAATTCTTCATTATGATCCCCTCCATCCAGTAAAACAACTTAAACATACTTTTGAAAGTTCTAAATTTGAATTCAAACAGATTTGTATTCAAACTGCTTTTGTTCGTAACTTGAGTTTCGTAGCTCCGTTTGAGTTGATTCTTTTTGCAAATCGAAGCTCTTGCCCTAAATTTTATGATAATGCCAAATTCATTTAATTTTGGTACTGTTAGAAATTGTTTTATGTTGCAAGAGTAAATTGCTTGTTTTCGAAGTTTTCGAGATCTTTTCTTCGATTCTTTTGCATGAGTGCTTAGGTATGCAATTGCTTGCTTATGATAGATTGACCGGAGTGTGACGAGTAGAACTATCAGGAGTTTGCGAATCATCTTCATCAACAGTACAAGGCAAGTTCACACTTTGATCATATCCCTTTCATACCCAGTTTTTATGCATTAGTTTCACCCTCAAACATTGCATGAGTAGGATCTGATTAACATGTGGCTTTTGGGAAGTAGTTGATGAGGTAGGAACCCATTGTCTTGCATTCAAACCCAGGGTGTTACTACGTTATGCTTATACTGCTATGCTATGCTCGTAGACGTGGTTTGGTTTGAGTGTATTCCATGACAGTTGTGAGATTGTTTACTTAATGGTTCAACTTAAGGTGGCAACTTTAATACACATCTGGGTGGATTGGTAGGGGCACCCTGGGGATATACCAGTGGACTTGCCCGGACACCTGGGGATATACCAGTGTTGTCCTAGGAGATCCCGGGGATATACCGTGTGATCATCCTATGGTTCGCCACCTAGGCTCAAAGGGATCATAAGATTATTCATGCTAGAAACTTCCGTGTGCAGCCACAAGCTATTATGGGCTCTAGCATAGTTGAGTATGTTGCATGACCTCTTCCAGTGGTAGGCTAGCAGATGTAGGGGATGTAGGTTGGTACTGTCTACCCGGGGTTAGAGTTAATGCTTCTGAAAGACTGTGTCTCGGTCATCCGTTTCTCAAACACCATGTAGTGCGAGAAATCCAACGGAGGAGATCGAGTCTTGTGGGAAAAGTGCACAAACCTCTGCAGAGTGTACAATCTAATCATGGTTAGCCATGTCCCCGGTTATGGACATCTTGAGTATCTGGTTCTTGGATTATCATACGGATCTAATCACTCTAAATTAATTTGTTGGGTTGATAATTACTTTTAATTGGGATTGAAATGGGCTTACCATTCTCAATGTTTGTTCAACTACCATGATAGTTAAATAAATTATATTCCTTTGCAGTAGGGAAACATTGGCTTTTCACAAAAACTTTATAACCGTAGAGCCTCCACCAG
The DNA here is from genome assembly GCF_018294505.1 of Triticum aestivum. Classification (NCBI taxonomy): domain Eukaryota; kingdom Viridiplantae; phylum Streptophyta; class Magnoliopsida; order Poales; family Poaceae; genus Triticum; species Triticum aestivum. Next base: position 99,730,603 of record NC_057799.1, read on the forward strand.
CCATATATGCATGCGGTGATAACTATTATTCATCATTATCCTATGGTGTGAATTTGCTAGTACATTCAATGTACTGACCCTTTGTGGCTGCAACCTCTCATGTTGCAGGAATCTTACGATGAGTAAGTGATATGTTACGGTTATGGTTTCTACACTCAACTTTGTCGTTGGTGTTGATGGGAATCCACAACCTTGTTGTTACTTCCGCAATTTGGATTGAGGTAATAGTATTTACGTTACTTTATACATGTGATTTACCTCTGTTATAAATCCTTGAGTACTGTGTGTGTCAGCATACTGATCCAGGGATGACACTTAAGCATAGAGACTTGATCCATTTGGGTCGGGTCGCTACAGGAGAAGGGTTCTCCCTCTGGTCCTTGGTCTCCATGCCATGGGAGGGGCGAGAGCCCCTCCGAGATTGGATCTGTCTCTCTGTCTCTCTCTATTTCCGCGCTCCCTGATTCTGGCCTTTCACCATTTCTTATATTCCCAGAGATATGTAACTTCGATTGGATTGAAATTTGAACACGATTTTTATCCAGATATTGGCTTTCTTGCGGCGAAAAAAGCGCACCAACCGCCTTACGGGGTGGCCACGAGGGCCAGGGGCGGGCCCGCCCCTGGGGCATGCCCCCTGCCTTGTGGTCCCCTCGGGCATCGTCTCGCGTTGATTCTTCTTCCCAAAAATCACATATATTCCAAAAAAATCTCCGTCGGTTTTTATCCCGTTTGGACTCCGTTTGATATGGATTTTCTGTGAAACAAAAAACATGCAACAAACAGGAACTGGCACTGGGCACTAGATCAATATGTTAGTCCCAAAAATAGTATAAAAAGTTGCCAAAAGTATGTAAAAGTTGTAGAATATTGGCATGGAACAATAAAAAATTATAGATACGATGGAGACGTATCAGGCCACAATCTGCGAACGGGAGGCAAAGGCAGCCCAAACGGCCGCTGTTGCTTCTCAGGTGGAGGCAGCAACATCTGCCTCGGGGATAGCAACTGGCGAGAGCGGCACAGCAGCTGTCCGTTCCACAGCGGCGGCCTTAGCCCTGATGGAGGCGGCCCACGACCATGTTAAGGCCGCCCACGTCCAGCTCTAGGCGGTCACCGCACAAATCGAACGAAGCTTCTCTTCCAACGGTCGACAACCCACGGCCGAAGAGCTGGCAATCGCCGAGAGCGTTCGAGCAGCCGTCCTTTCCTCCGCGGCATACCTTGCAACGACGGAGCCCGTCCAAGCCCAGATCACGTCCGCCCACGCCCAGCTCGTGGCGGCCTTTTCCAAAGAGATGGCTGCTACCTCTTGAGCACTGCGTTGGTTTTCCCTTGAAGAGGAAAGGGTGATGCAGTAAAGTAGCATAAGTATTTCCCTCAGTTTTTGAGAACCAAGGTATCAATCCAGTAGGAGGCCACACTCAAGTCCCACGCACCTACACAAACAAATAAGAACCTCGCAACCAACACGTTAAAAGGGTTGTCAATCCCTTCACGGTCACTTACGAGAGTGAGATCTGATAGAGATGATAAGATAATATTTTTGGTATTTTTATAATAAAGAGAAAATAAATATTGCAAAGTAAAATAAACGGCGCCAGAAATAGCTTGTTGTCGGGAGATTAATATGATAAAAGATAGACCCGGGGGCCATAGGTTTCACTAGTGGCTTCTCTCAAGAGCATAAGTATTAAGGTGGGTAAACGAATTACTATCGAGCAATTGATAGAATTGAGCATAGTTTTGAGAATATCTAGGTATGATCATGTATATAGGCATCACGTCCGTGACAAGTAGACCGACTCCTGCGTGCATCTACTACTATTACTCCACACACCGACCGCTATCCAGCATGCATCTAGAGTATTAAGTTCATAGGAACGGAGTAACGCTTTAAGCAAGATGACATGATGTAGAGGGATAAACTCATGCAATATGATATAAACCCCATCTTTTTATCCTCGATGGCAACAATACAATACGTGTCGTTTCCCTTGCTGTCACTGGGATCGAGCACCGCAAGATTGAACCCAAAGCTAAGCACTTCTCCCATTGCAAGAAAGATCAATCTAGTAGGCCAAACCAAACTGATAATTCGAAGAGACTTGCAAAGATAACCAATCATACATAAAAGAATTCAAAGGAGATTCAAATATTGTTCATAGATAAACTTGATCATAAACCCACAATTCATCGGATCTCGACAAACACACCGCAAAAGAAGATTACATCGAATAGATATCCAAGAGAATCGAGGAGAACTTTGTATTGAGATACAAAGAGAGAGAAGAAGCCATCTAGCTAATAACTATGGACCCGAAGGTCTGAGGTAAACTACTCACACATCATCAGAGAGGCTATGGTGTTGATGTAGAAGCCCTCCGTGATCAATGCCCCCTCCGGCAGGACGCCGGAAAAGGCCCCAAGATGGGATCTCACGGGTACAGGGAGTTGCGGCGGTGGAATTAGGTTTTCGTGGTGCTCTTCGATGGTTTGGGGTACGTAGGTATATATCGGAGGAAGAAGTGGGTCCGTGGAGCCACGAGGGGCCCACAAGGGTGGAGGGCGCGCCCCCTGCCTCGTGGCCGCCTCGTCGGTTGCTTGACGTCCACTCGAAGTCCTCTGGATCATGTTTGTTCCAAAAATCATGTTCCCGAAGGTTTCATTCCGTTTGGACTCCATTTGATATTCTTTTTCTGCGAAACACTGAAATAGGCAAAAACAACAATTTGGGCTGGGCCTCCGGTTAATAGGTTAGTACCAAAAATAATATAAAAGTGTATAAATAAGCCCATTAAACATCCAAAACAGAATATATAATAGCATGCAATCTATATCAAGAACGATAAAATCTATGGGCACATAATTTCTATTTGCAACAATAAGAACATCATTGATTCTTCCCATAGGTTTCTTGATAGTGGAATCCACATGATGCAAGTTTAAAGAACAATCAAATTCACGGAAACCGAGCAAATCACATAAAGTTTTTGGAATCGTGGAAACACCACCCAAATCACACAAAGCATAGCATTCATGATATTTAATTTTAATTTTAATAGTAGGTTCCCACTCATCATAAAGTTTTCTAGGGATAGAAACTTCCAACTCAAGCTTTTCTTCATAAGATTGCATCAAAGCATCAATGATATGTTTAGTAAAAGCTTTATTTTGACTATAAGCATGCGGAGAATTTAGCACGGATTGCAACAAGGAAATACAATCTATCAAAGAGCAATTATCATAATTAAATTCCTTGAAATCCAAAATAGTGGGTTCATTGGTATCTAAAGTTTTAACCTCTTCAATCCCACTTTTAACAATTTTTGTATCAGGATCTAAAAACTCCAAATTTTTGGGACGCCTTCTAAATAAAGTTGACTCATCTCCAGTCCCATCATTACCAAGATTCATATTGCAAAACAAAGATTTAATAGGGAACACATCAATAACTTTTAGATCTTCATCTTTATTCTCATAAAAACTAGAAGAGCACGCTTTCACAAAGCAATCTTCCTTAGCATGCATTTTAGCGGTTCTTTCTTTGCACTCATCAATGGAAATTATCATGGCTTTGAGAGACTCATTGATATCATGCTTAGGTGGAATAGATCTAAGTTTCAAAGAATCAACATCAAGAGAAATTCTATCTACGTTCCTAGCCAACTCATCAACTTTAAGCAATTTTTCTTCAAGAAAAGCATTGAAATTCTTTTGTGAATTCATAAACTCTTTAACACTAGTCTCAAAATCAGAGGGCAACTTATTAAAATTTCCATAAGAATATTTGTAGGAATTACCATAATTATTAGAGGAATTACTAGGGAAAGGCCTAGGATTAAAGTTTCCTCTATACGCGTTATTACCAAAATTGTTCCTACCAACAAAATTCACATCCATAAATTCATCATTATTCTCAATCAAAGTAGACAAAGGCATATCATTAGGATCGGAAGAAACACTCTTATTAGCAAACAATTTCATAAGTTCATCCATCTTTCCACTCAAAACATTAATCTCTTCAATTGCATGCACCTTTTTACTAGTAGATCTTTCAGTGTGCCATTGAGAATAATTGACCATAATATTATCTAGGAGTTTGGTAGCTTCTCCTAAAGTGATTTCCATAAAAGTGCCTCCCGCGGCCGAATATAAAAGATTTCTAGAAGCAAAATTCAATCCGGCATAAATTTGTTTGTATAATCATCCACAAATTCAAACCATGAGTAGGGCAATTACGTATCATTAATTTCATTCTCTCCCAAGCTTGTGCAACATGTTCATTATCAAGTTGCTTAAAATTCAAAATATTGTTTCTAAGAGAGATGATCTTAGCGGGAGGAAACTACTTAGAGATAAAAGCATCTTTGCACTTATTCCAAGAATCAATACTATTTTTAGGCAAAGACGAAAACCAAGTTTTAGCACGATCTCTAAGCAAAAAAGGAAATAGCTTCAATTTAACAATATCATTGTCCACATCTTTCATCTTTTGCATGTCACACAAATCAACAAAGCTATTAAGATGGGTAGCGGCATCTTCACTAGGAAGGCCATCGAATTGATCTTTCATGACAAGATTCAACAAGGCAGCATTAATTTCACAAGATTCAGCTTCGGTAAGAGGAGCAATCGGAGTGCTAAGAAAATCATTGTTGTTGGTATTGGCAAAGTCACACAATTTAGTATTGTCTTGAGCCATCGTGACAAGCAAGCAATCCAACACACAACCAAACAAGAAGCGCGAACAGAAAAGAGGGCGAATAAAACGGCAAGGGTGAAGTGGGGGAGAGGAAAACGAGAGGCAAATGGCAAATAATGTAATGCGAGGGATAAGAGTTTGTGATGGGTACTTGGTATGTCTTGACTTGTGCGTAGACTCCTCGGCATCGGTGCCAGAAATCCTTCTTGCTACCTCTTGAGCAGTGCGTTGGTTTTCCCTTGAAGAGGAAAGGGTGATGCAGTAAAGTAGCGTAAGTATTTCCCTCAGTTTTTGAGAACCAAGGTATCAATCCAGTAGGAGGCCACGCTCAAGTCCCACGCACCTACACAAACAAATAAGAACCTCGCAACCAACGCGATAAAGGGGTTGTCAATCCCTTCACGGTCACTTACGAGAGTGAGATCTGATAGAGATGATAAGATAATATTTTTGGTATTTTTATAATAAAGAGAAAATAAAGATTGAAAAGTAAAATAAAGGGCACCAGAAATAGCTTGTTGTCGGGAGATTAATATGATAAAAGATAGACCCGGGGGCCATAGGTTTCACTAGTGGCTTCTCTCAAGAGCATAAGTATTACGGCGGGTAAACGAATTACTGTCGAGCAATTGATAGAATTGAGCATAGTTTTGAGAATATCTAGGTATGATCATGTATATAGGCATCACGTCCGTGACAAGTAGACCGACTCCTACCTGCATCTACTACTATTACTCCACACATCGACCGCTATCCAGCATGCATCTAGAGTATTATTCATAAGAACGGAGTAACGCTTTAAGCAAGATGACATGATGTAGAGGGATAAACTCATGCAATATGATATAAACCCCATCTTTTTATCCTCGATGGCAACAATACAATACGTGTCGTTTCCCTTGCTGTCACTGGGATCGAGCACCGCAAGATTGAACCCAAAGCTAAGCACTTCTCCCATTGCAAGAAAGATCAATCTAGTAGGCTAAACCAAACTGATAATTCGAAGGGACTTGCAAAGATAACCAATCATACATAAAAGAATTCAGAGGAGATTCAAATATTGTTCATAGATAAACTTGATCATAAACCCACAATTCATCGGATCTCGACAAACACACCGCAAAAGAAGATTACATCGAATAGATATCCAAGAGAATCGAGGAGAACTTTGTATTGAGATACAAAGAGAGAGAAGAAGCCATCTAGCTAATAACTATGGACCCGAAGGTCTAAGGTAAACTACTCACACATCATCAGAGAGGCTATGGTGTTGATGTAGAAGCCCTCTGTGATCAATGCCCCCTCCGGCAGGACGCCGGAAAAGGCCCCAAGATGGGATCTCACGGGTACAGGGAGTTGCGGTGGTGGAATTAGGTTTTCGTGGTGCTCTTCGATGGTTTGGGGTACGTAGGTATATATAGGAGGAAGAAGTGGGTCCGTGGAGCCACGAGGGGCCCACGAGGGTGGAGGGCGCGCCCCCTGCCTCGTGGCCGCCTCGTCGGTTGCTTGACGTCCACTCCAAGTCCTCTGGATCACGTTTGTTCCAAAAATCACGTTCCCGAAGGTTTCATTCCATTTGGACTCCGTTTGATATTCTTTTTCCGCGAAACACTGAAATAGGCAAAAAAACAGCAATTTGGGCTGGGCCTCCGGTTAATAGGTTAGTCCCAAAAATAATGTAAAAGTGTATATATAAGCCCATTAAACATCCAAAACAGAATATATAATAGCATGGAACAATCAAAAATTATAGATACGGTGGAGACGTATCAATGGCGGACGCGGATGGCGAGATGCTTGCCGAGTATGGTGCGATGGATGCCATGGATCCCCTTCCCCAGGAGACCGTCGGGTGCGAGCTGGACATGGAGGCGGCGGCGGAGATCGATGAGCACCAACCATAGTAGTACTCTTTGTTTTGTTTAATTAAGAGCGCCGGTCTTTAATTTGTTAGAGTGATGTTTTGGTCAGCTAGCTCTGTTTAATTGCTGAACTTGCTCGACTAAGAAGTGTGGGTGTGCTGTAGTCTCCTTTGTGTACCCAAATTATGCAATGACGTGGATGACCACTGTAACCATGGAAATTCGAACCAAAACTTTTGACGTTCAAACTCATCACACACGAGTGAAGCTATCTGAATCGTTTGTGATGTCCACATATCGTACACAGTTCTGAATAAGGGACCGTGTCCGATGACACTTTGCGCGCCAATTTTTTGGCTGAAGCGATTCCAAATTTTTGGCTTCTGCGGAAATATCTACCTCCCCGCCCCCTCCCCCTTACCAAAAGGCATATTTCCCCTCTTTCCGCCTTCCTTTCCAAGTTGAAACCTTCACTCCTTGCTTGCAGCGCCGCCTCCTCGTCGGTGACCCTCCTTCACGCTACTCGGCCTCGTCTATCACTAAAAAAAATACACTTCCGTGATGATACGTGTTTGTCACAGTAGGTCGCGCTTTTTGTCATGCATGTACATCCATGACAATTTTATGACAGAATCAAGATAGTCATACCTGTGTTGTCGTAGAAGTGTTCCATGACATTACCAAAATTATCATCACGGGAGTGTCCACTTCCATGATGATAAATCGCGCGTCATCGAAGTGCTTTCGTCAAGGGTGACCGACACGTGGCATCCACCGTAACGGAAAGCCGTTAAGCTACCGGGTCCGGTTTTGGATCCGATAACCTGTTAACAGCCCAGACCAATGGGGATTTTCAACGTGTAAAATCATCATTGGCAGGAGGAATCACGTGTTGCCTCACCGTTGGGACAGGTGTCATCTACTCATTGGACAGGAGGCGCCTATGATAGGTCGACACATGGCACGGCCCAACAGTGGCCCATTCCGATGAAAAAGGCCGGCCCAGTAAACATTAGCTGGCCGGCCCATATAAGGCCTACTTGTGTTAGGTCCATTTAAGCCCACGGCCCAGACGAGATGTGCCAATTCGGCCATCAACGACCCGTTAAAGATTTGACACCATTGCAGCCCATCGTCAGTTCGAGCCCATTAACAACCCGCTATATATTTGGGCTCAATATCGGCCCGATGAGATTTCGGCCTGTTAACGACCCATTCAATGGATCGGCCAATTTTCACGATGTACATCTTTCGGCCTTCTAGCGACCCATTTAAATGTTGGGCTAATTTCCGGCCCGGTGTGTCTTTCAGCCTGTTGACGGCCCATAAATCAGTTGGGCCATTTGTAGTCGGACCTGAGTTTCGGCCTTTTAGCGACCCATTTAAGTGTTGGGCCGATTTCCGGCCCGGTGTGTCTTTCAGCCTGTTGACGGCCCATATATCAGTTGGACCATTTGTAGTTGGACCTGAGTTTTGGCCTTTTAGCGACCCATTTAAGTGTTGGGCCAATTCCCGGCCCTGTGTGCCTTTCAGCCTGTTAACGGACCATAAATGAGTTGGGCCATTTGTAGTCGGACCTGAGTTTTGGCCTTTTAACGGCCCATGCCCTTCATGGTCCAATACCAGCCCGGTTTCTCTTTTGGCCTGCTAAAGGCCCACAACACAGTTGGGCCATTTACAATACAACCTGACTTTCGGCCTCTTAGCGGCCCATGCTCTTCATGGTCCAGTACAAGCCCACTATCTCTTTCGGCCTGCTAAAAGGACCACACAGTATAGTTGGGCCATATGTAGCCTGAACTTAGTAATGGCCTGTTAATGGCCCGTGAAATCAATTGGGCCCACCTGTTGCCCGCTTCGATGTCGGCCTGTTAACGACCCGGGAGTTAAGAGGGCCGACCATTAACTTCCGGCCTGATAACGGCCCATTAACTTAATGGGCCCACTAAAGTTCGTACAAGTATTTAGGCCAAATTAGATAATTTGAGCCCATTACGACGAGCAATTATGCACAGGACCAAAACCGATCAAGCAAAGGTACGGCATACAGGGGAAAACGTTGCACATCCAGCATATATTACATGAAATTACATCCACTGGGCAATCAAAGATTGATGCCAGTGCAAATAAATGAACAAAACCTAACGATCTACAACATCACAATCTGCAACCTCAGCACGGATGATGCCCATAAGCATGTGGGCAAGTTCTTGCTGCTTTGCTACACTGTCTCTGAAAACATTGATCAGTTGTTGTGTCGCACGACTCTGCACCTCTGATTCCTCCACCATTTCCATCATTGCTTCAGCCATTAGTTGGTTCACAAACATACATTTTTTCCGTTGCGTTCGAGACAGAGGATACTGAACAGATTCAGATGGCTATTTTGGCAGGCTTGTATTATTGATAGTGGAGAGTGTCTCGACCACTGCATCATAACATAAATTAGGAGGGGAACCAAACAGATTAATCATGAGTTATTGCCATATTACCTGGCCTAGATTTATTGGAAAGAAACAATGGGGTTGCCTTGCTGTTTTCAGAGTTTGTCTTCTTATCTTCAGCAGCATGCACCAAATTAACACACTAGCATTCTATCATTGGACAAGTCAGATAATAGGAAAGCAACATTGGCACAACGAATGTTTGGGCAACTAGCCAACACCAAATTAACACAATATGGCAAAGCTATCATCAGCCAGGTAAGGTAATACGAAAGCAACATTGACACAATGAATGAATGGGCAACCAGAGCAGCACTACAATTCAGTAATGTGCATGATATGAGATAGTACACTCATGCAGCTCAGTATGCAAAACTACCAGGCAATTTTCTTTACAAAAATCAACATTGGCGCCTTTAACATTTTGCTACAACTAATTTTAGATCAGATAAAGGTTGGATTCACGCCGATTGACAAAATACATGCTGATGTAAAATATAGTGATATACAATAGGTACTTACATCAGCATTGGAGCACAGAGAATTCCCGCAAGATATTTTCCTCGAATACAATCCCAATGAAGGAAGTCTTCTATCATTTAACATTATTTTCTAAAAGAGAGATGGGTAAGAAACATGTAGAAAATATGATCAGAATGCTATAAAATTTCATGATGCGAGGATACACACACGCTTCTTAGAATGGAGTTGACATTCTTTTGCTGGACTGGAGCGGACTAGTTCTTTGGCCACTGGAATCTGCTTATTATCAGTGGGAGTTGGGTTTCTCTGCGCTGGAGCAGTATCTATGAAAAATGGAGTTGGTTTATTAGCTCCTGGCATTTGGATCTTTTGCAAAGACCTGGTTTGTAACCCTTCAGATTCTAACATAGCCGTCTTCCCCTTGCATGCCTTATATAGAAGAATGGTGCTTCAATTATAAAACATGCTACAATAGAGATTGAATAGGTACTGAAGAATAGAAAGGCATGACATATTGACATGTATTCCCTCCATCTGGAAATAAATGGATGGGTCTAGGCGTATTTCAGTTCTAGATACATCCAGTTTTATCCATTTCTGCGACATGTAATCCGAACGGAGGGAGTATGATGTAAGAGCTAGGGATACGACAGGACAACACAGTAAAAAACACTGAAAACCCACTGCAGAACCAAAGTATTCAAACCCACTGATATGAGATAGTACACTCATGCAGCTCAGGATGCAAAACTACCAGGCAGTTTTCCTTACAAAAATCAACATTGTGGCCTTTAATCATACATTTTGCTACAACTAAATTTAGATCAGATAAAGGTTGGATTCACGCCGATTAACAAAATACATGCTGATGTAAAAATATAGTGATATACAACAGGTACTTACATCTGCATTGGAGCACAGAGAATTCCTGCAAGAATCTTTCCTCACAGACGATACCAGTGCAGAAATTCTTCTATCTGTTAAGCTTATTTTCTAAAAGAGAGATGGGTAAGAAACATGTAGAAAATATGATCAGCATGCTATAAAATTTCATGATGCAAGGATACGCACACGCTTCTTAGAATGGAGTTGACATATTTTTGCTGGACTGGAGCGGACTAGTTCTTTGGCCACTGGAATCTGCTTATTATCAGTAGGAGTTGGGTTTCTCTATGCGGGAGCAGAATCTATAAAAACTGGAGTTGGTTTATTATCTCCTGGCGTTTGGATCCTTTGCAAAGACCTGGTTTGTAACCCTTCAGATTCTAACATAGTCGTCTTCCCCTTGCATGCCTTGTATAGAAGAATGGTGCTTCAATTATAAAACATGCTACAGCAGAGAGATGGAATAGGTACTGAAGAATAGAAAGGCATGACATATTGACATGTATTCCCTCCATCCGGAAAAAATGGATGGGTCTAGGCGTATTTCAGTTCTAGATACATCCTTTTTTATCCATTTCGGCAACATGTAATCTGGATGGAGGGAGTATGGTGTAAGAGCTAGGGATACGACAGGACAACACAGTAAAAAAACACTAGTTGAATGTAAAACTTTATGCTAGCGGAATACGTACAGAAAAAACTAAGGCAACATACACGTGTATGATTGGGAAACTAAGATGGCATTGCAACAGAGCACTAGAACAACACTTCAATGTAAAAAAACATGGTATGGTAGACAGATGAAGTACATACTGATGAATAACAATGCATAAGATATTCAGAAGCATGATATCCAAATTAAGAAGATGGCATTGCGATAGAGTAGAATGACAGTACTTGAATTTGAAAACATGTTATCATGAATGGAATAGGTACTGAAAAACAGGAAGGCATGACATATTTACATGCATGATCAGCATGCTAAGCACATGGCATTGCAACAGAGTAGATACACTCCAGGACATTATATGCATGTTGTACCCATATCACGGGCCAAGTTAGAGCAAGGACCTTGTGGGGTGAAGAGGATTCAACATCTTTCTGCAAGTCTTCTGAAGAACTGCCTTTACATGTTCCATCATATTGGGTATCATTGACATCAAGTTTATTGGCCTTTACATTGCTCCGTGAGGTTCTTGTGGATATATCAGTGTGTGCAATTATATCTGACATGCATGGAAGACAACTAGTAGTTAGATTTATGTAATGAGTGCCTGTAGGAGACAACATAAATAGTAGGACTGGGGTTAACTAGCAGCAACAGGTCTCAAAAACTAAAGGGAGAACACAGATGAAAGCTACAGAATATGTATCGTTTGTACTCGAGATTAACTAGATGGCACACAAAAGTATTAAAGAACAACATAGGTAATACTAGAAGTGGTATAATACTATAATCACCAGCCTGTGGGATAGCATTGGCTGATGGATGATAACTATGGATCAGCGTTACCTAAAGAACAAGTATCTTAGCTGAACTATGGAACAACGTTAACTCCTGAACAAGACCTGTAAGAGATCAGCATGAATATACAGTGAAATGTGATAATCCATTTTCCATGCTTAGATGAATAAGAAAGCCATAAATGTTGCACACAAGTAAGATGAGGGTACAACCTATCTGGCCGCCATCCATAGTTGTGAGCATCATGTGCTGACTTGTCGATGGCCCTGCAGTTGTTGTGGTTGTCCATGTCGGGCGCGCGTATTCGATGCAGGGAACTATTGAGTGGGGACTATAGCTCCCTTCTAGTGTATGCTTCCCTTGTTGGAGCAGCTGCGGTGAGTCGGAAGACGGTGTGGCTGAAGATGCAGATAACGCATAATGTTAAGAATGACACATCTCTTTGATCTGAAGAAATACAATAAGAGATCAAAAGCAAGGTACGAGAGTGGTCACACGTCTATTGACTGAAGACTAAATTGGGATCACACGATTTTATTTTATTTTGGTACTGTCCGATCTACGCCGGATGGCTTGATGGCCGTCTTGTGCCTCCCGGCTCACACTGTTAGGAATATTCCCCGAAGAGCCAGCGACCAACGGCAGAGCAGCCTGCTTCCGTCGTCCGTGGCCCCGGCCAAAACCCCGCTCCCCGCCCCACCGCACTGTCGTGGTTGCGCCGCCCCCGGGCCAATCCACAAAGACTCCCCGTCATCCAGATCCGGCGGCGGCAGTACCTTCAGCCCACGCAACTCTAAGATAGCCATCTAAGTGTTGCTTGCGCGGCGAACTTGCGGCCCCGCACCCTTACGTTAGACACCAGCCAACCGGCAGCCTAGGAGCTCCGCCGCCTCGAGGGGTGCTGCTTCCCATTGGGAATCGATTGGCCTAGAATAAAAATTCAAACAACTTGCGCCTAAATAAAGTGATTTGAGATGAGGGTGCGACCTATCTGGCGACATGGTGAAGTAGGCAGGTCCAGCCGCCGAGTCGGTGAGGCCGGCGCGGTTGCGGTGGCGACCGATGGCTAGGAAACAGCGATGTCGCGACGGTCGACGGCTAGGGGGAAGCAGCGCCGGGACTCTGGACGGATCCGAAGTTGGAGCCGCTCCGGCGCCGTGAACAACGGCGGGGGTGAATCGGCTCCGGTACGGTTCACGCGGCCGTCGTCGAGGAAACTCCAGCAGCACGGAGTAAGAGGCACACGACCCAGTGCACGACGGCAAATGGACAGCGTCTCCGACATTAGGGAGGAGGGCGGCTGTGAAATTGGTGCGGTGGGGGGCGCCATGGAGGAGGGGCTGAGGTTTCGTGGCTCGGGAGAAGGGAGCTTCCAGGGAGAAGATGATTTGGCGCCCACGAAGTATGAATGGGGGGGGTGGGAATTGGGAGGGGAGTGGAACCATGTTTTGCGGACGCATTTGTCTGAAATGTGAGGGGGAGTTACAGTTCTACCCCTGCCTTTAGGCTTCTCGGCTTGGGTCTGTGTACTGGGGGTCGGGGATAGTAGAGTAACTTTTTTTTGACTATTTACTGTAGAGCAACAGCCCCACAGTCGTTTTATTCTCCCCAAATAGTGGGCGGGAGCGATTTCGGGCGAAGAGGGCGTGTTTTGAAATATAGTGGGCGCAAGCGATTTCGGGCGAGGAGAGCGTGTTTTGAAATAGTGGGCGTGAGCTATTTCGGGCGAGGAGAGCGTGTCTTGCCGACCATGGTTTATGAATTATTCGGCACATGTCATTTCGGCCGAGGAGAAGGCGCGCTTGGATGAAGTTACGAACCTACCCTCGATGTACAACGGGCCAATTGATGCGTGTCCCACATAGGACGGTAATTTCGCGTCTCCCATTTATTTGCTCGGGCGAATTCCACCGAGCAGAGGATGTTTAACGGTTCGTTCAAAATTTGGGAGAACGAGCATCCATGTCTACCTTACCAAGTCGATTCAAATCAAATTTTGAAATATTAGCTTGCCACTTCTTTTTTAGATGGAGAGATGATGCTCGGGAGTAATGTGTTTTTACATGCTCATTGCTAGCGATTTACTATATGACAAATAGTTGACCCACTCAAAAACGGGAATCAAACCCAAAATGAAATATCTCGATTCAATGAAATAGCTCATTCACCAGGTCAAAATAGTGAACTAAAAATTGAACACCTCAATCGAGTAGCATGTTGTACAGTATTATAGTACTCCATGAACATGTTGAAAGTCAAATTAATGAACTTGTTTGATATATGCATATATCTGTTCATGTGTGGATTGCAGACAACATGTTCTCCAATTTAAATATTTGAATGCAAGTTTATATCGAAACATGGTTTATGTCAGTCTTTGATGCATAAAACGCGACCTCCCCCTCTCCCGGACTCCTGCTCTCTCTCTCTCTCGCCGACAATCTTCAATTCTGTCGCATGCATCCAACACACAAACCTTGTTGGTCCCTCTCGCTTTCTCTCCATCTCTCTCTCTCTCTCTCTCTTTGTGTGTGTGTGTGGGGGGGGGGTCTTTCTAGTTCGCATGCATATATACTCCATCTATAGGTCTCTCTCGCACACTATGGATGATTCTCTAGTCCAAGCTAGATATCTTGGGTGCACTCATCGTACGCACACAAATTCCTTGGCTCGTTGCCCGTAACTCTCTCACGCACCACTCTGTCATCTCGGAGCTCTTCCCCCTCTCTTTCAAACTCTCCATCTACCTAGGTCACACATACACATGCATATCTCACTCGCACTCGATAGGCCCATCTAAAACTCTATCTCTATCCCTCGTTCTCTCTCCATCTCACACGCACACACACACACACAATCTCATGCCTAGCTAGCCAAGTATGATGGTCTCTCACTCAATTGTAGGCACGTAGTCGCCCCTATATGTATATGACTAGCTAATCTTAGTCTCCATCACAAAGATGTGCATGGTCTATCTCGATTTCTCTCAGGGCATCTTTCTATCGCGCACGCACCTCCATCGATCTCCCACCCATATAGTCCCCTCACGATCTCGAGGGGATATCTTTATCACGAACACACCCTCTCGCCCTCCCCATGCGTCCATGTTCTCCATGTGTCGCTCTCGACCTTTGTTCCTTGTTGGCCAGACCTCTATTGGACATGTGCTATAGGGGTGTCTCTCTCCGTTGCAAACAATCACACACTAGCTATCTTCGTGTATATCCTCGCCTTGCTTTTCTATCTCGGAGATGCATGCGTGATATGTTCGCCTAAGAAACGAAAAAACACACACTCTCTCTAATTTATCGTTTGTTGTCACTTTCTCTTTCACACACATACTCTTTTTGCACACTTACTCATTCTCCTTCACACACACTTGTTCTCTCTCGACTTAGGCACTCTCCTCGGTCCATAGCATATTGATTTATTGAAAAGTCAAACATCACAAAGTTTGACCACGTACGTGGAGAAAAACAATTACATCTAGAACGGCAAACATATACCATTAGATTCACCATGAGATGTAGTTTCGTATGATGTATCTTTGGTATTGTAGATTTAAATAACATTTGCGTAAACCTGATCAAAGTTTCCAAAGTTTGACTTCTAAAAAATTTACATGCATTGCATTATCGAGCTGATGGAATATCTCTTTCCCCTCTCAGCTATCTGATGCACCACTCAGCCTTATCGGGGCTCCTCAATCTCTCTCAAACTTTATATCTCCCTGGTTCACACATACACATGTCTCGCTCGTGCTATACATATAGACCCATCCAACACTCTCTACCCTTGCTCTCTCTATGTGACACGCACCCCCCTAATAAGTACCATAATCCCTCACTCCATCATTGGCACAAGCACTCCCCCCTAAGTATGATTATCTCTCACTAGCCATCAAGAACACATGTATTGTCTCCTACCATCCAGACGTCTATCTCGATATCTCTCGGGGTATCTTCTATCGCGCACACACCTTGTCACTCGATCTCCCACCCATGTAGTCCCATCACGATCTCCAGGGGATCTCTCTATGACAAACATACACTCTCTCCTCCCCATGTCTGCATTTTCTCCGTACGTCTCTCTTGACCTCTCTCCCTTGTTTGTTAGACCCCTCTTGGCCACGTGCTAGGGGTCTTGCTCTCTCGGTTGCAAACAACCACACACTATCTCCACACCTTGCTTCTGTTGTCAAAGATGCATGTGTGATATGTTTGCATAAGACACACACATTTTTTCTTGACTTTTATCGAGTGTTGTCCATGTTTCTTTCACACACGCACACACACTTTTTTCACTCACTCTTTCTATTTCACTCTCTCTCTCTCTCTCTCTCTCTCTAGTTAGGGACTCTCTCACGTCCATAAGCATATGGATGTTTTGAAAAGTCAAACCTCAGAAAAGTTAGACCAGGTAAATGTGAGAAAAACATTTACATCTGGAACGATCATTTGATTCATCACAACATGTACCTACTTCATACTATCATTTATCTTTGGTATTGTAGATATAAGTAATTTCTTTATAAACTTGGTCAAAGTTTCAAAAGTTTAACTTTTAAAAAAAGTTGGAACTACATTATCGAACGGAGGGGGTAGCTCTTTCTCTCTCTCTCTCTGCTATCTCTCACGGGCCTCCCCTCTCACTCAAACACTCTATACCGATGGATTATACGCTCACTTTAACATCCCAAATTTTCAGTTTGGAATGTTATACTTTAGATCATCATTACATATCATATTTTATTGCATATTGGCTTGATCCTAGAAATTCTACGCAACTCAAGGACCCACGGAGAGAGTTGGGAATTTCGTTATTTTCATATTTGAGTTTACTCGAATTTTGAAAAGAGGATCGTTTGATTTTAATTATTTTCTCTTCGAATATTTATTTTCTAAAATTAAAAGAGAGAGAGGATAAAATGACTTCCTCAAAATAAAGAAATATTGGAGATTTAATGTTAAAATCAAATAAGAGTTTTATTCAGAGTTTTATCGCTATTTTATTTGAATTAGGAAAAATATGCGTTTTTCAAAATTCATTAGAGGCCCAAATAAATGTTCACCTGGTCCGGCTTATTTTTAGAGGACGGGGAAAATTTATTTCGGGATTTTTGGAGTCCGTTTCTTATTTCTTTTCTTACTTTTTCTGCATGTCAGAATATTTTTTTAAAAGAAACAGACTCCGGGCCGTACCCGACCGGGACTCCGCCCGGGGGGCTTTCTAAGCCGCCGAGGCCCCAGCCCCACAGCCCACCAGCCCGCGCCCCGACGCCCAAACCCAAGCCGCCGCGCCGCCGCCCGCCGCCACGTGCTGCCGCGCCGCCGCCCGCTGTCGCCGGAACCGCCGCCACCGTCCGCCGGATCTCGTCGCCGTTGACCACCGTTTGACCGGTCGGTTTTCTTCGGTTAAACCCCGGTTTTTTTATCTTTTCCTGATTTATTTCGTTAGATCGGTTTTTCCGTTGGTTTAGTTATTTAGCGGACGTTTGTCCGTACGTTTGTTTTAACGAACGGTTTCACTCGTTAACCGCAGACAGCGAACGTTCGTTCGTTAGCCTGCTCGTCAGTTTTTCTTTTTCTCTGATTTTTTGTGATTATTTTCGATCGAGATTTCTGATCCGATTTTCGTTTTAGTTTAACTTTTCGCTCGTTTATCGGAATCAGGCGATTCAAGTGCCTAGAGTTTTGTCTCGAAGCCCTCTTTCTGTTTAATCAACTTAAACAAGTTTTTGCTACTGTAAAATTGGACTTTAGTCTAGATTAGTAAACGAAGCTTGTTTCTTTCGAAGTTTGAGTTTCGTTGCTTCGTTTGATTTGATTCTTTTTGCAAACCGGAGTTCTGAAGTTAAACTTTCTGGTTAGATTTTCTTATTTGAGTTTTACCCATGCATATTGCTTGATTGCTTATTGTATGCTTGTTTGTTTGCGATAGAGTACCCGGAGTGCGAAGCGTGCTACTACGAGTCTCTAGGTTTCACGGATCATCAGCAAGGCAAGTAACACTTTGATCATACCTCTTTACTACCCAGTTTTATTGCATTAGACCTATCCTCAAACAATTGCATGGTTAGGATTTGATTAAATTATGGGTTGGGAAGTAGATGAGGTAGTACCTATTCACCTGTTTATTATGAAACCTTTGGGAGTTACTTCTACGTTGCTTATATTGCTATGCTATGCTCGTGACGTGGTTTGGGTGAGTGCATCCATGACAGATGTGAGAATTGTTAGTTAATGGTTAACTTAAGGTGGCAACTTTAATACACATCTGGGTGGATTGAGGCACCTGGGGAACCCAGTGTTACCTGTAGTTTTGGAAATCTCGGGGTACCGTGTGATTCTCCTATGGACTGCCACCCAGGCTCAAAGGGATCATAAGATTGTTCATGCTAGAAACTTTCGTTTGCAGCCACATTCCATATGGGCTCTAGCATAGTTGAGTAAGTTGTGGGAAACCTTTCCATGATGGGCTAGCAGATGTAGGGGATTGTAGGTGTACAGGCCTATCTATCGGTTAAGGGGACCTCTTCGGAAAGATTGTGTCTCGGTCATCCGTTTCTCAAACATCATGTAGTGCGAGAAATCCAACGGAGGAGATCGAGTCTTGTGGGGAAAAGTGCGCAAACCTTTGCGGAGTGTACAAACTAATCATGGTTAGCTGTGTCCCCGGTTATGGACATCTTGAGTATCTAGTCCTTGCATTATCATATGGATCTCCTCACTCTAAATTAATTTGTTGGGTTGATAATTACTTTTAATTGGGATTGAGTTGGAGGAACCTTCTCAATGTTTAACAACTACCATGATAGTTAAATAAAATTTATTCCTTTGTTGTAGGGAAAAATTGGCTTTTCGCAAAACATATTAACCATACAGCCTCCACCAGCCATATATGCATGTAGTGATAGCATTATTCTGTTCATTACTCTCTTGTGTTACATTGCCAGCATATTCCATGTGCTGACCCGTTTTCGGGCTGCAACGTTCATGTTGCAGACTTTTCAGACGACGAGTAAGGTGCCTTAGGTCGTGGTCTTTCACTCAGTGATGCCGTTGGAGTTGATGGACTCACTTTATCTTCCAAGCCTTCCGCTGTTATCGTATTAGATGGACTTACGCCATATTTATTGGAATAAGTTCTCTTTTGAGACATTCGATGTAATAAGTGTGTGATTGCTACTCTGTTATAAATCCTCAAGTACTGTGCGTGTCAGCATTTCCGATCCAGGGATGACATTGATGCACAGAGATCAGACTGTTTGAGGTCTGGTCGCTACAAGATGGTATCAGAGCACACGCTGACTGTAGGGCACGACCACTAAGCTAAAGCCCTAGATCACTACTCTCTTCTCATTTCTGACTCCTCTCCATTTTCTACTCTTTAGGATGGCGGATGCAAGGATCAAGTTCACGCAACCGGATGAAGACACCCCTTTTGGACGCCACTTGAAGGAAGTCACTAGGTACCTGAACATCGGAATACCAAGCTTCACCGGGACTTACAATGCCACTTTACCAGAAGAGGAGCGCTAGATGATTCAAGTTCAAGTTCCAGGAAGGACATTTACGCCAGTCACTGAGCCCATAGAGTTTTCCTTTGATGCACCAACCTGGAGTCTAGGAAAGAGTATGGCAGCCCACATCACCATGGGACGCATTGGAGAAGTTTACCACAAGGATCTCAAGGATACTATCTACCAGATTTGTGGGCGCTGAGATGAGCAATGGGAGATGATCAGCACCAGGAAGGATAGATCGATTGCAGCTTTCATCCAGGAGTTAAACCAGCACATTCGACGCCAGGAGAACCAGATGTGCGCAGGCATGACAGATTTGAAGAAGGCGATGAAAAGGATCACGGAGCTGGAGGAAGAACTCAAGGCTACTCGCGAAGATTATGAGGAGGAAATCGTCGTACTAGTGGAGAAGAATGACGACCTGACAAGGAAGCTGGGAGTATTCATGGGAGACCCCGCGCCAGGAGGAGAAGACGATGGTTCCACTTGCCCGGAGAACTACATCATCATCGACGACACCGACTCGGAACCCCGATGATAGCGATGATGACTATGTTGATGAAGCTGGAGCGGATATCATGGAGTCTTCGACCGATCAATTTTTCTAGTCAACCATCATATCAGTAGTAGTATTCCACCATGTATATAGTATAGTCCGAGCACTTTTGTAACGATAGTTCTAGACCGATTGTATGCCCTTGCTTGATTGATTGAGTCTCATGTGCATATGGGTAGTGTTCTCCCCCTAGACCTCATTCTACTCTGTTCTCTCACCTTTTCTAAACCCAGCAGATGCCTCCGAGACACGACAATGGATTTGCTTTCCCACCGGAGCTCACTCAGTTGATCCAGCAGCAGAATGCTTGATGCAGATACTAGTCCAGAATCAGAATCAGGGGAACAACAACAACAAGAACCCGCCACCACCACCACCTGTTGATCACTTAGCCCGTTTTCTAAGGCTGAATCCACCGGTGTTCTCCAGTAGCACCGAGCCGATAGTTGCAGATGATTGGCTCCGCAAGATTGGAAGTGAGTTGACCACTACAGGATGCATAGATGCGGAGAGAGTGCGTTTTGCCGCACATCAGCTTGATGGACCCGCATCATCACGGTGGGAGAATTTCACAGCCACTTACCCCATCGACACTGTTACATGGGACCAGTTCCAGCAGGCTTTTTGCACTGCCCATGTATCTACATGAGCTATGGCCATGAAGAAGTGTGAGTTTCGCAACTTACGCCAAGGAGGGTGCACCGTTGGCCAGTATGTGGATGACTTTAGTAAGCTAGCACGTTATGCCCCAGATGATGTCGCTACAGATGCAGCTAAGCAGGAGAAGTTTCTAGAAGGACTGAATGATGAGCTGAGCATGCAGTTGATGGTGGCAAATTTCAATAACTACCAGGAGTTGGTAGATAGAGCTCTCATGATTGAAGGGAAGCAGCAGCAGATTGACAACCACAAGAGGAAGTATGGACAAGGGAAGTATAATTCTGGAGCTCAGCAGAGACCCCGTTTTACCCCAAACTCGGGAGGACCCCTTCAGCATAACCATGGAGGTCACAATCATACTGGAGGGAGTTCGCACAACCATAGTGGCTCAAAGAATGGGAATGGTAATGTAGGAAGCAACGGACAGAACCGTTCCAACCCGGCAACGCCCGCCAAGAAAGACCTAAGCCACGTTACTTGCTACAAGTGCCAGAAGACTGGACATTATGCGAATGAATGTCCTGGAGCTAAGAATGGAAACGAAAATGGAAGCTCTAGGAAGAAGCCCAACCCTTTCAACAGGGGACAAGTGAACCACGTTAACGTGGAGGAGGTTGAAGCCCAGCCAGATGCAGTAATAGGTAAGTTTTTGGCTAAGTCATTTACTGCAGTCGTACTTTTTGATACTGGTGCATCGCATTCATACATATCAAGAGGATTTGTGGATAAGTATAAACTGCCCACCAAAGTTCTTAGTACACCTATGTTAGTGAGCTCGCCAGGAGCAGAGTATATGGCAAGCCAAGGATGTTTTCAGATGCATTGACCATAGGTACGCATGTTTTCCCC
Source organism: Triticum aestivum (assembly GCF_018294505.1). Taxonomy (NCBI): domain Eukaryota; kingdom Viridiplantae; phylum Streptophyta; class Magnoliopsida; order Poales; family Poaceae; genus Triticum; species Triticum aestivum. Next base: position 99,752,037 of record NC_057799.1, read on the forward strand.
TCAGATCTGATAATTTTGGAGTTGCAAGGTTTGGATGTGATTCTGGGTATGGATTGGCTATCGATGTATGGAGGAAACATCGATTGCGCCAGTAAGATGATTTTGCTCACCACCCCAGAAGGAAGAAGGATCAAGTATGTATGCCGGCATGTGCCGAATAGGACTCAAGTAAATTCCTTATCAGGAGTTGTACAGGAGGAAGTACCAGTGGTGAAGGATTTCCCGGATGTATTTCCAGAAGAGTTGCCAGGCATGCCACCGGATAGAGACATTGAGTTTTTGCCAGGCACAGGGCCAATATCTAAGAGACCGTACAGAATGCCCGCAAAGGATTTGGAGGAAATTAAGAAGCATATTAAGGAATTACTGGATAAAGGTTATATTCGCCCAAGTTCGTCACCTTGGGTGTCACATCCCTAGATCTGGTTTGCACTAGGCTAGCCCTTCATGTGTGCATCATGTTTAAATTTCTCAGAAACTTGAAATGGGGATGATCAAACCCCTAGCACCAAAACAATGCAAATAGGTTCAACTATAAAATGTTTTGAATGATCCCAAATTGGTCTGCAAAAATGTTCATGATTTATGGAAAAAGGTGAAAACCATATCCAGAGATGATGCATATTTTTGCAGGACATTTTGGTATTTGAATTAACACAATACATATTTGAATTGGAGCTATTTAAATGCTATATATAATTTAGATGCTTCAAAAATGTTGGAAATTGTTCAGGGTCACTGGAATATTTCAGATAGGACCCATGACTAATTCCAGGATTTTATGAAATGATTTGGTATTTTAATCAAATCAAAAACAGAAAGAAAATAGAAAACAGAAACTAAATTAGAAGAGAGAGAACGTACCTGGCGGAACTTACCTGTCGCCCATCAACCGGCCCAGCCCACCAGGGGCTCCTCAATGTCATCTTCCCCCTTGCCAGAAGGATGAGCGCGTGGCCGACGTGCGCGAGCACGCGTCCGGCCACCTCCTGCCTGCTTGCCGCTGCTGGAGTCGGTCCCGAGCGCCACGTGCATTGGCCCGACCTCTCCATGGACCTCTCTCACTCTCCCTCAGCCTCCTCCCCCTCCTCTGCTCTCTTCCCGCAGCACCACCGAGCGCGGACGCCGCCGCCGCTGGCCGTAGCCGCAGCCACCGTCGTCCTCTCGTCGCCTCGCCGTGTCTAAGAGCTCCGCCGTCGCCCACATCAACGAGCAGGCCGAGCCCCGAGCGCTCGCACACCCTGCACCGCCTTCACCGAGCCGTCTCCGACCTCGCGTCGCCGGAGATCCCCTTCGCCAGCCCGACCGCTCCGGTTCCTCCCCGACCTTGCCGACCCGTTCATCGTGACCGCTGTGAGCTACTGGCCGTTCTCCCCCTCTCCGTTCTCTTCCTCGCACGCCATTGCGTCTACAGCAAGCTCGACCGCACCCGCCTACGCCCATCGCCGATGATGCTCCGGTGACCATTTGGTCCCGGGCGTGCGACCAACGCGCTCCCCGCACCGCGTAGAGCCTTCGTAGCACCTCGCCTCACTCATTTGCGCACCGCAGCCCCATCCCCGCTTGCACCCGAGCTGCGGCCACCGCAGCCGAGCTCGCCGGCGTCAACTCCGGCCACCCCAGCACCCGCCGTTGCCACTATCCGACGCGCCTCGTCGTGCCGGTCTCGCAGAACCCATCCGCACGACCTCTCGTCGCCGAAAACGGCCGCACGAGGACCTCCGCCGTGCCCTGCTTAGCACCGGCGGCTAATCGTCGGTTAGCCGACGTGGCCGTCATTAGATTAGGGGCTAACTAACCCTTTTGGATTAACATTAGGCACTGAAAGTGGGACCCACTTTGTTAGGTTACTGGTTAACCAAAGTAATTAGGTTAGTTGATAAAATCAGTGGACCCACGCGTCAGCATTGACCGTGCTGACGTGGCCTTTGACCGGGCCCACATGTCTGTGAGCCTAGCCATCATTGTGTGACTGACCAGTGGACCCCACTGGTCAGGTTTAACCTCGTCAGCCGTAGTTGACCTGCTGATGTCACAGTGATGCAATGCTGGCGCAGTCAATAATTTTCTGGATTTAAAATAATTCAGAAAATTCTAGAAAATAGTGCTAACTTCTAAAAATCATAGAAATTGATCTGTAACTCCAAATGATACAAATTATATATGAAAAATGATAAAAAAATCCAATCTTTCCATCTGTACTGGTTTCATGCATGTTAGAACACTTTAACCTTGCTGTTTAGGTGAAACAAGTTAATGCATTAATATGACTTCATATCATGGGCTTTCATTTGAATCTTTGATTCGAATGGACTCAAACCAACCTGTTTTAGAATGCATTAGCCAAAACACACCCATATTGCCATGCCATAGCATGCATCATATTGTTGCATATTGCCATGTGATGATTGTGTTCTAATGTGTCTTTCGTGGTAGGTTCTGCCTCCGACTGAAGGGCAGTATCATACTACCACTCCATCAGGCAAGCAAAACCCCCTTGTTCATTCCGATACAATCCCACTCTCTCGCTCCTGCTCTCTTTTACTGCATTAGGACAACAACGATTCAACTGTTATGCTGCGGTAGTTGAACCCCTTTTCTCTGCATGACCTGTCATTGCCACAGTAAATAGATGAAACCCACTAGCATGAGTAGGAGTTGTTTGAGCCCTGATGTGCCTACTCATTCATGCTTGTTTGTCATGCCTGCTACTGCTTAGAGTTGAGTTAGGTCTGATTCATCGGGGATGAATTGGAGGTGTGTGAACATGTCCTACTGTGTGTGAGCTAAGTGTGTGAACACGATTTGGTAAAGGTAGCGGTGAGAGGCCATGTAGGAGTACATGGTGGGTTGTCTCATTGAAACCGTCCTCAGGAACTGAGTTCTGTGTTTGTGATCCATGAACAGCTACTACCACACATTGGGATCCTTAATTGACTCTCTCGGCTTTTTAACCACCCTTGTCCTCTGTCCAGGAGTTGCAAGTGGTTTCTGGTGTTTGTAGTATGCTGGAGGCCGTGCGCAGCGCTGAACCGCGGGGTGGGCTGTGATGCGGTAGGCACGTGGCACGGTGTACCGGGCGCCCGCTTGGTGTCTCGGGAACCCTGCTCACATCGTTCGGGGCCGTATGTGGAAACATCGGCCGGACTCACTACGGATGGAACCTGAATAGGCGATAAACCTGGACTAGAGACTTGAGTGTTTAGGTAGGCCATGGTCGACACCCTCGCCAGGCTTCCGCTTGAAGGTTGCCGAGATACATGACGTGTACATGGCGGTAAGTGGCGAGAGCGTGTGTGAAGAAGTACACTCCTGCAGGGTTAACATCATCTATTCGAATAGCCGTGTCCGCGGTAAAGGACTTCTGGGTTACCTATAACAGTTCGTAGACAAGTGAAAGTGGATACTCTAAAATGCGCAAGATAAGTGTGAGTGCTATGGATGGCATTCTCGTAGGGAGACGAGAGTGGATCCATAGTGGTGTATTGATATGGTGAATATGTGGACTCGTGTGCGCCACCTCAAAAGAGTTACTTGCAGTCGTACTTTAGGATAGCCACCGAGTCAACGCTGGCTTGCTGCAGTTAAACCCCACCATCCGTTTGTTGGTAATGATGCATACGTAGTTAGTTCTGATGTAAGTCTTGGTGGGTACATTTGTACTCACATTTGCTTAATTTATGTTTTTGCAGAGAGACTTCAGTCTCGCTAGTAGTTCCGTGTGGACTTCGACGTTTATCTTGTTACCTCAGCTACGATCTTGTGCCCTTGGCAGGATCTGGTAGATAGTCAGGCTTCTCAGCCTTTTTCATTTGTAGATGTCTGTACTCAGACATGTTAAGCTTCCGCATGTGCTTTGACTTGTATGCTCTGAATGTTGGGTCATGAGACCCATGTTTGTAATATCTCGCTCCTCGGAGCCTAATGAATAAATACTTTGAGTTGTAGAGTTTTGTTGTGATGCCATGTTGTATTTACACATATCGAGCATATTGTGTGGATGATTGAAATGCTTGGTATGTGTGGGATCCGACAACCTAGTTGTTTATCTTTGGTAGCCTCTCTTATGGGGAAATGTAGTCTTGTGCGTCCATGAGCCATAGTAGTCCGCTACAGCCCGGTTCACCGGAGTCCTGCTAGCCCAGCACTACTGCTCCGGAACACTTGACTGGCCGACATGTGATTCACTTCGTTCTTGTGTCTGTCCCCTCGGGGAAATGTCACGCGGTGACATCCTGAGTCCTGCCTAGCCTGCTACAGCCCGGTTCACCGGAGTCCTGTTAGCCCAGTACTACAGCCCGGATTCGCACGCTGCTGACCGACATGCTCGATGTTGATTCATGTATGCCTGTCCCCGTAAGTTAGTGCCACTTTGGGTTCACGACTAGTCATGTCAGCCCGGGTTCTCTGTCATATGGATGCTAGCGACACTATCATATATGTGAGCCGAAAGGCGCAAACGGTCCCGGGCCATGGTAAGGCGACACCCGTGGGAATACCGTGCGTGAGGCCGCAAAGTGATATGAGGTGTTACCGGCTAGATCGATGTGACTTGGAATCGGGGTCCTGACATTGGGGATCACCAGTGCTTCTAGTGGAGAAGAAGGATTGATCGTTGAGGATGGTTGTTGATTATCGGGGATTGAATGAGGTGACGATAAAGAACAAGTACCCACTTCCGATGATCAATGATTTGTTTGACCAGCTGCAAGGAGCTAAGGTGTTCTCCAAGATCGATCTACGATCAGGGTACCACCAGCTGAAGATTCGAGAGCAGGATATACCTAAGACAGCTTTTACCACGAGGTACGGGCTATATGAGTATACCATTATGTCATTTGGCCTGACTAACGCACCTGCCTACTTTATGAACATGATGAACAAGGTGTTTATGGAGTTTTTGGATAAGTTTGTCGTGGTGTTCATTGATGATATTCTGGTCTACTCGAAGAATGAAGAGGAGCATAAAGAGCATTTGCGTTTAGTACTTGGGAAGCTCAGAGAACATCAGCTATACGCCAAGTTCAGCAAGTGTGAGTTTTGGTTGAAGGAAGTTGGATTCCTTGGACATGTTATATCCGGAGAAGGAATAGCGGTAGACCCCACCAAAGTTGTCACTTTGACAAATTGGGAGGCACCCACGTCAGTTGGAGAGATCCGGAGTTTTCTTGGACTCGCAGGATACTACCGGAGGTTCATTGAGAATTTCTCGAAGATTGCAAAGCCTATGAAGGAGTTGTTGAAGAAGGACACTAAGTTCAAATGGACGGAGGAATGTGAGGCCAATTTTCAAGAGTTGAAGAAACGCTTGGTTACATCACTAGTATTGATTCTGCCAGATCAACGTAAGGATTATGAAGTGTATTGCGACGCTTCTCGGCGAGGACTTGGAGCCGTACTTATGCAGGAGGGAAGAGTTGTTTCATATGCCTCACGACAGCTTAAACCCCATGAGTTAAATTATGCTATGCATGATTTGGAGTTAGCAGCCGTAGTGCACGCATTGAAGACTTGGAGACATTTCCTCATCGGAAACCATTGTGAGGTATACACGGATCACAACAGTTTGAAGTATATCTTCACGTAGAAGGAGTTGAATCTCAAGCAGAGGAGATGGTTGGAGCTCATTAAGGATTATGATATGAAGTTGCATTATCATCCCGGAAAGGCTAACGTAGTAGCCGATGCGTTGAGCCGCAAGAGTCATGTCAATACACTCATGACCGGAGAGTTACCCAAGGAGTTAGCAGAGGATCTTCACGAGCTATGTTTGGAGATAGTTCTGAGAGGCTATGTAGCAGCATTGAAGATTCAATCTACTTTGATGGATAAGATCAGAGAAGCTCAGAAGACGGACAAGGAGATAGCTGAGATAAAGGAAAGGATGAGCAAAGGGAAGGCTAAAGGTTTTCGTGAGGATGAGCACGATACATTATGGTTTGAGGACCGCGTATACGTGCCAAATGATCAGGAGATCAGGAAGCTGATTTTGCAGGAGGTCCATGATTCGCCATATTCGATTCACAGATGTATCTGGATTTGAAGGATAGTTTCTGGTGGACCGAAATGAGTATGTAGCAGTTTGTGATGTATGTCAGAGAGTGAAGGCAGAGCATCAGAAGCCAGCAGGATTGCTACAACCATTGCCGATACCCGAATGGAAGTGGGACAAGCTAGGCATGGATTTTATCACGGGATTACCCAGGACTCGATCAGGCTATGACTCGATATGGGTGGTAGTCGATCGTTTGACGAAAGTAGCTCATTTCATCCCAGTGAAGACAACTTACACCAGTGCTAAGTTGGCAAAGATATACATGACCAGGATCGTATGTTTGCATGGAGTTCCGAAGACCATTGTATCAGATAGAGGAACCCAGTTTACCTCAAAGTTTTGGAATCAGTTGCATGAAACTTTGGGAACCAGGCTAGAGTTCAGTACAGCTTTTCACCCGCAGATAGATGGACAAACTGAGAGAGTCAATCAGATTCTCGAGGACATGTTGAGAGCTTGTGCACTAGATTATGGATCTAGTTGGGACGATAATTTGCCTTATGCAGAGTTCTCTTACAACAACAGCTATCAAGCCAGTTTGATGATGGCCCCTTTCGAAGCATTGTACGGAAGGAGGTGCAGGACACCGATGTTGTGGGATGAAGTTGGAGACCGACAGTTGTTTGGACCAGATTTGATTAAAGAGTCTGAAGAGAAGGTTAAGCTGATTCGCAATAGACTCAAGGTAGCCCAATCCAGGCAAAAGAGTTATGCGGATTCTAAACGCAAGGAGACAGTTTACGACGTCGGAGACAGAGTGTATCTTCGGGTATCACCACTTCGAGGAGTGAAGCGTTTTGGAGTTAAGGGAAAGTTAGCACCACGTTTTGTGGGACCATACAAAGATTTGGAACGTATGGGAGAAGTTGCTTACAAGTTGGAATTGCCCGAAGGATTGTCAGGAGTTCATGACGTGTTCCACGTTTCTCAGTTGAAGAAGTGACACACAGAGATGGCTGATAATCCTCTGAGAGATACAGTGCCGCTGGAAGCGATACAGTTGGATAGCGATTTGACCTACGAGGAGAAACCAGTCAAGATTCTCGAGTTTGCCAGACGAGTCACACGCAACAAGGTTATCAAGTTTTGCAAGGTTCAGTGGAACCACCATACCGAAGATGAAGCCACCTGGGAACGAGAGGAAGACCTACGGAAAGATCACCCTCACCTATTTTCTAGCCAACCCGAATCTCTAGGGCGAGATTCATCTTAAGGGGGGTAGGTTTGTAACATCCCAAATTTTCAATTTGGAATATTATACTTTAGATCATCATTGCATATCATATTTTATTGCATTTTGGCTTCATCCTAGAAATTCTACGCAACTCAAGGACCCACGGAGAGAGTTGGGAATTTTGTTATTTTCATAGTTTAATCGAATTTTGAAAAGAGGATCGTTCGATTTTAATTATTTTCTCTTCGAATATTTCTTTTATAAAAATAAAAGAGAGAGGATAAAATGACTTCCTCAAAATAAAGAAATATTGGAGATTTAATGTTAAAATCAAATAAGAGTTTTATTCAGAGTTTTATCGCTATTTTATTTGAATTAGGAAAACTATGCGTTTTTCAAAATTGCATTAGAGGCCCAAATAAATGTTCACCTGGTCCGGCTTATTTTTAGATGACGGGGAAAATTTATTTCGGGATATTTGGAGTCGGTTTAGTATTTCTTTTCTTTCTTTTTCTGCATGTCAGAATATTTAAAAAAAACCGACTCCGGGCCGTACCCGACTGGGACTCCGCCCGGAGGGCTTTATAAGCCACCGAGGCCCGGCCCCGCAGCTCACCGGCCCGCGCCCCGCCGCCCAAACCCTAGCCGCCGCGCCGCCGCCGCGCCGCCACCCGCTGCCGCGCCGCCGCCCGCCATCGCCGGAACCGCCGCCGCCGCCCGCCGGATCTCGTCGCCGTTGACCACCGTTTGACCGGTCGGTTTTCTTCGGTTAAACGCTGGTTTTTTTATTTTTTCCGGTTTATTTCGTTAGATCGGTTTTTCCGTTGGTTTAGTTATTTAGCGGACGTTCGTCCGTATGTTTGTTTTAACGAACGGTTTTCACTCGTTAACCGCAGACAGCGAACGTTCGTTCGTTAGCCTGTTCGTCAGTTTATCTTTTTCTCGGATTTTTCGCGATTATTTTCGATCGCGATTTCTGATCCGATTTTCGTTTTAGTTTAACTTTTCACTCGTTTATCGAAATCAGGCGATTCAAGCGCCTAGAATTTCGTCTCGAAGCCCTCTTTCTGTTTAATCAACTTAAACAAGTTTTTGCTACTATAAAATTGGACTTTAGTCCAGATTAGTAAGCGAAGCTTGTTTCTTTCGCAGTTTCAGTTTTGTTGCTTCGTTTGATTTGATTCTTTTTGCAAACCGGAGTTCTTAAGTTGAACTTTTTAGTTGGATTTTCTTATTTGAGTTTTACTCATGCATCTTGCTTGATTGCTTATTGTTTGCTTGTTTGTTTGCGATAGAGTACCCAGAGTGCGAAGCGTGCTACTACGAGTCTCTAAGTTTCACGGATCATCAGCAAGGCAAGTAACACTTTGATCATACCTCTTTACTACCCAGTTTTATTGCATTAGACCTATCCTCAAACAATTGCATGGTTAGGATCTGATTAAATTGTGGGTTGGGAAGTAGATGAGGTAGTACATATTCACCTGTTTATTATCAAACCTTTGGGAGTTACTTCTACGTTGCTTATATTGCTATGCTATGCTCGTAGACGTGGTTTGGGTGGGTGTATCCATGACAGATGTGAGAATTTTTAATTAATGGTTAACTTAAGGTGGCAACTTTAATACACATCTGGGTGGATTGAGGCACCTGGGGAACCCAATGTTACCTGTAGTTTTGGAAATCCCGGGGTACCGTGTGATTCTCCTATGGACTGCCACCCAGGCTCAAAGGGATCATAAGATTGTTCATGCTAGAAACTTCCGTGTGCAGCCACTTGCCATTATGGGCTCTAGCATAGTTGAGTAAGTTGTGGGAAACCTTTCCATGATGGGCTAGCAGATGTAGGGGATTGTAGGTGTACAGGCCTATCTTTCGGTTAAGGGGACCTCTTCGGAAAGATTGTGTCTCAGTCATCCGTTTCTCAAACATCATGTAGTGCGAGAAATCCAACGGAGGAGATCGAGTCTTGTGGGGAAAAGTGCGCAAACCTCTGCAGAGTGTACAAACTAATCATGGTTAGCCGTGTCCCCGGTTATGGATATCTTGAGTATCTAGTCCTTGGATTATCATGTGGATCTCATCACTCTAAATTAATTTGTTGGGTTGATAATTAATTTTAATTGGGATTGAGTTGGAGGAACCTTCTCAATGTTTAACAACTACCATGATAGTTAAATAAAATTTATTCCTTTGTTGTAGGGAAAAATTGGCTTTTCGCAAAACATATTAACCCTATAGCCTCCACCAACCATATATGCATGTAGTGATAGCATTATTCTATTCATTACTCTCTTCTGTTACATTGCCAGCATATTCCACGTGTTGACCCGTTTTCGGGCTGCAACGTTCATGTTGCAGACTTTTCAGACGACGAGTAAGGTGCCTTAGGTTGTGGTCTTTCACTCAGTGATGCCGTTGGAGTTGATGGACTCACTTTATCTTCCAAGCCTTCCGTTGTTATCGTATTAGATGGCCTTAAGCCATATTTATTGTAATAAGTTTTCTTTTGAGACATTCAATGTAATAAGTGTGTGATTGCTACTCTGTTATAAATCCTCAAGTACTGTGCGTGTTAGCACTACCGATCCAGGGATGACACTGATGCACAGAGATCAGACTGTTTGAGGTCTGGTCGCTACACTCACTGTGTCAGCGTATAGCTCCGTATATTGTTTAGTTGACCGGTCAACCAGTCCACATGCTGCCTTGTCAGCTCATGTTCTGTATCTTCGTGTGCTGGCCCATGTGGCAGTGGGTGAAAATAATTAAACTAGAGGCCCATCTGACACGCCGTTAAGTAAACAAAGTTGAAACCACTCGGGGTAGCACCCCGCACGCTAGTAAATTGAGGGTGCATCAAGGACACACTTCTTCCACATGAAGGACGCACTCGCGCAGAATTCACCACTGCGCGGCGGCATGCACAGAAGGACGCACTCGCGCACACCCAGCACACAACACACACCAGCACACGTGTACACCGGCGTCGCCGCCGGTTGAGATGGACGGCGAGACAGCCAACAAGCAGAGGCGGCTCGAGCCAAAACCGCATCCGGCGAGCCTGGACTTCATCAGCAGCCTCCCCGATGACATGCTGCTCGTCATCATCGGCCTCGTCCCCACCAAATCTGCCGTGCGGACCACCCTGCTCTCCTGGCGGTGGCGCCCCCTCTGGCGCCGCGTCCCCCTCAACCTCACCGTCGACAGCTGCCTCTGCAACGGGGATTGCAAACGCATGGTCGCAGTCTCGAAGATCCTTTCATCGCACCCTAGGCCAGCCAGACGCCTTGACATTCGCATGTTCAGTACCAACTACAAGGTCCAACCCAAGTTCGACGAGTGGTTCTTATCCCCCGCCCTAGATCAGCTCGAGGAGCTCAGCTTTGAAGCTGGACCATGTTGCTCTCTGCCACCGTCCGCGCTCCGCCTCGCGCCAATGCTGCGCCGCGCCAGCTTCAGCTCCTGCTATCTTCCCCAGATTAATGCTGCGCTCGCCCTTCTTCTCCCTCAACTCAAGCAGCTCGACCTCTTCGACGTTGTCATCTCGAAGAAGGCTATGGAGCACCTGCTCCACAGCTGTACTGCTCTCGAGTACCTTCGTCTTGAGCAGATCCACGGGTTGATTAGCCTCCACATCGCCTCGACGAATCTCCGATGGATTTATGTGTCTTGCTGGCCCCGCAACAAGACATCAATTGGGAAGATATCACTCCAGCTGTTCCACGTTATGGTCATTGAGAATGCGCCTTTCCTTGAGAGATTGCTCGTATCGGATCTAGAAGGTCCAAAAAAAATCAGGGTCATTGATGCGCCGAAATTGACAGTGTTGGTGCACTCGTCTGCCAAATTCTCCGAACTCTTCATTGGATCCGTAATCGTTCAGGTACATCACTCATCTTCTTCTCTATCTTCTTGAAATTCACATTTTTAAATTTCTTCCTGATATATTTACGACCGTCTTCCAGAAAATGATTCCCACAAGCTTGACCCAGTCTATGCGCACAGTGAAGATCTTGGCAATAAAATCTATCGGCATCAATCTGGATCAAGTTGTTGGATTCCTTACATGCTTTCTATGCACGGAGAAGCTACTCATCGAGGTGAAAATTCTTTCCTATTATAAACGGTAATCACAACGTAGCTCAATTTTTTCGTAATTTTCCCAAATTACGATGACAAGTGTAGTGTTCAAAACTGCATCTACCCACTGCACCGAAAGAAATGTTTTTAGTATTTCTTCTCACGTGATCACCTACATCGTTTTTGTTGTTGTACTACTATAGTAGCCTAGGCTAGTGATAGTGGAAAGTAACTTAGACTACTCCAGTAACTCTATGGTTACCCTAAGAGCAAGTACTACCCCTGTCCTGGTTTACTCTTCCTATTTTGTAGTATCAAAATTTGACCATAGATTTAACTGACAAAATCTTAATGCATGTCACTAAGAACTATATCGTTGGATTCGTATTTGAACATAATTTCAAATGGTGTAATTTTTAGTGACATGCATTGACATTTTCTTACGTAAATCTATGGTCAAAATATTATACTAAATAAGAGGTAGTACAAAAGTGGGCTATAACGGCCCTCCACTATGTAGGCCAAAACACGTGCCAAATTCACTTGTGATGCATTTGGCATCGATGGCCCTCCATTGCTCACCTGGTGCCCCAATCTGGATCACCTACTTTGCTCCGGTGCCAAATTAACTCACGCAATGAAAAAACTTGCGTGGGAGAGAGAGGACCGAGGCAATAAAAAAACACTTGTTTGGGAGAGTGAGAGGCTGGTGTAGTTGGTTTGATTGATTTTTTTATACATGTGGGTCTGTGTGCACAACGGTGCCAACTCTCTCACATCGCGAGAGCGGTGCCAAAATCTTTTGATTTGACATTGATGCGTAGTATGTGGCATACTTTTGCGAAATATGGCATCGGCCACATAGTGGAAGGCAACAAATGCCCAAGCTCTTCACGTACTCATAGGTAAATGAGAGGAAAGAGAAAGAGAGAGAGAGTGAAAAAAATATCACTAGCCAGCCAACCCTATCGTATGAGCGAATGATATTGGTACCTCTTGATGACACGGCAATCTTATACAGCCAGCTGCTCTAATATGTTCTCTTCTTTTGTAGAAAAAAAAGACCCGAAAGTGAAAAATGTGCTGCACTATAACAATCTCATCGAATGCCTTGATCTCCATCTTACAGAAATTGATTTGATCGACTATCAAGGCAGCACATCTGAGATTAAATTGGCCAGGTTCTTTGTTGTGGAGGCAAGTGTGCTCAAGGTAATGAGGTTTGGCGTTCTCTGGCGCAACAATGAATGGCATGCTGATCACCGCAAGCGTCTAAGCCTAAATGACAAAGTCTCCGCAGAAGCTGAATTTGTTTTTGAAACATCAAGTGGCCAAAGACTTGAAAACTTATTTTCCCATTAGTGACTTGTTAGGGCGGTGGATTTTAGTTTGTACGATAATGCTGCATCCACCTAAAGTAACAAAAGTTTTTACGTAAACTTCCTAGTAATTCCCTCTTCGTAGGGGCAGCATTACTCCTAAAATTTGTAATATCAGTTTGAAACTTGTAATATTGCCGTGTCCTATTCCTGCGTTTTCAAAATCTTGCGAATCAAACAGGTCCTGAGTTGGTGATGATGTTGTGCCTGCCATCTTTCACCAATAGCCGTCGGATCTAGATTTGACGCATACAAACCAAACTTCTCCAGTTTTGCAAAAAGATGCCCGCACTTGTTCCCTATTTACAAAAAACTCCTTGTCTCTCACAATCAGCCTTATCTCCTCCCCACCACATCTAGAAGGCCATGAAAAAATCTTGGTGTTCCGTGCAATGCAAGGGCATCTACGCATGGGAAATTATGTCGAACACGGCTAGTTGAAAGCAGGCTAGGTCTACAACCATGATGATAGTGACTGCAGACGGTGAGGCTGACTATGGTATGTCGAACACGACGCCTATACTCAGGTGTCATCTCCGGCGTAGGGTCTTGTCACTTCACTGTGAGGAGCAACACGCAATAATTTAACCAACGGGTACTACAGTGCTACTACATTGGTAGTTCTACTACTAGTACTAGCACCACCGTCTGGATTTAGCAGTACTACCACGTCCATCTAGATTTAGTATTTGACTAGCAATATCTAGTAATGCATGTCACAAAAAATGTACTACTCCCTCTGTAAATAAATACATGGTGTATTGTTTTATTCCTATCGGCGAGATAACTTAATGTCTTTTTGCTACTTAATAGGATTACATGCAATGAACTAACCACTGCATGTGATGTTTGGTAGTCTCAAGTCATTGAAAGCATGCACGGCCCACATCTCTCATTGGTTGATATGTCACAAAATAAGAAACGAGGAGGGAGTTAATGTACCGTGCCTAAGTGTTTTGGGATTATTTGGTTTTCATAAGGTGACTTAAACAACATTTTTGGTTACATGCATTAACATTTTATTAGTTAAATCAAAGGTCAAAACTTGGCGCAAAATGCAAAGGGGACCAATAAACTAGTAAACATCAAAGTTCTCTCGTTTGGCCCCAACTAGTGGTCCGGTGAGATGACTATACTGCACCGGCACGGAGGGGGATGCAGCTTCATTGACTTACTGCACCTGCCTTTGGGTGTATGACACGTGGGCCCAACGGGTGGATGGCCAACCTGTCATACAACCAAATACAGGTGCAGTAGAGGGGCGAGGAGTAGATGGCCAACACGCACGTGAATTCAACGTAGTATGCACTTCTCATATAAAGGCTCCAGCCAGTTCAATCTACGAAATCATATGCACCTACACACCCAAGCGCAAGAGTGATCACTCCAATCGCAAGATCAGTTGACTAGAAGCAAGACCCATGGAGGCGATGAGCGCGAGCATCAGCCGGCTGTGCCAGATGGTCCACGATGCCGGTCTGCGGCCCGGCACCGAGGAACGTCTCCAGGTAGTGCTTGAGGCCGCCAGGGCGAGGGGCCGCTTGGACGACATCTTCATCTCCATGTTCGACGAGGTCCTTGTTGGCTTCCTCAACAAGTTCACCGTCGTCAAGAAGCTCGCGGATGACCTTGACGTATGCCTCCAGCCCATGCGCCCAGGCTCTGCGATGCCTGCCCCCCTCAACGGCCTCTATGGTGACAACCTCTTCGACGCACTGGTGGCCCTGCGACTGCCCGCCGTTGCGCCAGAGAATGTCCACCTCGAGGCCGCGCTTGCCGCGCAGCGCCTGGCGCAGCAAGATGCCATCGACATAATCACCCACGTCTACGTGCAAATCGTCCACAAGGACTACTACATGCAAGAGGAGGATGATAGGACGCTGGCCTTCTTGGACCACAGGGCAACCTTGGACGGCATTGTTCGGAAGCACGTTGAGCTTGCCGCCAATGCCGCTGCTCCTCACACGTCGGTTGGTGACCTGGTGCACTAGGGCGTGAGGATGTCGTTGATGGATCTGTATGTATCTTTATCTTTCCGTCAAATCCATGTAGTAGTATATGGTACTACTAGTAATTATCTTACCTTTTGCATCAACTTCATAATTCTCGTACGTACTCCATGCATGAACCGCGCTAGAACCAAACTTCTCATTACTCTAGGGAAAATCGTTATTTCTATCTATCGGTGTTATTTCTATCTATCGGTCACGCCATGGAGCAGAACCAAATTTTACAAGTTACAAGTTCAAAAGGAAAAGCCTGCCGTGTTTACGCCGCACCCCCACACGGTTGGTCCGGCACGCCGATCAAGGGGGAATGCGTGTTGTGTTGCATTTTCACTTACAATTGGGACCGCAATTGAGCAAACCGATTATCGGCAAACCCCCACCCCGCCCACCGCGCGATGGCTGAGAAAACAGGAGGGAGAAGAAATGGTTGTAGCATAGACTCCAAGAAAATTGGTGTCGGATGGGACTCGTGTGGGTGGCGTGTGCCGTACTGCTAGACATGAATGCTAGTTATGGCCCATGCCACCCCACTATATCGAGTTGCTGGTTACGTAGAACAAATTTCCTGGAGTCCGTGCTCAGCCCTCCTCCATCTCTCTTCTCAGCCAGCCAACAAACGCACGGAGCCCATCGTCTGTTTGCTCATATGCGGTCCCACATGTCAGTGAAAACGCAAGAGGACCCACTGAACCTGCACATCTTTCACCTCGACGTGCTGGTGATGAAAAACAAATCCAATAAAGATCTTCGATGGCCGCTTTTGGAGTTACTCAAGAGTAGTAAGATTCTATTTACAGTTTAACCCAAGATGCACATCACGTGGCTTCAGCTACCACTCTATTTTCTTGCATGACACGACCTGGATGCTGGATGTCCCATGTGTCGGCAAAAGGAGGAAGAACTCGACCAAATCTTCGTTTGTGCTCTCGGATTAGACTAGTTCTGCTAAGTTAAAATTTTATTGTGTAGAATGGATGCAAGTTTGGTATTGGGAAGAAGAGTACAACGATATATTGATAGAGCGCAATTTAGTAGATGTTCTAGCACTTTTAGCTAGCATAGAGGCTAGAGATGAGACTAGTGCACTTGTTGATAGAAAAGAGGCTAGACACGTCTACTTCTTTATACTCGAAGAAGAAAGAAGCACGCAAGATCGAGCCTCCGCAGATCAACAATGAATGCATCCAGAAGGCACTAATCCAACTTACAGGACCAGTTATGGAAGTTGGATATCTTCTAAAATGTATTCTTGTGGTTCTTGTTTTCTTTGTTCTTGCTTTTCTAGTCAAAATTTTGGTGATGTATTTCCATGTACCAAAAAATCAATGATGAAAAAAAGATATGTGTTTGCAAAGAAAAATGTACGCGGCTGGGATGCGTCCGCGCGTTCGGCGCACGACCACCGCATCCGAGAAATGGCCCATACAAGACCCCATTGCCCTACCAAACGGACAGAATCCGGGCAAAACGGAGGTCAGTTTGGGGTCGTGCATTGGAGTTGGGCTTACAAGTGGGACCGCAGTTGAGGAAACCGACTATCGGCAAACCCCCACCTCGCCCGCCGCGCGATGGCTGAGTTAGAGAAACGACGAGGTTGAAGAGATTGTTGTAGCAAGGACTCCAAGAAATATGGTGTCAGATGGAAGTCGTGCTGGTGGCGTGTGCCGTACTCCTGGACGTGAATGCTTGTTCTGGCCCATGCCACCCTACTACTCCTACTACTTATGGTAGTAGTATCGAGGATTCGAGGTGCTGGTTACGTACAGCGAACACATTAACATATGCCCCACCTCACACTGTGGCCAAATTTCCTGGAGTCTGTGCTAGGTTAAAAAGTGTTCTTTGTGAGGATGGGCGGCTGGTCTCAAGTTTAAAACTTTTTGTATTACGTACGTAGACGTAGAGATAGTGCAGCATGTGAAGCTAGTACAAATAGTGTACTATTGTTGATTGGCCTCATCCGATAACCTGTTGCAATGCACGTACAATTATGTATTCGGAAAATAATTTTTTGCCTCGTCGCAGCACCCACTCAGAGAAGCGACTCGAAAGCCATTCATAAATTTAGTAAGTTTATCATAGGCGTATCATTTTATTACATACAACAGGTCATCAACCCACAACGACAACGAGGATACATTATAAATACTAAAGTTTTCATCACACAACAAATAACAAGCAATGAAATGAACTTCAACTCAACCAATCCTCGGCGTTGGAAACGCTTGCTTTGAACCACAAGTGATTCTTCGGGAAGGGCCAGCTGCTGTCAATCTCGAGACCAACGCAGGACTGATCATCCAGGCTGAAGCGGCCTACTATATCACGACCAGGGTAGGGAACCACCACAATGTCCGACATATAGATACAGTTGCTTCTCATAAATGGTAGTAACGTTGTGTCAATAGCAGTTGGATCGCCTTTCACCATCATTGGATAGTTTTGTCCAAGGCAGAGCGTGTTTTCTCCAGGACTATCAATACTGTACTAGGGAGAAGGTGTTGGCGCTAGCACAGTAGTATCCATCCCGAATACCATGCAACGGGTGTTGGAATAGGTCCGGAGAGTGCGACCATGGGAGACAACAACTGCTTCCTTAGTAGTAACATCAGTAGTGGGCTGTATACATACAAGAAGGGGTGATCCATCGGAATTAGTTGCCAGCCACCACTGAGTATATAAGTCCTGCTTGTCCTCATGCTCATGATCATCACCATCGTCATCTTCCCCTTGGTTATAAAAATTTTCAAGTACAGGTGGTGGAATGTTCACAGGACCTTGGAAACACAAGAAGAAGGTTAATTATTAGAGAAGGGAAACTTGCTAAGTCGCATACATGTGGATGAAACAAGTATAATTACGGTGGAAGACAAACGTACCTAAACTACGAGGATCGCATGCAAAAACAGTGCCACGAGTGGTGGCAGCAAACACAAGACCCTCGTATTGAATTGCATCACAGTACACATCCGTGTATAGAAACTAATTTTTGAGCAATATCCATCTAGTCGAACCACGAAGGATGGCAACAAGCTTGTCGAAGATAGCAACAACTTCATAGTTCTTGTAATTCCAAGAGCGGTTGGGAACTCAACAAATTGCTATCTTCCATAGGCGATAGCCACCATGATCGTATTTGAATGTACATAGATCAAGTGTGTGCTCAACCTCAGGGCACTCTGAGATTTTTGGAAGTGGAATCCGCTGACGAGTGTACACATGCACAAGTTCCCACTCGCAATTGTACCCAATATAAACAAACAAATCTCCATTTGCGCTAGCCCAGGCCTTACCCTTAAGCGATGGCATCTCGACATCACACGCATCATTATCAAGCGGCATCAACTTGCACAAGGCGAGGCCTCCGCCGTCCACGCCCATGCGAACAGGCTTATAGCAAAGAAGATAAGGGAGATCAAACCGCTCCTGGACCCTTGGGTTCCTTGTAATGATGTTATTAGTTGAGTCGAGAATGTTCTTGAACGAACCTGCCATGCTAGCCGAGGTGATGACGTCGCACCGATCAATGAGTTCCCCCACCACATCATCTTTCAGATCGGGGCAAGAATAACGGGGTCATTTCCAGCTTGTTCCCTCCATGGAGAAGACAATCGAACAATGGCAGAAGGAAGGGTGAAGGCAAATGGAGGTGGGAGGAAGAGCGTGCGACAGCAGTTCCTAATCGAGAGGGAAAGGTGAAGAGTCGGTGGACGGTTGCCAGTTTGCCATGGTACGAAGAGGCGCCCCGGCCTACACGTCCTTTCGGAAATTGTACAAAAGGACTCGCCGTCATCTCACTGACATGTTGGAACGGGATCACATGTCAACGAGACATGGTGTGTAATTTCTCGTGCAAAATGCGATCTGGCCACGTTGGCTCGAGGTGCCGCATTAGTTATCGACCTTTATTTTTTTAACATACAATCTGAGTGGATAGCTCTTGTGGTCATCACACGTGAGCGGCTATATAGGTGGGCTAGGTGGGCAGGTGGCAACAATCTAAGTGCTAAAAGAGTTGATCTCGAAAAAAGAGTTGATCCAATGCTTGGTTTTGTTTGGATTTTCCAACTATGACCATTGGATAGAGTGAATCAATGGCTTACGTTCAAAGTTATTCTCATACTATAGAATGGTATAGGAACGTGGAGAGATTTGGTTGAGTTTATATCGCTGAATAATATAAAATATTATGAGTGCAGACGCTCCACCCCGAGGTTTGTTGCTCCTTCTCGGGTGTCGGGAATCTATGTTCTTCCACTCTTTCGTTTAAGACATGAGCTTTGTTCATCCTTTTGCCGACACGCGGGACATCTATATGCCTCCATTTTAAAAATCATACTATATGCCTCCATGACACACGGGACATCTAGCATCAAGGTGGTGTGTCATGCAAGAAAATGGAGATATGCAGTGCATAAGTGAGTCGTGCATTTCGATGGCACCTAGTACTACGCAATATTTTTTCTCCCCGATGGCACGTGAATAGTGCATGTACTCAATGATAGAGCACGGGATGCTAGCCATGGAGATGGTCAGCCCTTTTTGAAGAGAGTAATAATAAATACGTAACTTTGATGTGTCCCGTCAACTCGCAGAACAACAAGAAGCTTGCTTACTACGCGTTCTCCCTCACCAACGTGTGCGCGGTGGCTCGCAACACGAGGAGAATCTTTTGCTTACAAGCGGTGGACGTGCAGCAGTTCATTTGGTGTCAGATTGCCAGAAGTACTATTGTAGTACCATCATTATTGTTCGACTTCCGGAAGAGGAGAAGAGCCAAGCGCAAGGTCACCTACTAACGTAGTACAGTACTACTATAGCCACAGCTGGTCCACTTTTTAGAGCATGGTTAATTAATATAGGCGGCTCTTGCAGCGGCACATCATTTAGAGCAAGTACTCTCTTCGTAGGATCAAAGGAAGTGAAACAAAAGTTGGAATGGATGCTAGATTGCCAATTAAAACATGATTACATAGGAAAAAATCCTATAGCATTCTATCCTATGAATCAAACGACCAATGTAGGAAAATTATGAGGGGGTCTCTCCAACAGTGTTCCTCGGCTCGCACCTAGCATCACGGTGGTCGAACTGGGAGTCATTCATCTGGTAGACGTGGCATCTCAGATCTGGACACAAGGTGATGCGACCTCTCACTTCCTCCGCCATTTGAGGCGGCGCGCCGATGGAGGACTAGCATACTCCAATATTAGGTTGGCTCTATGTGATGTGACAACTTCATATACTAACCGGATGCTAGCTATACTACTACGGTACTCACACTCCAAGAAGTGACTCGAAAACCATTCATAAATTGAGTCTATGGCACGCATTTGCAAATGTACCATTCATTACATACAACAAGTCATCAACACACAACGACAACGATGATACATGTTGGATTATAGATTATTTCCAACAAAACATTCTAGTAAATACTGAAGTTTTCTTCACACAACAAATAACAAGAAATGAAATGAACTTCAACTCAACCAATCCTTGGTGTTGGAAACGCTTGATTTGAACCATAGGTGCTCTGGGAAGGGTCAGCTATTGTCAATATCGAGAGCAACGCGGGACTGATCATCCAGGCTGAAGCGGCATATATCAGGAGCAGGCTAGGGAACCACTGCAATGTCCAGGTATAGATACAGTTGCTTCTCATAAATGGTAGTAACGTTGTGTCAACAGCAGTTGGATTGCCTTTAACCATCATTGGATAGTTTGGTCCAAGGAAGAACGAGTTTTCTCCAAGACTATCAATACTGTACCAGGGAGAAGGTGTTGGCGCTAGCACACTAGTATCCATCCCCAATACCCTGCAAGGGTTGTTGGAATAGGTCCGAAGAGGGCGACCATGGGAGATAACACGTGCTCCCTCAGTAGTAACAATCTCAGTGCACTGTATACAGACAAGAAGAGGTGATCCGTCGGAATTAGTTGCCAGGCGCCACTGAGTATATAAGTTCTGCTCGTCCTCATGCTCGTGATCATCACCATCATCATCTCCCCCTTGGTTACAATTTTTTTCAAGTATAGGTGGTGGAATGTTCACAGGACCTTGGAAACACAAGAAGAAGGTTAATTAGTAAAGGGAAACTTGCTAACCCGCATGCATGTGGATGAAACAATTATAATTACGGTGGAAGACAAACGTACCGAAACTACGAGGATCCCATGCAAAAACAGTGCCACGAGTGGTGGCAGCAAACACAAGATCCTCGTATTCAATTGCATCACCGTACTCATCCGTGTACAGAAACTGATTTTTGAGTAATATCCATGGACGAACCGTGGAATCAGTAACGACGGCAACAAGCTTGTCGAAGATAGCAACAACTTCATAGTTCTTGTAATTCCAAGAGCGGTTGGGAGCTCAACAAATTGCTATCTTCCGTAGATGATAGCCACCATGATCGTATTTGAACGTACGTAGATCATCTGCGTGCTCAACCTCAGGGCACTCTGAGATTTTTGGAAGTGGAATCCGCTGACGAGTGTACACATTCACAAGTTCCCACTCGCAATTGTACCCAATATAAGCAACCCAATCTCCATTTGCGCCAGCCCAGGCCTTACCCTTAAGCGATGGCATCTTGACATCACACGTATCATTATCATGCGGCATCAACTTGCACAAGGCGAGGCCTCCGTCGTCCGCGCCCATGCAAATAGGCTTATAGCAAAGAAGATAAGGGAGATCAAACCGCTCCTGGACCCTTGGGTTCCTTGTAATGATGTTATTAGTTGAGTCGAGAATGGTCTTGAACGAACCTGCCATGCTAGCTGAGGTGATGACGTCGCACCGATCAATGAGTTCCCCCACCACGTCATCTTTCAGATCGGGGCAAGAATAACGGGGTCGTTTCCGGTTTGTTCCCTCCATGGAGAAGACGATCGAACAATGGCAGACGAAAGGGTGAAGGCAAATGGAGGAGGGAGGAAGAGCGTGCAACATCAGTTCCAAATAAAAGAGGGAAATGCGAAGAGTCAGTGGACGGTTGCCAGTTTGCCACGGTCCACGAAGAGGCGCCCCGGCCTACACGTCCTTTCAGAAATTGTACAAAAGGACTCACCGTCGTCTCACCGACATGTTGGAACGGGACCACATGTCAACGAAACATGGTGTGTAATTTCTCATGCAAAATGTGATCTGGCCGTGTTGGCCCGAGGTGCCGCATTAGTTATCGACTTTATTTTTTTAATGGCGTGCCGTTCAGTTTTGAAGCACGACTAACTGGTACTGTTTGCATAGAAAATATAAACTAGTCTACCACTATTCCACCTCTAGTACTAGTAGTATAGAAAAGATATATAGGCTGGAGCTTCAGAGCTTTCTTGCTAAGGGCTGCCCACTTGCTTCTCACACTATCACCCTCTCTCTAGATCTAAAAAGACGGCCTCTCTCTCCCTCCTCACCGGTGGTCACAGATCCGCCGGGGAAGAAAAGGACATGCAACATTGACGCAGTCGTCGTCGCCGAGCGAGGTCACGTAGTGACGACAAGGCCATCCTCTCAGACCTAGCGCCCGCGCAGGATGGCCTCCGTCCCCAAGCTCGCTGCCGTAGTGCGTGCGGAGGACGACGACCACGAGCAAAGCCACTTCCCACTGACCCTCAGGTATGCTACCTCTTTTTGAACCACACCCTTGTTCTATTGCCCCATCTGCCACGTCGCTGCATGTGGATATTTTTCCACTCCACCATCTTCCCAATTTGCTATCCTCTGCTCTGCTCGTCACGCAGACGAAAACCTTAATTTGCACTATTAAAGGAAACCCTACTTCATGCAGACTAATCCATGTCTAGGTTGAATAAGGAAAGGAAGGGAGACTGTACTGTCCAAGAGAGTAGGCATCGAACCCGCATGTAGGTTGAAAAGGGGAAAATCAGTAGCTAAGGAACGAGTCTTGTGTCTCTTGGTTGAAGAAGGGTAGAAAAGCATGACAACGCAATAGAGAATGACCAGGTCGATCGGTTTGTTGTCCTCACATAGGAAAAAG
Source organism: Triticum aestivum (assembly GCF_018294505.1). Classification (NCBI taxonomy): domain Eukaryota; kingdom Viridiplantae; phylum Streptophyta; class Magnoliopsida; order Poales; family Poaceae; genus Triticum; species Triticum aestivum. The sequence goes on from NC_057799.1 coordinate 99,774,738, forward strand.
GTGGCTAAAGAGAACAAAAATGGGACGTAATCCACATATGCTGCCTGGATATTTGTTGCTCTGGGCAACCATACCTCCCTCACCACTCTATGCGTCCGTGGAGGTACATCATACTGGTGCGCCCACTGTCCGAATGGGCCTCCCATGCTCTTATTGTCACTTTTTTGCTGTTAGTATAACACCAGCAGTCAAGTCAAGCAATGCTACTGCTAAAGTGATGCCACATTTAACTAATGCCGCACTCAGTCTAATGCCACCGATAAATTTAAGCAATGCCATTTAATGTCACTGGATTATTTCAGGGTTAGCTGTTGATTGTGGATGTATTAAAGATTTTTCAGCTAAGGCATTCTAATGCTGTTGCACAGCCAGTATACCAACGATGAAACTTGTTACTACCTTCAGATTTTTGCACTGTTAATGCTTATAGATTACATACCTCACTTTCATGAGATAAGTTAATTTTTTTGTACAGTGTCACCAAAATGACAAGGCGCTGATGTCATTTTATTTTGGTTAAACTGCACAAATTATGAAGACAAGAGGAAAGGTCAAGAGTGGGCACCTCCTCCTCTGGCTGTTCTCTTGATTCGTTCGATCAAGTTTTTATGTTTGATCGATTATCAAGATTGGGATAGCAATTTTTAAGGTCCCCCCGAGTTCGAAATGATATTTACCTTGGAGGTACATGGTTTGCAATTTTTTATACTGTCATTAGTTAATAATGCTAGTTACCTTCAGACTTTTGTATTTGGTTTAATGCTCATGCACAGCTAGTATACCAATGCTGAAACTTGTTACCTTTACATTTTGTATTGTTAATTCTTATAGAAATCTTCCAGTGCTAGTGTTTATTGAAATCTGTTCAGTAAAACCATTGTACAGTACCCTGTAATAAAATAACTACTCTACTGTTGCACTAGCCACTGGATTAGTGTATGTCTGTAGTATTCGAATGGTGTTGCATTAGCGTATGGACATAAATAAAGTGTGGCAAGCTTTCCCAGATATGTGCTCAAGAAAACTACTACCTGTTTTTCTAAATACTAGACGTTTGGGTACTTTAAATTGAACCGCGAAAACATCTTATATTAAGGAACAGAGGGTGTAGAGTTCACTCAAATTATCCCGGTAAAGCTAGTCACACCTTTGTTAAAATTAATGTTCATTATGTTATCAGAGGAGGTGTGTATGTTTGTCTCTAATGCCTGTCGACTACATACATGACATCACGATGTAATGTTAAGTCATTTCCTTTTGTACAGTGTCACTGAATTGTCAAGGCGGTGATGGCATTTTATTTTAGTTGAACTGCACAAAATATGCTTAAAAGAAGAGGAAAGGTCAGGAATCGATCATTCTTTCAGAAAGAACTATATATGCCTTTCTGACATCAGCCGTTGTTGCCTTATTTATTCCTTCAAACACGTGGTCAGAAACAGTCTTGCTACCTTTTCCCATTAAGAAATTGGAATGCTTATATTTGTGAGTCTATGCTTTAACTAGTGCCACTTTTATAGTAATCACACTTTCAATATCTATGCAAACAGGGATGCTCGATTTTAGTGGAACTGCACAAAAAGTCCAACTGGTTCAACATTAGGAGCATGTTTTCTTCCAAACCTTTATATCCAATTGGTGGCACTATGAGCTGTTCATTACGAAGGTACATGGTTTTCTACTATCTTGCTAATCTTTTTGTACTGTCATTAGATACTAATACTAGTGGTTTGCATGTGATTTATTGGCAGGGTGGACCTACATTGGAGGTGCAGGACAGGATTCAATGATTGGATGCTCAATTTCGGTTGTATCGATTTCACCTCTTCCATCACTGCGAACATGGATATCCTTGGTCTGATGAAGAATAGGCGCTATATTTCTGCTCTGAACCAGCAAATCAATTCAGTATGAAATTGTCCAGGGCAAAACATGACTGTATCAAATTGTCCAGTGCAAAACATGACAGATGCTAAGCGGAAGAGACATGTTTAAACCGAAATACAAGGTGGGGTATATGTTTACTAGCTGCTTGATATTTGTGCAGACAGAGATGTCTGCCCGTTGCTATTTGGCAAAACACACAAAGTGACCGCAATTTTGGTTGAACTGCACAAGAGAATAGTATAGTTACTGCATGAAGTGCCATTTGAAAATAGACACAGAAAGATTGGATAGTCACTTCATGGACTACAGAAAAGTAGTACTGTACTATTTATTGGCCAACACTAGGTGCTTCATTGCTTTGGTCTAATTATACAATGGGCATCATTTTGCCTAAGTTAAAGTTTGTATTCCAAAAATAGTCTCGCCGTGTGGTCGAGAGAAGACCAAATCATATTGCAGTGGATGTTCCTCCATCATGTGTGGTTCATTCTCATGGTTCCAGCTGTTGGTGAAACCACTTACATTTGCAAGAGGAATTGTAGACTTCACAAACAAATTTGTCTTTCAGTCTATACTGAATTTTGGCAAGAGAAGCATCCATGTTAGTAGGAAGAACAGATGTTTTTTCTAGATCTTTGCTTTTGGAGCTACATATTTGTATATGATCTGTGAATCATTGAGATGCAATAACATGTTGATCTTATGTATGGGAATCGTACTAGTTGGTTTTAGTTGCGATGCAAGATCCGAAGTGGATGATCTTTGCTTTTGGAGCTACATATTTTTATATGATCTGTGAATCATTAAGATGCATTAACAGTTCCTTATTTCTGTTCGCTCAGTGTTTACAAGTTACTGATCGATCACTAGCTAGCCTCCTAATGTGCTCCTGGCAGTTTTAGTTGCGACGCAAGATCTGAAGTGGCAGTTTTTTTGAATAAAAATGCCTACCTATGAAGAAACTGACAAGCTTCTCTGAAGAAAATGCCATGTGAATCTGAAGAAACTGCCAGCGAAAACATTCGCAAATGCCTTATCTCCCAGCTAAAGTTCATCAACTAATGCCCTCGGCTGCGACTCGTTGCATGCTGCTCCGCGTACAGGCTACGAGGGATTCTGAGTGCCTGCATGCAGTCGGCCGTAATTAAGGCAGCTAACAGATGCAAAAAAAGATGCGCTTTAATTGTTGCGGGCCTTCTAAATCCGTGGAATCATTATTGACAAGGAGGGAGATGATTCGAGTGCACTCGTTTGACCGTCATGCCGGTGTGCGACCCAGCACGGACGGGACGGGATGACACAGTCATAATTTCAGTTTCTCTAGTTTTCCACAGCAAGCGGGTGCGCTAAGCCATGCCTGCTTATGCATTGAATTCCGATGACCGTCGCGCTACATTCCGCCTATAAGTACTATTTCCCGGCCTTCTCCGGTGGCACCGTGACCCAACTCTCCCTATCCTCATAAGCCCCCATCGGCCCGACGTCGCTCGCCACTTATCCTCGCTCTCGCCACGTCCGCCATGCCCCCGCCCGTCCGCGATAGGCGAGGCCGGAGGCGATCACCGTCGGAACTAGTTCGGTTTTTCATTGGAAGGCAGACGGAGGGAGGAGGCATTCTATCGGTCTTTAGATGGCAATGCGGAGATCGAGGACTTGTTGGTGCGCGACTGCCTGGCGGAGGAGCAGGAGTTGTTGGAGCACGACCGCTTGGCAGAGGAGCAGCGTATCGCCGATTTGCGCCGCCAGCGGGACACAGAGCAGCAGCGCACCGACGCTCTGAGTCGCGAGCAGAGCGCCCGCAACTGGGCCGACTACGTGGAGGCCGGCGCCCAGCAAATAGCCCTGGAGGCTGTCGGGCACGCACGCGTTCGCGACGCCAATTTTTACTACCAGCTCGTCAAGTTGGTTTCCCGCTTAGAAGTCGAAGCTTCGGTGGATCATGCCGGCATGGAAAGGGCCAACGCGCGCGAGCAACGCGCCCTATCGCACCTCTGGAAAGTCGGAGGCGAGGCGAAGGACGCCGGTGCCGGCGTTTAGCGTTTACCGCAGATGGCGGCCGGCATCGTCTAGTTAGCTAAGAGTAAGTTAGTACTTGTACGCTACTAGAGTATTAGTGGGAGTAGATAGTTAGCTTGGCTATGATGGTTGTCAACGTGGAAGTTCAGTACTCTATATGTGGATCAGACCTGTTACTTTTGCTCTGAATGTTGAACTTTCCATTTGAACGTATGGAATGGGCTGTTATTTTTTTAAATGGGTTGTATTTGTCGTCCACGGGTTTAGAGGCTGACTTATGGGCCTACCAAGTTGACGCGTACACAATGAGGAGATGATTGTACGTGGAGAGGATGATAGCAGGGACCCGCCAAGGTCATGTCACTATGCAAGCAAGTGCCTCCTTATTTCAAGCCAATAAAAAAATGGCTCCTCCTAATGGATTTCTGACATCTGGGTCGCATGCCATTGTCAACGTAGTCAATAAACGAGAGAATTGCACAATGAGCGGCTGACACCAGGGACCCAACAGCTCGCCCAGTTATTTTTGTTTTGGGTTAATTTGATAAATGCCACTCCAAATCTGGTGTTTCCGAGAAATGCCATTTCATGCCATTTCCAGTGGCATTTTTCGAAGTCTGGAGTGGCGTTTTTCAAAGTTTGCAAATTGCAGTGGCGTTTTCCAAAGTTTGCAAAAATTGCAGTGGCATTGTTCAAAGTTTGGAAATTGCAGCGACATTTTTATGAATCGCCATAATTGGAGTGGCATTTATCTAATTTGTTTTTGAGACGGAAGCAGGGTGTCAACTGGGCCGTGCGGGGCACTCTGGCCTGTCTAGACAGCCTTCTCTTTTATGTTTACCATAGACCAGCCCAGTAGTTTTTTTCTTTCTGAATATGGCTAGCCCAGTTTTTTTGTGATTTGCCAAGTAAGTCGCTTTGTCAGGCCTGTTGGGCTGCAAATCTTTTAAGACGAGGAGAGCTTCATTCGGCTAGCCGAGAAAATGGCCTATCAGTAATGAGAAATGGGCTGTACATTTTTTAAACACATCAAACCGGCAATTAGTTTCAAATTTCTTTTTTTCATTTCGAGATTTTAAATTGCATTGATTTTTATGCGTGGACAATTTGTCGGATTTTATATTGATATACATTTATTTTTAAAATCAGTTTGAATGTGACTCGAAATTTCGGGATTAAAAACAGTTCGGACCGCACCGAAATATGCAAAATTTCGTATAATTTTTTAACCGTGGCGACAATATGGGCTGTAATGCTAACAAAAAGAATATGGGCTCCAAAAAAACCTTAAGAATTAGCAAATGGGCTGTAAATTATTAGAAATAATGGTAGATGAGTTGTATGGTGTTTTCCACAGATTTGAGGCTTTCCTAAAAAAAAGGTTGACGCACAAGCAGTGACTGTTGGATGTCCATCCAACGGCCGTCGTGCTTCTTCAATCTCTGCTCTTCCTGCTCCAGCCGCTCAAACAAGCGCCGGCGGGACTGCCTACTCCCTCCTCCCCGCGGTCGGCTGTGCTGCCGCGCAGGCCTCACCGCCCCACCGTACTCCCATCGCTGGCCTAGCAATCCCTCTACTAACCCACACCTGCTGTTATGCTCCGGCGACGGCAAACGAACCAGTAAACCCTCGTACAGTCGTACTCCCCTCCGCGTGGGAAACAACTGTCGAGTCTTCCCTGGCTCCGTGTCATTCCCTTCCTAGGCCTCGCCGTCGTCCACCGCCCTGGTGCTCTCAGCGCGGCCTGGTCAACGTGGTCAACGACCGACATGCATCTGAAGTGGACTATACGTGGAGAGGCTAACAGCTGGGTCCATGGCCGCATGTAAGGAAATGCTTCCTTATTACGTGAAAAATAATGATTCCTCCACCTGACATCCGGGACACACAGAAAGGGCCTCTGTATTTCGCGAAAAAAATGTTACCGCCGCTGACAGCTCGGACCCACCACCTATAACTTCGCACGCAAGGAAGTGCCTCCTTATTACGCACACAAAAATGAATACTCCCCCTGCTAGCTAGGACCCAGTATAGTGGCAGGCTGACTTGTGGGCCTACTAAGTTGACGGGGACAGAGGGCTTTATCAACTTAGTCAATATGCACGATTCTAGCTCCAGTGGCCGTATGATGTCCATCCAATGGTCGTAGTGCTTCTTCAACCTCTGGTCTTCTTGCTCCAGCCGCCCAAACCAGCACTGGTCGTGTATCGTGCTCCTGCCTCCCGTGGCCTCACCGCCCCCTACTACTCCCACCGCTGGCCAGGCCATCCCTCTACTCACCCACACCCCATGTTATTCCGCGGCGACGGCAGCCTCACACCGCAGCGAACCAGTGAACCCTCATACTCCTCTACGCCTGGGCATCCACTGCCGCGCCTTCCCCGGCTCCGCGTCGTCCCCTTCCTAGGCCTCGCCATCGTCCATCGCCCTAGTGCTCTCGGTGCGGCGTGGTCAACGTGGTCAAGGAACGGCTTCCATCAGATGTGGACTGTACGTGGAGAGGATGATAGCTGGGTCCGCGGCCGCAACAAGGAAGTGCCTCCTTATTACGCGCAAAATAATTATTCCTCCACCTGACAGCGGGGACCCACTGGATGGGCCACCGTATTTCGTGAAAAAAACGTTTCCCCCTGACTACTGGGACCCACCAGCTACATCTTCGCACGCAAGGAAGTGCGTCCGAAAAAAAAACGATTCGCCCCCTGACTGCAGGGACCCCCCAGCTACATCTTCGCATGCAAGGAAGTGCCTGACAGTCGGGACCCACCTGGTCGAAGCGTACATGCATGTCATTCTGGTCGCGAACGTGTACGTACATACTGGTCGATGTAGAGGCGCCCATGTAGCATTTACACGTACGTACATCGGCCAGTGTGCAAGAAAGAAAATACGGCCACGTACGTACATACGGGCGGGGTCTCGAACGCCTACTCGCGCATATGTACGGCCAGGGCTCGTGTACATGGCTGGGTCGGAACGGAGAAACAACGTCATCATCGTGTTCATGGGGAGCCAACCAGCTGGGTCGGAAAGGAATGCGGTGGCGTGTTCATCGGGAGGGCTTGGATGGAACAGCCGATGGAAACGAGGCCTGGCGTACCGCACAACAGAGGAAACGGCCTTGTATTTGACCAGCCACGTTCGAAACGGGATCCTGTTCATCGGGATGGGTCTGGCGTACCGCAAAACGGAGGAAACGGACTTGTGTTGGACCTCCTATAGTCGAAACGGGGTCCTGTTGATCGGGAGGGGTGTGGCATACCGCAAAACGGAGGAAACGAACTTGTGTTGGAGCGCTACGGTCGAAACAGGGGTCATGTTCATCGGGAGGGGTGTGGCGTACCGCAAAACGGGACTCCACGGGATACTGTTCATCTCGACCGTTGACCCCCTCCAGCCTCCACGGGCTACTGTTCATCCACCGTCGACCTCCTCCAGCCTCCACCTACGACTGTTCAACCAAGGGCTCCTTGTCAGGACCCCGATCCTAAGTCACACAGATCTAGCATGTAACACATCATATATATCACTTTGCGGCCTCATGCATGGTATTCCCATGGGTGCCACCTTACCTGGCCCGGGACCGTTTGCGCCTTTTGGCTCACGTATATGATAGTGTCGCTAGCATCCATATGACAAAGAACCCGGGCCGACATGACTAGTCGTAAACCCAAAGTGGCACTAACTTACAGGGACAAGCATACATGACATGACAACGAACGTGTCGGGGAGATCCAGTCGATGGCTCCTCTCCCACCCACCCACCCTCCCACCCCACGGCCTAGGTTTTCCGGCGATCTACACTTCTAGCCAGTGAATTGTGGATCTTCCCCGCTCATCTACTCCGGCGTGCTTTGATCTACACGGCTACACCCATCTCCTATGGGTACCTCTGGTGGATCAACGTTGGATTTGGATTTCTCGGCGGGCTCCATCTTTGCAGATAAGGTTTTCATTTCTTGTGGGAGATCTGTTCATCCCTCGGATGACACGAGCCATTTCATTATGGTTGTGTCCTTTAGCCGACATGATTTCCGTCTTCATGAGGATTCTGTGGTGGCTGCATTGGAATCAGTGATTGGGGGATCGGCCATTGATTTGTCGGTTCAACTCATCAAGGGCAAGGTATTTTCTTTCATTGTTTCCTGCAAACAATTTGGCCTTTGCATTCTTCAGTTGAGATCGTTTGCATGCCCGCATTTCAAATGTTATTTTCATCTTTGGGGGAATGGTGGTCCAAATTGGAAACGTGAGTTAGAGATCTGGAGAAAGGAGTGTGACGCTGAGTGGATTATGGTTAGTCCCTCCAAAAAGCGTGCTACTTTGGGTTTGATTGCTATGCATAAACCACCGTCAAAGTCCTCTCTTAGATCGGGTTCATCGACAAGGAAGAAAATCTCCTTTGCCACGTTCCAGCAATATCCTGCTTGTAAGGGTTATAGATACCCAGCTACTCAGCTCTGTGTTGATACGGTTTCTGAGGCCGGCTATGAACTTAATCCTAGTGAGAAGGTGATCATGCCATCACCGTCGGCGAGCAACCTCCAATGGACGGTAGCGACGCCACCCATCTCTTTCGAAACGATGAACGTCCCTGCCAAGAATACTGCCGTGATTTCCGGAATTACACCGATCTGTTTAGGCAATGAGTTGCAGGTTACGTATGATACCATGTCATCTGGTTGTGTTGCACCGGAATCCCCGGCCCAACATGGATCACCGTCCCAACATGGCTCTCCAATCCCATGTACGGTTTCTTCGGCCGAATCTACGCCCCAACCATCTGTGGCTATCTTGGATAATTCTGTTTCTGCGATTGGAAATTATTCTCAACTGATTATGGATGCTGCCGGCCGGACTCTCCTGGTGTTTCTGCTAGGGTTAATGATATTATTGATGATATTGTGTTCAACGTTTGGAAGTGCTAGAACTGCTTATCTATGTTTCATCATACCAGCTGGTGCACCAAGCAGGTCTGTTGCCGTCGATGCTTTAGATTGGGCCACAGGGCCAAAGGATGCTCTGACTCTGCACCTTCTCCGGCATACAAGTGGGTCCCACGGGTCAATCCTGATTCTCCGGGACGGTCAGCGGAGATATACTCGCCTGGCGCCTCGGTTTCCCCCTCACATAACCCTCTGGAGTCTTTGCCCAGTCCCATCACGCCTGCCACCCCATCGCTTCCGCCATTGCCCGCCGAGCCACCGCCCACCATGCCACCACCACCTACCTGCCACCACCGCCCAGCTTAGCTCCACCATTATCCACCGCGGCTCCTACCCCGCCATTAGCTCCTTCACCGCATCCAGCAATGGCCACCTTCGCCCTCGACCCCACGCCTTTCGTCCCGCCGGGTTTCGAGATCATCGACGGTAGTCCGCGGCGACATCCTCGCACCTTCTACTCTCCAGCAGTGGCTCCTGATCGTCAACTTGAAGAATACGCCATTGCCATCGTCGAGCCTGCTCCCCTACTTGAAGAAGTTCCCATCTTCAGAAATATGGTCAGTGATTTTGTTGTCACCAATCTTGGCCGCACCGTTCTTGATGCTCAGCCTTGGATTCAAGGAGTTGGACTCTTGCGTTTCCGTAGTCCGGTTGCTAGGCAAGCTCTTGTAGATCATCCTCCGTTCCAACTTGATAATGATAGATTTGTTTGATTTGTGCCACATGATGAGGGTATTAATTACAGAGCTATTCAGGGTTTTCGTCGGGGTTGGGTTATGATTGTTGGAATACCCCTGGATTATAGGCGCACGCAGTATATTGCAGATGCAATCAACACTTTTGGCCGTTTCCATCACTGGCACCAGGATGATCCTCTGCTTGTTCGTACTTTGGCGTATGTTTCTTTTTCGGCAACTACCTTCGTGCCGCGTGATGTGGTCTATCGAGAGTTTGCTGACTTTGGGGGTTCGCGCATATCTTGGTCTGCTCCTATTTACATATTCTCCGCAGACTTTGTTGATATCTTGCCACCTGATGAGGATCTGATGCCCTTCGATGGCAACCCTCACCCACTCCCTGGGCATCTGCAATTTCAGAACCATAACTAGGTTATGCCAGAATTCCCTGAAATTGGTTGGGATGAACTTCCACCACCAGCTCACGATCTTGAACTGTTGGGGAACGTAGTAATTTCAAAAAAATTCCTACGCACACGCAAGATCATGGTGATGCATAGCAACGAGAGTGGAGAGTGTTGTCCACGTACCCTCGTAGACCGAAAGCGGAAGCGTTAACACAATGCGGTTGATGTAGTCGTACGTCTTCACGATCCGACCGATCAAGTACCGAACGCACGGCACCTCCGAGTTCAGCACACGTTCAGCTCGATGATGTCCCTCGAACTCCGATCCAGCCGAGTGTTGAGGGAGAGTTTCGTCAGCACGACGGCATGGTGACAATGATGATGTTCTACCGACGCAGGGCTTCGCCTAAGCACCGCTACGATATTATCGAGGTGTAATATGGTGGAGGGGGGCACCGCACATGGCTAAGAGATCAATGATCAATTGTGTGTCTAGAGGTGCCCCCCTGCCCCCGTATATAAAGGAGCAAGGGG